>NC_064626.1:968654792-969254792 GCF_023864275.1 Schistocerca cancellata
GCTCAGAAAGTGTGCTCCAAACACTACTTGTCGAAGTACTGTAGTGGCCAAACGATGTCAAGGTCATGAAAATTTTATCTCAATTGAAATTTAATAGTCCGCAGCTCGTGGTCGTGCGGTAGCGTTCTCGCTTCCCACGCCCGGGTTCCCGGGTTCGATTCCCGGCGGGGTCAGGGATTTTCTCTGCCTCGTGATGGCTGGGTGTTGTGTGCTGTCCTTAGGTTGGTTAGGTTTAATTAGTTCTAAGTTCTAGGGGACTGATGACCATAGATGTTAAGTCCCATAGTGCTCTGAGCCATTTGAACCATTTTTTTTTTGTTTAAACATTGCAACCGTTTGGTAGTTCACAGTGATCCGATTATTTTTCAAAGGGAAAATGTGTGTAAATTTTTGAGCTAATTAGTTATTGGAACCCTTATTCTGGTATGAGTGTAGTGCCTTAATCACTGCTGCTGCTGCTGCTGTCACGAAACTGTGGGGGCTGCGGCTTCTGTTGAGATCAAATACAGAGGGGTCCAAAAAAAATGTATCCACTGCTTAAAAGTCCATAACTTGCAAACTAATTCACGGAGTTGTTTCATTTTTGGTGAAAGTGTAGCTTAAATTCCAGCTTAAACATATCACTGTAGGTGTTCGAAGTGGTCACCATTAACATCCATACACAAACAATGCCGCCGAACTGCAGCGCGAACTGCTGACCGCAACGTGTTCAGTTGGATATATGCACATGAATGTATGATGGATTCTCGAAGTTCATGCAATGTGCATGGTTTTTGTCGATAAACGACGTCCTTTAGAGTTACTCACAGGTGAGAGTGCAGAGGAGTTAGGTCTTGGGAACGTGATGGATACTCCACGTCACCTCTACTGCCTATCCATCTTCCTGGTAGAGTGTCGTCGAAATACCCCCTAGCACGATTTTGGTAGTGGGCTGGGGCACCATCTTGTTGAAAGTAAACTCTTCCGTCTCTATACAAGTCTCGGATGGCAGGTAAAATGTATGTCTGAAGCTTCTGAAGGTACACCTCACCGGTAACTGTTTCGTCGAAGAAGAATAGCCCAATCAAGCCCCGGTAAGACAACCCACACTACACATTTACTCCTGGCAAATTCACGGCATTGTCTACATTGACGTTAGGATTTTCGGCGGCCCAGTAGTTGCAATTGTGGCGATTTACTATACCATTGAGTTTGAACTGTGGCTCGTCAGACCACACAATCAACTCTGCAAACTCTTCATCGTTGCACACCACTCACAGTACTCCATTCTACTATCTGGGTCGTCCTCGTTCATTGCGTGTAGCAATCATGGGATGTAGCATTTCCACTTTGCTGTCTTCAAAATTTGCCGAACACTTGAGCGACTCACTCCAGTTTCACGGGCACACAGTCTTACATACTTCTGTGGTGAGCGAGTGAATTGTTGTAACACACGACGGGAGTTAGCTGGACTTGTTACTGTTACAGGTTGTCCAGATCGTTGTTTGTGTACATCTTTAACACAGCCTTCGGCTTCATATTTGTCTCGAATGCGACGAATCGTTAAACGTGTCGGTGTCTCTGTTTGATACTCATTTCGACATTGCCGTTGAACCTCATTATTGTTTTCGTACTCAAAATACCACTTCAAAACTGACTTCCTTTCATCCAACGTAAGCCTTGCCCTGCTGCCCGGAGTGGCCGAGCTGTTCTAGGCGCTACAGTCTGGAACCGCGCGACCGCTACGGTCGCAGGTTCGAATCCTGCCTCGGGCATGGATGTGTGTGATGTCCTTAGGTTAGTTAGGTTTAAGTAGTTCTAACTTCCAGGGGACTGATGAACTCAGACGTTAAGTCCCATAGTGCTCACAGCCATTAATCCTTGCACCAGCCATGTTTACTAGAGTAACTAGGTGCAACTAAGAACAAAACACTGACTATCTGGCGACTGTCATCTGACAAAACAAAATAATGCAATACAACGCTTGTGTGGAAATTGCCGGAGCTATAAACTATTACACTGCCAAAGATGATACAACTTCATCAATTAGTTTGCCAGTTATGCACTTTTGAACAGTAGATAAATTTTTTAGGACCCCTCTGTTCAAAAATGGCTCTGAGCACTAGGGGACTTAACATCTGAGGTCATCAGTCCCCTATAACATAGAACTACTTAAACCTAACTAACCTAAGGACATCACACACATCCATGCCGAGGCAGGATTCGAACCTGCGACCGTAGCAGTCGCGCGGTTCTGGACTGAAGCGCCTACAACGGCTCGGCCACCCCGGCCGGCCGGACCCCTCTGTAGTCGTGCGACTTGCTATATAGTGATCGCTGAGTGATTTTCAGTTTTTCTACTATCGCCTCGATTGTGATACGCAGGTCTTGAAAGTCCAGGCATTCCGCTTCCCTTGCCAATCCCGGTTCCATACTACTTTAACGCATTGGAAGCCTCTGCGTCACCCCAACCCACTGTGTCATGTGGTGGTGTATTGTTGCCGTAATGTCCGTCAAATCAACATGGAGTTTTTATAGCGTTATTGGTCATCAAGTGCAGAGTATAAACTACGGCACAGTACTCCGCTTTATGAATGATCTGCACCATATTTTGGCTCTTCCAGCGCAATGATATGGCACTGCATTAATACCCGTCGTGCATTTGCGTGAATCGAGGTCCTCGGGAATTTTTTTTATTGAATGCGCTGTTTCTCTGTTATCGTACGTATGTAACAGGTATTTTTGTGATATAAGAAACGTCCTAGATAACTGGCATCTCTAGGCAGTATATTGGAAATGCAAGCAGCAGTAGCTAAACGTATTATGAAGGCTTTCACGACCGGATGACATATCTTCTGGTAAACCTTCCGGGATGTAAGGTCGTGGTCCATGAAACATTTCAGCTCCTAACGTTTCGTCCAGAGCTGCGCTGGACATCTTCAGAGGGGTGTTTCTCCTCCGCTGAGTCTTGCCGACTGACGGGTCGGACGTCTGAGAGCGACGTATATATCGTAGAAAGTGGGTGTGGCCAGAGTTACACGTGATATGCAGAGATAATCTTTGTCAGAGACAAAACTTAACTATCGATCGTAATCTCGTCACGGATGAAACTGTCTAGTAATTCTGTAGTGCTACTGTCCAAATATCACTAAGTTTCATGGTCTCTTCTTTCCAATTAAAATTATCCCTATTACCCACGGCTTTGTAGAGAAGCAATTTAAATATATAAACATAGGGATAATTTTAATCGGAAAGAAGAGACCATGAAACTTAGTGATGTTTGGACAGTAGCACTACAGAATTGCTAGACAGTTTTATCCGTAACGAGATTACGATTGATAGTTAAGTTCTATCTCTGACAAAGATTATCTCTGCATATCACGTGTAACTCTGGTCACGCCCACTTTCTACGATATATAAGTCGCTCTCAGACGTCCGACCCGTCAGTCGGCTAGACTCACCGGAGGAGAAACACCCCTCTGAAGATGTCCAGCGCAGCTCTGGACGAAACTCTAGGAGCTGAAAAGTTTCATGGACAACGACCTTACATCCCGGAAGGTTTGCCAGAAGCTAAACGTATGTTGCTGCGTAGGTACTTGACTCGCCGCTGAATTGTATAACTCCTGGAGACTGTACTGAATCCATCTCGAAGAATGTTGTCCGTTCGAGTCAGAAATCTGTCTTTATCGTCTGCGACTTATTTTTCGGATATTCCAATATTACGATCTCAGCAAACACAACCGAGCACATTGTATCCAGAAGCTTGCAGGCGCAGCGGGAAGATTTACAATGTGCAGCGAAGCAATAACGCTCCCTCGCCTGCCGGAGTCAGTCGCAATATGGAGGTCGCCGGTCGGCTGTGGGCGGCTTTTGTCAGACGTCGAGCGGGCGCGCGGCTCGCGGAGGCGACGGGCCGACACCGCAGCAGCGCGCGGCGCGGGGCTCGCCCCGCATTTCCTCTGCCCTGCTGCATAGCGAAAGAGGCAAACGCAGTCGATCGGAAGCGTTTCGAAAACTCCTTAAAAGATTCATTTTTGTGAACTGCTGCTTCACTATTCAACGCGTGTTATATATTTACATATCTCATGTTTCAGTAAAATTGCTGACGTGCATGTTATGAAACTCGGTACCGTAAGAGCACCACTCTCGGGCATAGGATATTGAACTTAAATCTGTTAGAAGCTTCAAAGATGGGACTGGTCTCTGCTTGTTGACGTTACTAACGTTACTACTAGGAGTAATTTCATTAGACTCCATAGGTTCCCCTGAAGTTTTACGTGCCATTTATGAAGATGATGAAGCGGAATTAACAGAAACATTGTAATAAGTTTCACAACGCATCCATCGCGCATCACTCAATTCTGTACATTAAGCGAAACATGCGACGGGGTGGTAAATAAAGAAGAAGAAGTGGTTGCAGCGTTTTTACACGAATGTGCATATACAAATGTTAGTGAAAAAAATGTTATTGCAAATTTTGGCTCTCACGTGAGTCTCAGGGTATGATTTTCGCACTTGTTGCCTTAGTACACTTCCACATCTGCGCATTTGTTATAGTTTTGAATTTTTGTTCACTCAGACATAAGTACGGTTTATGCTAGGGAACAAGAATCAGGCGATTATTAAAATCAGTTTTTCACGACACTGTTAAATAACTATTAATTAGCGTTGTCCTTTTCTTTCATACAATAAAATTATCACTGGTGAGACGATTTACAGTTTTACTTTAATAATAATTTGACTCCGAGCCCCCAATAGCAGTAATGTAGGCTGCTATAATCGAAAGTAATTCAATCAATTCGAACAGAACCACAAGTCCCTCTGTCCTCTTTGTTCTAACAGTTTTGGCGCGAAATCACAGTTCGCCACATGGTCACTTACGACGATGTATACCTCGTAAATCGCACTCACACAAATAATCGTAGCACTTGCAGTTCACCAAATATACAGGGTTATTACAAATGATTGAAGTGATTTCACAGCTCTACAATAACTTTATTATTTGAGATATTTTCACAATGCTTTGCACACACATACAAAAACTCAAAAAGTTTTTTTAGGCATTCACAAATGTTCGATATGTGCCCCTTTAGTGATTCGGCAGACATCAAGCCGATAATCAAATTCCTCCCACACTCGGCGCAGCATGTCCCCATCAATGAGTTCGAAAGCATCGCTGATGCGAACTCGCAGTTCTGCCACGTTTCTTGGTAGAGGAGGTTTAAACACTGAATCTTTCACATAACCCCACAGAAAGAAATCGCATGGGGTTAAGTCGGGAGAGCGTGGAGGCCATGACATGAATTGCTGATCATGATCTCCACCACGACCGATCCATCGGTTTTCCAATCTCCTGTTTAAGAAATGCCTTTTCCGTAAGATTTTCCAAACCGTCGGCTGTGGTACGTTTAGCTCCCTGCTTGCTTTATTCGTCGACTTCCGCGGGCTACGCGTGAAACTTGCCCGCACGCGTTCAACCGTTTCTTCGCTCACTGCAGGCCGACCCGTTGATTTCCCCTTACAGAGGCATCCAGAAGCTTTAAACTACGCATACCATCGCCGAATGGAGATAGCAGTTGGTGGATCTTTGTTGAACTTCGTCCTGAAGTGTCGTTGCACTGTTATGACTGAATGATGTGAGTGCATTTCAAGCACGACATACGCTTTCTCGGCTCCTGTCGCCATTTTGTCTCACTGCGCTCTCGAGCGCTCTGGCGGCAGAAGCCTGAAGTGTGGCTTCAGCCGAACAAAACTTTATGAGTTTTTCTACGTATCTGTAGTGTGTCGTGACCATATGTCAATGAATGGAGCTACAGTGAATTTATGAAATCGCTTCAATCATTTGTAATAGCCCTGTATGCTTGCACACTTGCACTATTAAACAATACTCTTTGTCTAAATAAATCGGCGCGAAAAAGAATTCTCAGACGACCACATGGGCCACCCTCAAGTGGGGCTTGCTCGCCACCCACCCTCCAAAACGAAACGACTGACCAACGACTGACCCCTGGCCAAGATAGCCACTCGCTTACATAGGCACGGGCCTCTATCCCCCTGGTTATGCAAGTACCAATCTCACCAGTTACGGTTACAACTTTTGAAGCATACACCCCTCGACAGAAAGAAGTTCACCGTCGGAACCGCGCTAAAAATTACATCTTATTCACTATGTTACATTAATTTCTAGGATTATTCTATCGCCCGAAAATCAAGTTTTAGTTCTTGCATAGTTTCGACACATAGCGCAAATTTGTTTGTTTATATCTGAGCTGCAAAGTTTTAACACATAACTGCATATAGCACCGTTTTTAGATGTAATCTATAGCGATCTACACATTGCGCTGCTCAAAATCATCATATCTATAATAATTAATTAAAGGCGATAAGTTTTAATAATAATTTGCAAAGAATAAAAACTATTGCAAGTTAACTGTATAGTATAACTTAACTAGCCTAAAGTACATGTGATGCCATGCAAAATATTCTATAGTGCCGTTCTTTACGTCATGAATTTTCTATTGAATTTTATAAACAATTTTCCTTCAAACTTTGTTTGTTCAAACTTTGTTTATTACTCTTTACGGGCTTAATTATTTATGAATCTCAACATATGACTACGGAACTCGATCCGCTATGACGAAACGTTTTTAATGAGTGCTCGCTTATCCCTGTAGGTTGGTATTTATTATTTTTATTAATTTTTCAGTATTCATGATATTAACCGATTTTGAGGTTACTGTAAGTTTTGTGTCTCGTGTCTTGAAAGAAAGATCGATCTTTCGGAAAGTGCATATTGCTGACCACAATCCACTGCCGCATCGCTATTCACCGTAAGCTACATAGTGTAACATTAGTTGTGTCTATATAAACTCAACTGGTTGCAAGAGGGTACACAATACCAACATTGTACACAACATATACACCGTTTCCAAAGAGGGCCATATGAGTTACATGTCTATCAGTATGATTCAGTTAAATTTAATTTTTGCTTTCACTATGCATTAATTTCACTCTCACACTGTGAAAAAATTATTTGTGTATGAGTAAGTTACTGCTGCTTTACTAATTAGACTATGAGGATAATATTAAACTAAAAAAAAACATTTGATCTCTGCCGTTTTACAAAATAAGATACAGTTTTCTCAACTTTCTGTAGTACAACTTTGATAATAAGAGTACAATATGGAGGAAAGATGATACATAAGACAGAATGTTCAAAACAACTGAAAACAAATTTTCCTACAATCACTAGTGTCCGTCCGTTTTAGTTATCAGTGTGTCAGAAAGTTATTTCATTTGGTATGTGACTATACAAAAATGTACTGTAGAATAATGACCTTCAACACAAATGATTATTAAGACATATACAGTTTATTTAATAGATATTAACTCAATAATGGTTATATAAATTACATGTGATGTAAGGCTAAAGTCAGTTTTGTTGAAAGAGGTATGTGTAGTAGCAAAGCCGGTGATCAGTAATTGAAAACACATATGGAGTCTGCAAATGATCGATTGAAAACAAAATAATTATTCAACTCAGGTGAAGTATTGAAAGAAGACACATATTAAGGCTTAATATTTTGCTGGTTTATTCCTAATCAATTTACAATAAAAATTTAAAGCTTTTGGACACCGCTCTTCACGACGACCATACAGTATTACATACCGTCATCTAAGGTAATAATGATAAAGTACGGAAAATATACTATGAAAATGGGCTATTAATTATTTTACAAGGGAAGTGGATGAAAATCTTGTGGTCATTCAAAAATGGTTCAAATGGCTCTGAGCACTATGGGACCCAACATCTTAGGTCATAAGTCCCCTAGAACTTAGAACTACTTAAACCTAACTAACCTAAGGACATCACACACACCCATGCCTGAGGCAGGATTCGAACCTGCGACCGTAGCAGTCCCGCGGTTCCGGACTGCAGCGCCAGAACCGCTAGACCACCGCGGCCGGCTTGTGGTCATTTAAATCTATAAATTTATAGTTTAGAAAATATAGTACACACATATGTGGGAAAAGAAAAAAATCTGTATCTCCACAATAGATTTCAACTAGATGACACCGAAAATTACCTAATTTGTTGGAAAACAATTTACACTGGGAAATGACTTTACAAGAAATATTAAAATGATTCAGTGTGATAGAGTTACAGTATTTTAGACCAGATATTAACAATGAGAAGAACTCTGGTACAAATTATAGTTGAGAGTGAAGATTAGTTCGAAATAGCACCACATTGAGAAACACAAACTATGCTAGAAAATTTGATATCAGAACTTAATGAATTTATGGGATTAATTCCTATTTTCCTAGCCTGTAGCTGGGGAACGAAGCGTGTTGTTTCAGTCAAAGAGGAAACATAAAATGAACTATGTAATCTTTGAGAAACCAAAACAGAGGATAACTTAGAAATAGTAAAATTTTATGAGTGATGGGAATAACTAGTGAAATATGCGTGATATGAAATCAGCGGTAAACATTGCTAAGACATTAGCTCAACACCAGAAATCATTGGTTGAATATAAAATGATAACGGAACGCAGTATAAAAAGTAAATTACTTTGACTCTAACAGATGACAACTTTCAGGCAAACTTTGGGAAGAGATATGTACGAGTAGTGCAGGAGGCGTGCACCGGATAGAGTAGCATGGACAGATGCATCAAACCAGTCTCTGGACTGAGGACTACAACAACATGTAGTGCAGTACCGGGCGACCATGAGGCTGCTATCGGCGTAGCAAAAGTCGCAATGCAGGCTGCTGGCAGCCTGTCCGGGCAATGCGGGGGGGGGGGGGGGGGGGCTCTTTGGCAGCAGGTGGAACTGGATGTCCGGCAGAGGCGAAGTAGCCAATTGTCTTCTCTCGACATTCTCTCCCAGCGTGTGGCCACAAACCCGATTGGCCAGCTCGTATTCTTTTTCTGGCCAATGATATTATTTTCCATCATCCTTGTGAGGTATTTTGTATCGCAGAAAATCCTTTCGGTAGGAAAGGAAGACCACACGCAGCTTTATTCTTGCTGGAATTCATTCACTGGCCCAACTTAAACCCTTTTTATCTCCATTTTGACATTGCGTCTGAATCCACAGTCGTTCCCACATTGTCGCAGCAGGAGACCATACACAGAAATTAAAGGTAGCGTCCCCTCACCTGGAAAACTGGATGTCATGCTTTAAAACTGACATCCCAAGTCGTCTCGACACATCCAGTTGTCACCTCCGTCTCTTTCAGTTGCTAATATCTTATTTTCACTTGATGTTGTCTGGGTCGGTGATCACTCTGATACTTCTAATTGCAGAGGAGCGTATGCAGACGCTAGAAAAGGCGATTATTGACCGCGTTCCTTCGCTTGGCAAACTGAGTGTCTTCTTTTCTCAGGCCGACAACGTGTCTGAATCCACTCCCCTTGATAGTTCTCGACAGCGGAGGACTACATGCAGGATGCCAACAATTTTCTCTCCTGACATACGTTTGCAGGTGGGTGGAATGCCCCAGGGCTCATGTCTGGGCGCCAGTCTCGTGTCTTTCACCAGGAGCAGCCGGGCCCCGTCCTCACGTCCGTTACATTTAGGCAACCCAGAGTCTTAAGGGCGAATATATTATATTTCATTCCAGTCCTTGACATGAAAGTTTTCTGAGTATTGTACGGCGTCATAACGAAGCGCTACGATACTCAGAAAACTTTTATGTCAACTGACTCTGGCCACTTAAGCCTACGCAATTATATTACGCAATTACATTTCAGTCCTGCTCTTTATCCCCTGTTCCCCCTCTGACGTAATTCTCCATTCTAATGTGATGCAAATGCCTGATTTCAGATTGTTCTAATAGATGGTATTCAAAATTTGGCGTGTTATTTTCCTGGCTTATTTGTTACTTCCTCAGAAGCCTGCTAAGAATCATAATCTCGAATCCCGGTAAAAAATTACTCGTGTAAGCTTCACGCCCTTCATTTACTCTTGTATCCTGTAAACATTGCCAGACGTCCTCAATTAATACAGTGTAATCTACACTCCTGGAAATGGAAAAAAGAACACATTGACACCGGTGTGTCACACCCACCATACTTGCTCTGGACACTGCGAGAGGGCTGTACAGGCAATGATCACACGCACGGCACAACGGACACACCAGGAACCGCGGTGTTGGCCGTCGAATGGCGCTAGCTGCGCAGCATTTGTGCACCGCCGCCGTCAGTGTCAGCCAGTTTGCCGTGGCATACGGAGCTCCATCGCAGTCTTTAACACTGGTAGCATGCCGCGACAGCGTGGACGTGAACCGTATGTGCAGTTGACGGACTTTGAGCGAGGGCGTATAGTGGGCATGCGGGAGGCCGGGTGGACGTACCGCCGAATTGCTCAACACGTGGGGCGTGAGGTCTCCACAGTACATCGATGTTGTCGCCAGTGGTCGGCGGAAGGTGCACGTGCCCGTCGACCTGGGACCGGACCTCAGTGACGCACGAATGCGCGCCAAGACCGTAGGATCCCACGCAGTGCCGTAGGGGACCGCACCGCCACTTCCCAGCAAATTAGGGACACTGTTGCTCCTGGGGTATCGGCGAGGACCATTCGCAACCGTCTCCATGAAGCTGGGCTACGGTCGCGCACACCGTTAGGCCGTCTTCCGCTCACGCCCCAACATCGTGCAGCCCGCCTCCAGTGGTGTCGCGACAGGCGTGAATGGAGGGATAAATGGAGACGTGTCGTCTTCAGCGATGAGAGTCGCTTCTGACTTGGTGCCAATGATGGTCGTATGCGTGTTTGGCGCCGTGCAGGTGAGCGCCACAATCAGGACTGCATACGACCGAGGCACACAGGGCCAACACCCGGCATCATGGTGTGGGGAGCGATCTCCTACACTGGCCGTACACCACTGGTGATCGTCGAGGGGACACTGAATAGTGCACGGTACATCCAAACCGTCATCGAACCCATCGTTCTACCATTCCTAGACCGGCAAGGGAACTTGCTGTTCCAACAGGACAATGCACGTCCGCATGTATCCCGTGCCACCCAACGTGCTCTAGAAGGTGTAAGTCAAGTACCCTGGCCAGCAATATCTCCGGATCTGTCCCCCATTGAGCATGTTTGGGACTGGATGAAGCGTCGTCTCACGCGGTCTGCACGTCCAGGACGAACGCAGGTCCAACTGAGGCGCCAGGTGGAAATGGCATGGCAAGCCGTTCCACAGGACTACATCCAGCATCTCTACGATCGTCTCCATGGGAGAATAGCAGCCTGCATTGCTGCGAAAGGTGGATATACACTGTACTAGTGCCGACATTGTGCATGCTCTGTTGCCTGTGTCTATGTGCCTGTGGTTCTGTCAGTGTGATCATGTGATGTCTCTGACCCCAGGAATGTGTCAATAAAGTTTCTCCTTCCTGGGACAATGAATTCACGGTGTTCTAATTTCAATTTCCAGGAGTGTACTATAGACCTGTAACCCCGTTCTGACCAAATGTAGCTTTCGATATCTTTATGTGGATAATAAGTGGTAGTAGTTCTTAAGTTACTGTACATGAATAAATCAATAAGCTAGCGTCCTTTCGAATTCAGAATTAGCTCTCCATATTTTCCAGAGATACGAGGTACTGTTGTATTACCAATTCTTGCATTTAAATCATTATATATGATCAGATAGTCATTTTTCCTCCCATCCTTCAGGGTCATAAGACAGCTCTGTTTAATCTTTTTGTCCCTCTGTTGGTTCATACACTCAAATAATGTTTCTATTCGATTTTAATGTTTCATGAGACCATTGGCTGCAATCTCTTATGAAAAATTATACGTAGTCCAAACGCAACTCTCTTATCCTTTTATACAGTATCAAAGAGTATAGGGAGACATAGTCTGCTACGTCATGTGAACCTTTTGCTTTCTTCTGGGGTCACCGACAGGTTAAGACGAGTGGAAACGAGTCGTTATTTCGAAGACGTTTAAATCGCGCAAAAGATCCAAACGTAAGAGTTTAAATGCGTACCAAATACTTGGCACATCTTTCTCTTCTTCGTGAAACAGATTGCTTCCGGAAATACGTAAATGGATATGTAATTTTAATCTGTGGTTAAAAAGACTGTATTTTGTCAATTCTCCTCCTAGGGTATGTAAGATGACTCATCATAAGTAGTTGAGATGCCTCATGATTGTGCTTTGAATCTCTTTCCTTTCATTATAAAGACAAATCTAGCTTGCTGCTTTAGAACTATCTTACGCAGCTTTTATTACAATGTCAAGTCAGCGAAAACAGTGAAGGTGCCAAAATAAGAGTCAACCATTATAAGCGCACCTGGTAACTGATACAGACGTAAAAATGAATTGTTTGTAGATAGGTCAGTAAACAGACAAAGAAATAACAAAGTAGGAAGTATTATTTTCTTCCATATAACCACAATTTTTCCACTTTTTGTTTTCATTTCTTCCATAAAGGGCACACATGTTGTACATTGAACAGTATTCATGCAACCGCCGTTTGCACATTACGTATGGTGACCAGTAAGCTTTAAATCAGGTTGCAGAGTAATGTTCCAAACATTCTGCACAGTCTTCATTATGGAATTACTCTGTGTTATTGCGGCGTACCCCGCATTTCTCAAATCATCTTCACTCCAAGATGTTCGATTCGTTATCCAATTACAGGTATCTGGCATGACGTATTTTATCTGCAAAAACTACACAGATTATTTAGACAAACTGTACTACACTATAAACAAGGAATTGCTTTTCTTTTCTCTCCTGCTTTCGTGCGGCAACTGTCTTAAAGAGGTAATAAAGAAGACGCACGTCGCATTTCCGGTGTAAGAATCTCTGACTAGCATTAAACGCTCCACACATCATTATCGTTAACCTGTCTATCGCTTGTGTCTTTCTGTTTTTTCGTTAATACCTTTGCATTTTTATCATACAGCAATGTTGCACCATGTTCGTAAAATGTAAAACAATTAGCTCCGACAATTGGTGAGAAGACCCCTTTGTAAAACTTGTGATTATGTCACAATTTCTACAGAATTTGCTGCACGCCTGTCCTCTACAATTACTAACTCATTACTAACAGTCTGGTGCACCCAGATGTATGAAATCGGAAACTGCGTCTTCTCTCCCATTCGCATCAGTTCTGTTAGCTTCACCCTACATAAATGTTTCTGTGCTCAATTTAATTTCCTGTATCCGGTAGTTTATCGTTTATGACCCTAATGATCCAGGTGGCCATTGTCATTGTTTGTAGTTGGTTAGTCCTTTGCCCACGCTGTGATGAGATTCGTCCGTCCCGCTATTCCCTTTGGTTTTCTGAGTGAGTTGCCTTTTCCGCTGTAACTGGAAACCAGATTCTTGATAAGGTATTCAGGTGATGGGGCTGACAACTTAAGGTCTCCTGATCAGCCTGATTTTTCTGTCGGGGTTTTATCTCTTTCGCCGTCTCCCCTTTGCTACACTCCCGAGAGCGTGTGATACCCAGAAGCTAATCTGTTTTTACCATTGTGGACGCGGGAATAGGATTTGCTGGCAGGACTGCTAAACGATCTCAAAGACCTTACCCGAAGCTTTAGAGCCTCAGGCAATTCAGCGTTTACTGTGGCCCTCGAGAATATATCAGCCTCTAGCTCCCGCAATCGATTACCTCTGCCCCTCAATTCTCTATTTCAGAGAAACATTGCCACAGCCTAGTGCAGGGTGCGAGCCACGTTGATGAGGCACCTTCCGCAGGGTGCAGCAGATAAATTACATAACGATATAATAAGCAACCATTTACACTTGAAATGTTCACATCCTCCTTGAACTGCCGTACACGTGCAAGTTTCATAATATGTGAAGAACTACGTCAACGGCTGTGAGACGAACATCAATCGACGGATTTGGGTTAACTTTCTTCACTCCAGTACTTGTGATGTTATAGTCACAAGGGACACTTGACTCACTTTGACTAGCGAAATTTACAACTTCTACTCCATTAATATGAGCTGTGTAGTATTTTGATTGCTGCTTAAAATACCCGACAGATCTGACATCTGCGTTGGACGATAGAACGCCGCGTTTAGAGTTGCTAAGTTGCCTATTAGTATCTGGAGAAAATCTTTTTGGTCAATTACAGGTGTGGGAGTCAAACTATCACAGAGAATATACACTGCTTTCCTCGGAACCATGTCAATATATTCTTTTTCTAGTCCGTTACATTTGACCTCTTACATATAATTATAAACATTAGAGTCTAAGACCTGTACGCGGTCGAAAGTGTCCAACTATGAGACTAAACACAACCAGTTGTACCCAAAGGCTCTTTACATTGTAACTGCCAGTGAAATGAATTGTAATCACAAATAGAAAGCATATCTACTGTCCTGGATCATCAGTAGAGATGTCCTACTATACCACAACTGTGTTGAAATATAACAGATCTATCAGAAATGTATCGTGTGAACACCACGCCCCATATGGCACCAATCAATTGAAACTTTTGCTCTGCGGAAGCCAATTACTTTGAAAATGCATTCCACCTCGAAGCCAGAAAAGCTTAAACGATTTCGGCCTTTCAGCCATTGAGTGACGTAGCTAAGTTACATTGGATTGTCTCTCAGTTATGGACTACCATAGACTGGAGCTATTAATCGAGTGCTGCTCCCTGTTAAGTCCTCTCATTATGTTGGTTAAACAAATGCTGCTGACGAAACAGAAATTGCCTCTGACCAGAACATTCAAAAAAAGTATAAGTGACTCCACTGTTAAAGTATTACTTTCACTTGACTCTCCTGAGTAAAGCTTGCGAGGAATATTCGTAAAACATTTGGACTCGCCTTCGCTATGCGAAGATATTTACAGCTTTATAGTGTTTAACGGGTTTATGAAGTTTTACATTTATCCAGAGCTACATTTTCACTCTGTAATGGACTTGTGCATTTTTTGTCAACATACTCAATCTTGTAACAAAATCATGGTGCTTGATACAGTGGACTGTTGGGTTCTGTCCGTAATTTTTATGTTAACGAAGCGTCCTTCCATGTTATTTGGTAATATTTATTGAACAGATAATGATTTAAGACGTAAGCTAGTCGAAAGTAATAAACTTTTTAATATAATAGCTTTCGGCCCTTTTGACTACTGTAATGCTCTCGAAAGCTATACCAGTGCACAAAGAAACTAACCTAATTACGGATGAATATTCATTATTGCGGAAACTCAGAACCATTACCTAAGTTTTGGCGAGATATCTTTTGCAAAATTCAGGAGTTACCCTATTACCTTCTCCCCTTGACGTCACTTGTACGAAAGGCCCACTCTAAGTACAACAGCCTTGCACGCTCATTCCACCTACCCAGGTACACGACACATTACGCACGTACGAGTTTTCGCACTAACGTTATTGCACAGCTTGTTACGGCCTCACACACCACTACGATGCTGTTGCTCTGCTGCGGAGGAATTGGCATTAGCAATAACATCGGTCGTGGAGTGGAAGTAACTTGTAGGCTAATGACGATTTCACAGTGATGCCATTTTTTAACAACACTACATTTGAAACCTCCGAAAGTAATAAGAAAAATCCTCCTGAAACTATTATTTTAAAAGAACAAAGTAAAGAAGTAAAACCTTGCGAGTCGATAATAATAATTCCCAAAACAGTATTACAAAAATAATCGGCGAAATAAATAGCATTGTCAATAATGGAACTATGTAAGTGTGCACGTATTTTACATATATCTAAATTCATAAGCAGTTCTAACTCAATAACACTCGAAACCCTCAGTCATAGAATTAACAATACGTTAACACTAACACCCTCAGATAAGAGGGATAACGCAACATTACTATCGATGATGATGGAGTCCCATACTCCTTGACAGAGCGTAGGGGACGATGCGGGAGACCCGCACCGCTGTACTAGGCAAGGTCCTAGCAGAGGTAATTTGCCACTGCCTTCCTCCAACCGTAATGGTGATGAATGATGATGATGAAGACGACATAACACCCAATCATCTCGAGGCAGGTGAAAATCCCTGACCTCGCCGTGATTCGAATCCAGGACCCCGTGCTCGGGAAGCAAGAACGCTACCGCGAGACCACGAGCTGCGGACACATTACTATTAAAACTTAAAATATAATAAAGACAACATATAGAACCAGACACACCGCAATTATACCTTAAGCCGAAGTATTATACTAGTTGAAATCCTGCCTTGTTTGCACCCATGTTATCCGACAATCTGAATAACTTCAGTTCGTAAGAGTATGACAAGCCATTGACATAGCTGAACCTCAGTGCTAAAAAGTATCGTGATACCAAATCCAGAACTTGAGGATATAAGTACAGAATTTCATCAGTGTAATCATGAAATTGCCCTGACGCCTTTCCACAAACAGTAACAATGAAACAGAGCAAGGTAGGCAATGACACTACCCTAGCGATATTGCGTTTTCAATCACCTGTAATAGATGGGGAGAAATCTGCTTCAAAGTTACGAAGTACAGCAGCCACACAACTAAACCCATCTACCGTGGTAATCTGCGAAATTCGTAGCAATTATCAAGGATTGTTAACTGCACACTGAGATGATTGAAAGCTTTCGTGAGCAGTACTGTGTACAGGGCACACAGCGCTAATCATAGCCACGTCCGTGAGCATCAGGCAAAGTTTGACCTGTAACCAGCAAAACACTGTCCGGCACACACCTCCTCTGCCTCGTGCCGCTCTCTCAGCGTCGACAGATGCCAGCTGCCTCTCAAATTCACTACGCCCCAGCACACTCCGGACACCAAGATAGTAGAATGACCCTTGTTTTGAGGGTATTTATTTTCCCAGTCTTTCGTTTATTGAGACTAAGCAACCAGCCGAAGTCAATTCGATGCCTGAATCAGTGGTGCTAAGTACACCGACAGTGAGCAGGAAGCCTGTTTCAGCAGAGGCAGCGGTAACAACCGGACCATATGGAGCGATGGTGAATCATGGGAGTGGAGAGGAGAACGTGGCCTTGAGAACGGATCTTACTTGATAGTAAAGATGTAGGGGAACCGCAAATGTTCTTCCGCGAACCGCCTATTTTACTCTATTAAATATGAATGATTAAAGTAATCTCTTGGCACAACTGGTACTAGGAGGAGCCTATGGAACAGGGCCTGATCACAGTAATAAAGTTCTGCACTAAACTAGTGAATTCAACAGACTAATTACTTTTGTGAACTTACCTAAGATGTGTAAAGAGCTAAGAAATGTTACGCTGTAAGCAAGAGATTTCAGCTGCATGCCGAGTTCTCCAGTCGCCGCTAGGACTGTACCTTTGCGTATATGAGAGTCGACGATAGCATGTATTCAGATGTTGATCATTTACATTAGTAGGCTTTACTATGCTCTCAGTAGTTTCTAACTTTATGAAAGAGAATTGTTTCATGATAGTGAACTGTAACTATTTTACGGTGTTGGCAGCTAAACAAATTGCAGTCACATCCCGGGATTTATTTCACAAAAAGTAGCAAACCGTACCTACGACTAGAATTACAAGTCGCCTTCTTGTATCTTCTGGAGAATTCCGTGCGCTACCAGATCTGTTTTTGGGGACATCATCTATGACAGTTCACAGTGTACAAGTAGGATGAAACTACGAGTCAATTCAATAATATAATCCAAGAAAGGCTCATAATTCTATAGCGCCGTGTTAGATTCCACAAAATAATAGTTAACTGTTGTTTACCGCCGCCAACGCAAATATGGTTGTGGTGCACCACGAGTCACAGATGGCAGGGGCCAACGGCTACTGCGGAGATGTGTACGGGTGAATAGACTTGCACCTGTTGAGCAGTTCACCGTCCAGATGGATTAATCAGCTATCAACAGTGTCTCTTCAACGACCATTCAGCGAAAGCTGATGCGCAGGGAACTGCGCAGCAGGTGCCTGTAAAATGGCTCTGAGCACTATGGTACTTCAGCAACATTTGAGGTCATCAGTCCCCTAGAACTTAGAACTACTTAAACCTAACTAACCTAAGGACATCACACACATCCATGCCCGAGGCAGGATTCGAACCTGCGACCGTAGCGGTCGCGCGGTTCCAGACTGAAGCGCCTAGAACCGCTCGGCCACAATGGCAGGCGCAGGTGCCTGATTCATGCACCCAATGCCGATCGCTGTTCAATAGTCACGAAATTTCTGTCATGTGCACGCTACTTTTGTTTTAAACAGAAATTGTTACAGTGCTTTCGAGAGTAACGCAATATCAGAAAGGCATTTTCAGACATTTTACTGGTATTAATTGCATATTTCGTCCAGAATCCGGCGGATTTCGCCTTAATAATGTCTCTGTTTTTGTTATACGTTTCTAAAAAACAAGAAGAAGAGTATATAATGTGGAAAGGCTGCTTCCTGATACAGCATTTTCCTTAATTCGCACTTGACGACACTGATGTTGCGTCACTATTCTCTTCCCGAAAATACCAAACACATATTTTGTCTTATTCCATCTTCTTCCAATTTTTCTTTCTCACAGCGTTCGTTCAAAGAGCTTTTCGGGTTGGACAAACAGAAAATGTAATAAACGCCAGAAATAAGGCCACTAGAATAAAAGAAAACAGGGGAACCAAATTTCATGTGTAAGAAGGAAATATCGCTTGAACTAGCCGACATACAGATGAAATGAAATTCCTTTATACTTTAAATTATAATAAGAATGATTAGTACACTCGTACATAACGCAAGCTGGCATTTTTGATCAAACTGTTTCCAACAGAAGCTACTGTTTAGGCAGCTAACACTGGTCCACAGTTGTGACGTTATGACAACTCATACGTCACCTAGAAGACGCCGTAACGCTGTCGCTTTCGCCCGCCCGTCCACTCCCAGTGGCACCTTGCCCGGCTGCTCAACTCTCACAAGGGAACCTCCCCATCGCACCCCGCTCAGATTTACTTATAAGTTGGCACAGTGGATAGGCCTTGAAAAATTGAACACAGATCAATCGAGAAAACAGGAAGAAGTTGTGTGCAACTATGAAAAAATAAGCAAAATATACAAACTGAGTAGTCCATGTGCAAAGATAGGCAACATCAAGGAGAGAGTGAGCTCAGGAGCGCCATGGTCCCGTGGTTAGCGTGAGCAGCTGCGGAACGAGACGTCCTTGGTTCAAGTCTTCCATCGAGTGAAAAGTTTACGTTCTTTATTTTCGCAAATAGATTATCTGTCCGTTCGTTCACTGACGTCTCTGTTCACTGTAATAAGCTCCCGTCTGGTTGTAGGGTGTTTCCGCTCAGACGTTTCACGCCCTACACGCCAACAGGATCTGTCCGATGTGGCATAAATCGTGTCTGCGTTTTGCGACCGCACCGCAAAACCGTGCGATTAGTAGACGAAAGGACGTGCCTCTCCAATGGGAACCGAAAACATTTGATCGCAAGGTCATAGGTCAACCGATTCCTCCACAGGAAAACACGTCTGACATATTCTATACGCCACTGGTGACGGCATGTGCGTCACATGACAGGAATATGTTGTCGACCCACCTAACGTGTACACTTGGCGAATGGGTAAAAAGATTCTTCTACCTTGCTCGATTTAGGTTTTCTTGTGGACGTGATAATCACTCCCAAAAAGTGATGAGAATACGTAAGAGTTTGTCACATAAACTGAAAATAAAAAATTAAACTTATCGCTCGAGGGAAGATTTGAACCAAGTACCTCTTGGTTGGCAGCTGCTCACGCTAGTCACGGGACCACGGCGCTCCTGAGTTCACATTATCCTTGATGTTGTTTATCTTCAACATCGACTACTCAGTTTGTATATTTTGCTAATTTTTTCATAGTTCCACATTACTTCTTCCTGTTTTCTCGATTGATCTGTGCTCAGTTTTTCAAGGCCTATTCACTGTACCAACTTATTACTAAATCTGAGGGGGGTGCGATGGGGAGGTTCCCTTGTCAGTACGCCCTCTGCCGCGGCGAGAACACAAACCACTAGCCAGCTGCCGAGCGTGGTTGGGCCTTTGACATTGCCACTTAGTCTCCGCACAACTCATATTCCAATAATATAAGTATATTTTACATTTCGTAGTGTCCCATAGACTAGTTCGTTGGGATATCTGATACAATACAGCTCCCTGGAAGAGACACTTTATAGCAACAGCGGTTCCATCCAGTCACGTTAATGTGTCCACATGTCGTAAGTCATAATGACCACCTCATTCACGGCGAACCGCTGAGAGACGTGCAGGAATAAGAGTCGGTGTGGTTCTGGAAGATATCGACAAGGATATGGAGCCATTGTGAGTCCATTGCCGTGGCCAACTGCGCTAGATTTCTAGACTGAGGATCCGTGGCGCGCACCGCAAATGGAAGTGGTCACACAGATTTTTGATGGGGTCTAAACGCTGAGAGTTTCGCTTTCAGGGGAATACGGTCAAGTCATCTCGGGCCTCTTCAATCCATGCATGTACAATGCGAGCTGTGTGACTTGTTAAATCGTTTTGCTGGTGGATGCCAACGTGCTGAGGAAAAACAGACTGCCTGAAGGGAGCAGGAGTACCCCAAGGATAGATGCGTACTTGTGTTCATCTACACACATCAAAAAAGTTTTGCATCACCTCGGCTCCGGGAGTTCGGGAACCTATACAGAAAATTGGAACAGAGATCAACATAAACATCATTCCCTCCCCCCCCCCCCTTTATATTGCTCATGAAAACCTCACGTTGCATGTGGTACCACCATACAGAGAGAACTTCAGAGGTGGTAGTCCAGTCTGCTATACACACCAGTACCTCTAATACCCAGTGGCACGTCCTCTTGCATTGATGCATGCCTGTTGTGCATGGTGGCAGCCAGTCAAAAAGTATTTTAGGCAATTGGTTCAAAAAATTTATTTCAAAGGGCCAGTCAAATCTTTACAAGTGTTCTCCCAGAGTAACTTACGCCGTGCCTACGTGACACAAGTCGCTTTTCTCTCAAAACTGAGGCAGCTCTGTCGAGTTGAAGCTGCTGACAAGAGACGCCTTGACCCCTCTACTGAAACTGCTGGCGAGTTCAAGTCATTGGTTTTAGCCAATAGCGTGCGCAGGATACCGATCACGTATGTGGACGCTGGAGTGTTCTGTGGAGCCGAACACAGTTGCTTCTCTCCCTTGCAATCCAGACCTCGAACAGAACAGACGTCTTTTCGGAAGGCAGAACCTCTGGCTATGATTTTTACGACCGGCCACCGACGTAAGTTAACATGAACCGTTTCCCCTTCCGTTGTCCATTTCAGTTAATTGTTCGATCTCCTAGACTGGCTGAACCTGGTAACTGCGACCCTAGGCGCGCCCCTTGTATACCGTACCCGGAAATACACTCCTGGAAATTGAAATAAGAACACCGTGAATTCATTGTCCCAGGAAGGGGAAACTTTATTGACTCATTCCTGGGGTCAGATACATCACATGATCACACTGACAGAACCACAGGCACATAGACACAGGCAACAGAGCATGCACAATGTCGGCACTAGTACGGTGTATATCCACCTTTCGCAGCAATGCAGGCTGCTATTCTCCCATGGAGACGATCGTAGAGATGCTGGATGTAGTCCTGTGGAACGGCTTGCCATGCCATTTCCACCTGGCGCCTCAGTTGGACCAGCGTTCGTGCTGGACGTGCAGACCGCGTGAGACGACGCTTCATCCAGTCCCAAACGTGCTCAATGGGGGACAGATCCGGAGATCTTGCTGGCCAGGGTAGTTGACTTACACCTTCTAGAGCACGTTGGGTGGCACGGGATACATGCGGACGTGCATTGTCCTGTTGGAACAGCAAGTTCCCTTGCCGGTCTAGGAATGGTAGAACGATGGGTTCGATGACGGTTTGGATGTACCGTGCACTATTCAGTGTCCCCTCGACGATCACCAGTGGTGTACGGCCAGTGTAGGAGATCGCTCCCCACACCATGATGCCGGGTGTTGGCCCTGTGTGCCTCGGTCGCATGCAGTCCTGATTGTGGCGCTCACCTGCACGGCGCCAAACACGCATACGACCATCATTGGCACCAAGGCAGAAGCGACTCTCATCGCTGAAGACGACACGTCTCCATTCGTCCCTCCATTCACGCCTGTCGCGACACCACTGGAGGCGGGCTGCACGATGTTGGGGGGTGAGCGGGAGACGGCCTAACGGTGTGCGGGACCGTAGCCCAGGTTCATGGAGACGGTTGCGAATGGTCCTCGCCGATACCCCAGGAGCAACAGTGTCCCTAATTTGCTGGGAAGTGGCGGTGCGGTCCCCTACGGCACTGCGTAGGATCCTACGGTCTTGGCGTGCATCCGTGCGTCGCTGCGGTCCGGTCCCAGGTCGACGGGCACGTGCACCTTCCGCCGACCACTGGCGACAACATCGATGTACTGTGGAGACCTCACGCCCCACGTGTTGAGCAATTCGGCGGTACGTCCACCCGGCCTCCCGCATGCCCACTATACGCCCTCGCTCAAAGTCCGTCAACTGCACATACGGTTCACGTCCACGCTGTCGCGGCATGCTACCAGTGTTAAAGACTGCGATGGAGCTCCGTATGCCACGGCAAACTGGCTGACACTGACGGCGGCGGTGCACAAATGCTGCGCAGCTAGCGCCATTCGACGGCCAACACCGCGGTTCCTGGTGTGTCCGCTGTGCCGTGCGTGTGATCATTGCTTGTACAGCCCTCTCGCAGTGTCCGGAGCAAGTATGGTGGGTCTGACACACCGGTGTCAATGTGCTCTTTTTTCCATTTCCAGGAGTGTATATTATCGTTATTGTACCTAATTTCCTGTTTTGTCAATTAACGGCGGCCCTGGATGCCCGCTCTCTAATCCTGACTGCTCGACCTCCTGCACCCTGTCGTCACGAGGCATATGTAACAACCGCCTCCCCCCTTCCGCAAACCCTGTACACATTTACACTGTACTCATCGTGGCATGCTATCCACAAGTTCATCAAGGCACTCTTAATCCAGATCGTCCCACTCTTCAACGGAGATTCGGCGTAGATCCCTCAGAGTGGTTGATGGTTCACGTCGTCCATAAACAGCACTTTTCAGTCTAAAATGGCTCTGAGCACTATGCGACTTAACTTCTGAGGTCATCAGTCGCCTAGAACTTAGAACTAATTAAACCTAACTAACCTAAGGACATCACACACATCCATGCCCGAGGCAAGATTCGAACCTGCGACCGTAGCGGTCGCTCGGCTCCAGGCTGGCGCCCAGAACCGCACGGCCACTCCGGCCGGCACTTTTCAGTCTATCCCAGGCATGTTCGATAGGGTTCATATCGGGAGAACATGCTAGCCACTCTGGTCGAACGATGTCGATATCCTGAAGGAAACATTCACAAGTTGTGCACGATGGGGGCGCGAATTGTCTTCCACGAAGACGAATGCCTCGACAAAATGCTGCCGATATGGTTGTACTATCGGTTGGAGGATGGCATTCACGTATCGTTCAGCAGTTAAGGGCCTTCCATGACCATCACAGGCGTACGTCGGCCCGACATAATGCCAACCCAAAACAGCAAGGAGCCTCCACCTTGCTGCACTCGATGGACAGTGCGTCTAAGGCGTTCAGCCTGACCGGGTTGCCTCCAAACACATTTCAGACGATTGTTTGGTTGAAGGCACATGCGACACTCAACGGTGAAGAGAACCTGATGCCAATCCTGAGCGATCCATTCGGCATGTTGTTGGGCCCATCTGTACCGCACTGCATGGTGTCGTGGTTGCAAAGATGGACCTCACCATGGACGTCGGGAGTGACGTGG
Source organism: Schistocerca cancellata (assembly GCF_023864275.1). Lineage (NCBI taxonomy): Eukaryota > Metazoa > Arthropoda > Insecta > Orthoptera > Acrididae > Schistocerca > Schistocerca cancellata. The sequence goes on from NC_064626.1 coordinate 968,678,524, forward strand.
CGCATCATGTAGCCTATTGTCCACAGTTTAAGTTATAACACGAATAGTATTATTAAACATGGTGGCGTTGCTGTCAGGGTTCCTCCGAGCCATAATTCGTAAGTAGCTATCATCAACTGCAATTGTAGCCCTTGGGCGGCCTGAGCGAAGCATTTCATCGACCGTTCCTGTTTCTCTGTTTCTCCTCCATGTCGGAACAACATCGCTTCGGTTCACTCCGAGACGCCTGGACACTTCCCTTATTGATCGCCCTTCCTCGCGTAAAGTAACAATGAAGACGCGATCGTACCGCGGTATTGACCATCTAGGCATGTTTGAACAACAGACAACAGGAGCCGTGTACCTCCTTCCTGGTGCAATGACTAGAACTGGTCGTCTGTCGGACGCCCTCCGTCTAATAGGTGCTGCTCATGCATGGATGTTTACTGCTTTGGGTGGTTTTAGTGACATTTCTGAACAGTCAAAAGACCTGTGTCTGTGATACAATATCCACAACCAACATCTATCTTCAGGAGTTCTGGGAACCAGTGTGTTGAAAAACTTTTTTTTATGTGTTTATTATGCCTCCCGGAATGACGAAACAACCCAGGGAGTACCACCAGAACATTCTCCAGATCATAAAGCTCCCGTCAGGTTGTAGGGTGTTTCCGCTCAGACGTTTCACGCACTACACGCCAACAGGATCTGTCCGATGTGGCATAAATCGTGATTCAGCTAAAAACGCCCCTATCTCCGGGTCCCTGCCCTTCAAATATCACTGAATGGTCTGTGAAGAGACACTGTTGGTAGCTCATTAATTCACATGGACGGTGAAATACTCAAAACAGCTGCACGTGTGTTCGCCCATACACATCTCCGCAGCAGCCGTTCACCCCTGTCGTGTACAGCCTGCGGTGCCCCACAACCACATTTGCGTCGACGGCGTTTTTGGATAGCCCCACTTTGAACGCACAGTATACTGTAACCGCATCGGCAAGCGAACAGTTTACGAACTTTGTCGTTTCGGAACTTTTTCCAGCTATTGGCCCGAAAGCCAATGATCATGCCCTTTGGATATGAGAGCTCTGTTTTCCCTTTCCAATGACGACTGTAGTATTTCTTACGCGTCCCTCTGATGCGCTGTAAGTACACTCCACTGACAGTGCTGCCACCTGTCGTCTGTGAGTGATCATTGCAAGTTGTCGTCAAAAATATGCGATGGTCACATTATTGCAATAGAATCGTGTATTACGCCCTGCGAGCATTGGTAGGCTACTGCTCGAACGACGGGCGTGAAACTTTTTCTCTCTCCTAGGCCGGCCGCCGCCCGTGGTGTCGTGGTGGCTGGACGGTGTCGAAGTGAACCGGACGCCGCCGCAGCCGCCTGTGACGTCGGGCAGCGGGCAGCCGACCGCCGGCTACCCGGAGAGCGTCAGCCACGTGATCAGGCTGCCGCCGCTGGGCCGCCGCTACCTGCACAGCGAGCTCACGTGCAGGGCCTCCAACCACCCGGATGTCCTACTCTCCACCAGCGTCGTCATCGACATGCTACGTGAGTACCCGCAGCGACCGATCGAATGTCTGTAAAACTTACTGGGACATTCTCTCTCCCGTGGGTGACAAGTCTCTGTTTGATACTACTTTCTATAATCACTTATTATGTGGGACAACCGCAACTGTAGTATAACCCATTTCAACTAATAGAACACCAGCATCTGGTAGAAATTGATTTATTAATCACTCAGTCACAACTAGTTTCGTGACCGTAAAGTCACATGTTCAGGTGAAAAACAGGCGAAGCTAAACAAGGTACTGCCGGCCGGAGTGACCGAGCGGTTAAAGGCGCTACAGTCTGGAACCACACGACCGCTACGGTCGCAGGTTCGAATCCTGCCTCGGGCATGGATGTGTGTGATGTGCTTAGGTTAGTTAGGTTTAAGTAGTTCTAAGTTCTAGGTGACTTATGGCCACAGCATTTGAGTCCCATAGTGCTCAGAGCCATTTAAACAAGGTACAAAGTTTACAATTAGAAGCAACTATAGCTTGACTGCGTCAAACTGCTGCTGCGTCAATCACCAGGTGAGAACTGTCGGTCTTAAACTGCGATTAGATCTCCATGCGGATAAATAATAGACGTCCCCTACATTCCTGCTCGAAACTGTAAAATACGAACCCGTCATTCATAAAATGGCCGTGGACATGAGGCAAGACGAAGCCCTAAAAAGATGGTTGAAATGGCTCTGAGCACTATGGGACTTAACATCTATGGGCATCAGTCCCCTAGAACTTAGAACTACTTAAACCTAACTAACCTAAGGACATCACACAACACCCAGTCATCACGAGGCAGAGAAAGTCCCTGACCCCGCCGGGAATCGAACCTGGGACCCCGGGCGTGGGAAGCGAGAACGCTACCGCACGACCACGAGCTGCGGATCCCTAAAAAGAAAATGATGGCGAGAGTCGAAGCCGAAGATTGGACATATGTTCCCCTATATTCTCATGCTGTCATTCAGTTAATTTCTCGGATCAGTTTGGTTCCTAGGAGTTACTTACGGGTGTTTGGAGCCCCCAGTCTCCTAGTTTGGTCCTCCGGTTCGACGCATACACGCCTCGGCGATCTCACATTGTCATGACCCACGCACTCAGTGTGTTTTGTGCTGGTGTCTTAGCCGCTTCACCTGTGGTAGTCCTGTTTTCAGCCCACTTGCTGCTAAGATGGATATATTGGGAGGAGGGGGGGAACTTGTCTTGGTTTCGGTGCTTGGGTGCTTGTCTTCAAGTTTTTTCCGTGTTTCGTCTTGCATCGTGTCCTCTTTCATTTTATGGATAATGGATGTGTTTTTCAAGTAGGAAGACAGGCGACGTCTTTTATTTACCCTCATGGAGATCCTATCACAATTTAAGATTAGAAGTCCTCACTAGGCAGTTGACACTGCAGCACTCTGATACAGCCAATCTACATTTGATTCTATCTTGTTTAGTTTCTCCCGTTTTCCACCTGAAGAAGTGACTTTATGGTCACAAAGTAGTTGTGATTGAGTGACTAATATATCAATTTCTGGCAGCTGCTGAGATTTTACAGCTGAAGTGAAATATCGTATTTTTTCCTGTAGACAAAGAAGTCAGTAAAAATGTCAAATTAAACACCATCATTCACCTAAATTTCCAGTTTTATTTTATTTTTGCTAACAGTTTGTGTTACTCCACGCCATCTTCAGGCCCTCTGACCGACGTGTAGAAAGATTTCCACCTCTCGTAGGATGAAAATAGAGGCCAAGACGCAGTCAATGGTATCCGTAGACTTCTTTCCAACAAAGTAATCCCTTCGATCGTCAGCCTGCAGACTGTTGGTTGTACAGGAGGCGGGATTCTTCCTACACGTCGGTCAGGGTGCCTGAAAATGGTGTAGCGTAACGCTGAGACTTACAGCAAAAATAAAATATAACGGTAAATTTAGACGGCTGAAACAGTTTCGATTTGACATTTTATATTGAACAGCGGACGTCTCGCAACCATCCAGTATAAACATGGACTTACAGAGACAAGAAGCCAATAATGCCGTCTTGGTACCAACCGTAGGTACATAAACTAGATCTTTTTTTCATTATTTGACCATTAATTTACTTAGATAGCGGCGTTCTCCATGCACTTCAAGGCATACATATATAATCTTTGGTGTGCTTATGTCTATCCATGTCTGCGACTATCCCTAATGAACTGCTGTACCCCACCAAGCTGAACTTTTGAAGCAACATACTAAGCTAAGGTGTTCAGTTAAAGCTCTGTAGCCGTTTTGAGTCGTTTATGTCAGACATTTTCTGAGTAGCCTTGCATTTGCCAGTTATCTATAATCTGCATTTATTATCTTCAAACCTCCAGGTAAAATGTTTTTATGAGTGACCCGGTTAAGTATTCCTTCTTTATCACCCTGTTTTGTATTTGCAGCACTCAGTGAAAAGTATAGTGTGAAAAACGTGTCGATCAGTAGAGTCCTTGTGCCAGAATGTTGCCCGAGTGACTTTTATCATTGATTACATGAAAGTATTTGTTGCTTGATAGTGTTCTAGGGGTAACGCCATTGGTTCATAATCGAAACGCCTTCGGTCCCGGGTTCAAATCCCGCCGCTGCTTAAAGTTTGATTAATAATCAGCATCGGTGGCCGAAGACATCCGGCAAAAGTATTCACCCCTAATTCTGCCAAACGCCTTGTCATAGAGGGCGGAGGAGCGGAAAGAGGTTCAGGGCACTAGCTTTTCCTAAGGGTGGGAAACTGCCTCTTAAGGCGGAAGAATCAGCAATGATCAACGGCATGACGATGCTGAAGGCTATGGAAACCACTGCATTGAAGCAGGTAACGTGTACCCACAGGACATGTGACTTCTAATCGAAGAAGTGTCATGATGATCTCTCCATTGGCAAAAGATTTCGGAATAGTCCCCAATTCGGATCTCCGGGAGGGTACTGCCAAGGGGGAGGTTACGATGAGAAAAAGATTAAATAATCAACGGAAGAATAACGTCGGGGCGTGGAATGTCAGAAACTTGAACGTGGTAGGAAAACTAGAAAATCTGAAAACGGAAATGTGAAGGCTCACTTTAAAATAGTAGAGGGTCAGTGAAGTGTAGTGGTAAGAAAGACAACGATTTCTGGTCAGATGAGTATAGGACAATATCAACAGCAGCAGAAAAATGTATAACGGAAGTAGGATTCGTTATGAATAGGGAGGTAGGACAGAGATTGTGTTACTGTGAACACGTCAGTGACAGGATTGATCTTACCAGAATCGACAGCAAACCAACACCGACAACGATAGTTCAGGTAAAAATGCCGACGTCGCAAGCTGAAGATTAAGAGATAGAGAAAGTGTGTGAGGATATTGAAAGGGTAATACAGTATTTAAAGGAAGATGAAAATCTAATAGTCATGGGAGACTGGAATGCAGTTGTAGGGGAAGGAATAGAAGATAAAGTTACAGGAGAATATGGGCTTGGGACAAGGAATGAGAGAGGTGAAAGACTAATTGAGATCTGTAACCAGTTTTAGCTAGTAACAGCGAATAATCTGTTCAAGAATCACAAGCGGAGGAGGTATACTTGGAAAAGACCGGGTGATACTGGAAGATTTCAGTTAGATTACATCATGGTCAGATGGAGATATCGAAATCAGATACTGGATTGTAAGGCGTACCCAGGAGCAGACAAAGAATCAGATCACAATATGGTAGTGATGAAGAGTAGGCTGAAGCTTAAGACATCAGTCAGGAAGAATCAATAAGCAAAGAAGTGGGATACGGAAGTACTAACGACTGACGAGACACACAGGAAGTCCTCTAAGGCTATGGACATAGCAATAAGGAATAGCTCAGTAGGAGTATACGTTTGAAGAGGAATGGACATCTCTAAAAAGGGCCATCACAGAGGTTGGGTAGGAATACATATGTACAAAGGACATTCAAATGGTTCAAATGGCTCTGAGCACTATGGGACTTAGCATCTTAGGTCATCAGTCCCCTAGAACCTAGAACTACTTAAACCTAACTAACCTAAGCACATCACACACATCCATCCCGAGGCAGGATTCGAACCTGCGACCGTAGCGGTCGCGCGGTTTCATACTGAAGCGCCTAGAACCGTTCGGCCACAAAGGCCGGAAAACATATGTTTTGATGGTTACGGAGTAGATGAGGTTAAGGAATTCTGCTTCAAGATTGCTTGTGTCGCAGTCACATGTTATTGAACACTTTCTTTGAGTTTTCAAGGCTGTACGCCTGGTTGGTTACGAAGGAGTTGAAGTTTGTGATGTCTGAAGATGGGTGTAATCACGAAACGCGTAACATGTTCTAATAAAAGAGTCAATTGAGTATATCATGACTTTATTGCGATTGTACAGCATTAGTTGCCAATTATTAACATAAAAATGATGGCAAGCCTCTGACGGGATTTTATGTCCTATCTATCAGTGACTATTGTAAGGTAATGCCGAACTGATGACACACTGGTAGCACTCACTCGGTGAAGTTGGTCTCTTCTATTGCATGGACTGGCGCTTAGTTTCTGGATCATAAGTTAAATCCCAAGATTCGTCAGATGATATCACTTTTTCCGAAAAGTTTCGGTGATATGCAAATTGTAAGTACTAACGTTCTCATGAGCTGCTTTTAGTTCGAGAGTTTTCAGTACAAGTTCCGCATGCAGTTTCCTCTTGCTAAAGTGGTTGTATAAAATTTACCTTACACTTTCTTTCTCAATTCATGCAATTTCAGCAGTCGATCAAGTATTCAACCTACGGTCATATCCAACAGGGTTACCTACTTTTTCGGTAATTTGATCCGTTTTTTATGTTGAAGAGTGTCCCCGACGGAGTCACCTTCAACGTCTTTCCGTCCATCATGGAAACGCTTGAATCACTCGAAAACACGCATATGTCTTCGCCATACACATCTTGTAGTAACAGGTAGCTTTCAGCAGCAGCTTTCACAAGTTTTATGTGAAACATAGCAACAGTTCGTTGATCTATTATTAAACTTATCATTCTTCCGCTAAAACATAATAGCAGCTCTTACACAAACTAAGGCCACGGCTGTGCTGATTTCTCTACGGACACCAGAGATGCCGCTGTCAACTGAGAAGGCTTCACGCTTCACAGCTACTTGTCGTTCATCTTAGGCGCAACCATACTTACTCTGTGTCAGGATCAGTCCCGTTATTTTACAGCAACACCTCGTATAACCACTTCATGCAGACGGTCATATCACTGCCAGACTATCTACACATAAACTAACACACTACTTCTTCCTAAAATAGGTCTTCAGTTGCGTGTGTAGACGTCATAGGATTGCTTTTTATAGTAGTGGAAATGCAGAAACGATTCTCCTTGCGTTGCATAACGCCTTTAAGTATTCATATTCAATACATAGACAGGTGTCCATAGCGTAACCCAAACTTTAACTGGTTCACTTGTGAAGACGTCATTAGTTGACACCTTCGGTTGAGAGTTTCTAGCAAAGTTTGTTGGAGGTTGTTTCTGCTTCAGTGTTGGGTCACTTGTCTTTTTATTCATGCATTAAATGAATTATCGTGGCTGACAGAGCGTCCCACAAATTCGGACATGAAGCTGTACGATTTTATAGCTGTCGACGATCGAGATCCTGGTCATAAGGTGGAAAGAGCTTAGCGATCGATGCCCGTGCTGACCAGCAAAAAAACGTGGGGAGCCTCTGCGCTCTCGTCTCATTCTTATTCGTTCCGTAAATCACGCCACCCGGGGCCGACAAACCGCGGCGGAATCCTTTAATTAAGATGGAGCTCTTATCAGTCGGAGTAAATTAGTCCCTTGTGTGAATTCATTTGGAGCTTCCAGCTAGGTTCCTAGGCGTGAGTGGTATTTGGTGCTGGGAACTTCCAAATATGTCTCTGGCTTCGCCTTGTAACTTCATAACCTTAACACTAATTCTCAGCCTTAGGGGCAGTGTCGGCTGCTGCCTAAAATTATGGAAAGTTCTCTACTTTTACTGCATTGTGCAATTCACGTTTCCAACTAATTTAATTTTGTAAACTACTTAAAATATTTCTATAACTCTAAAATTACCTTATAGGGAGCCTGACGACGTTGATGAGGTTGCATCAGCAGTAGAGTTACATATGCAGAGACAGTCCATCCTCCTTTCCTTTTTCTGGAGATTCTGTCTGTGACACTCTCGCTGAAATCTGGAAGCCTGTGAAACATTTCCTTTTCCATAGATAGCAAGGCAAGAACAGACAGCCTATCCTCATCTGTGGTTCATCCAAGGAACGTTTTGATCCGAGACAAAAATCTGCTTCACAGTTGTTGCTGGAATAGTATCTACTAATTTCAGCAGTTTCATAACATCACAAAAAGGTTCTCGCAGTATGTTTTTGTTAACAACTGCACAATGGCTAATTTACTTTCCACATCTTGAAAATCATTTCGAGAATAAATTAGTTTTGGTTCTGGTTTTAAATCAGCTTTATTTAAAAATGTGTAGGACTACACAACAACAGAAAGAATTTTTTCAAGAATTTATTTTTCAGTGAAGGGGAGAAGTGGTGGTCAGGTAAATTAGAGAGAAGTATGCGGCTGGAGAACTGAAGCTCTGTTTGCTCTGCTCAATCGTCGTGTCACATACTGGGCTATTACCCCCGGTAGCTGAGTGGTCAGCGCGACAGAATGTCAATCGTAAGGGCCCGGGTTCGATTCCCCGCTGGGTCGGAGATTTTCACCGCTCAGGGGCTATATCACAACTTTAAGATGGTTTTTTTCTTTTTGTTCTTGGACAGTTTTGTCGAAAACATTTTTTAAGAAAACAGTTAAAAACGAAGAATAGTCATGAGATGGATTTAAAGACATTTAAATCTTTTAGCCGGTAGATAGTGGCTAACGAAATGCTTCTACCAACTAAAATTTAGAAGATACATTAGAAGTTTCATCTGCTATCACTGACACAAAATCTGCCTTAGCTATTCCTTCATTAATTTCCTCATTAAACACATACAACATACATTCTAGTGAACCATTTTCTATATCCTTGGATGTACTCTTAAAGAATATAGAACTGTCCATGTGCTCTTTTATAACTGCAGCTAAAGTTGAAGTGAAATTTACTATCCGTTTGAATATTCCAAGATTGTTAATTCCACTGTCTCATCATTTCCACGTGAGGCAAGTTCAGACTCATAGCCGAACTTAAAACAGTCAGCTAGTTTGGAAATAACATGGCGACTTTTCCTCACGTTTTTATTCTGTCGTTCTGTAGTCTGCCTGGAAGCCGAGCTAAGCTGTTGAGTAATTATTGTTTCTCCAGTTACTGGCAGGGCTAAATAAGCGGTCTTATGTGCAATAGATTTCTTGTGCCTGTTAACCACAGGTTTCAGATGACATATATCTGATCCGCCAGTGTACGTCCAGCACGCATATTTAGTCTTAGCAAACACAAAGCGCGGCAAACAACAGAGTATTTATTGAATTGCAGCTGCAAATGCAACTATTTCTTTTTCATATATTTACATTAAAAGGCCTTCAAAGTGTCTTACCTCAGCTTGTTAGCGCTTGTTTCAATTCGAGGTGCGGTGCTGGTATGCCAAGATTCTGTATTTCCCTTTGTAGCTTTAAGCTGAGAATCTTATTTCTATAAGATATTGAATGCTGTTCATTCTTCTTTGGAAACAAACTCGAAGTACAGATAAATGTGCATATGAATACTAAAGCACTATAAATAACTGAATACACTGTTAAGCGATTGTAAGAAAATGACTCCATTACAATGAAGACACACGTGCTAGCTGGTCCGTTGCTGGCCGCAGCCTTACGGTTCGGGTCAGTTTGTGCGTTTTCGTCAGAGACCCACTCGCATTTGAGCTGGTCCTTCCACCAACGCAAATGCACCTGTTAGTAGCGACGTTTCCTTTTGGCCCTCCTTGCCAAACAAACACCCATAAGCTCACTCATGGAGGAGCGGAAGAGAAACTGAACCTCGGCAGTGTCTGGGCAACACTATGGTCCATATGCGTGCTACCTGAACACCTTGAAGGCTTTTGCATGCGATAAAATACTTTGAAAGTTTAGATTAAATGATCTAATACAAGGAACGGACAATGATTGTTTAAATATAACCATTCATAATTTGCACAATGCACAGTAAACTTTTTTCAGGGGGTCCACTGAACTATTGAACACACAGGACGCTTCACTACTGCTTAGAAATCTGTTATTTTCTTCTTATGACCTTAATTATGCCTTGACATAAATGCACATTTACTATACGTTCTCCGTTTAAGAAATGTTGCAGTGGTCTTTATAAACATATTGAGTGGAAATTTTTGATATAACGATATGACAACATAAATTGTCTCCAACGAACATCCTGTTTCAGCTAGCTGCGCAAGAAACATTATTATATGTTGCATTTCACGTCATTTGTACTTTGTGAAAGACGAAAAGACGACAAAAATTAATGAGGATTGATTATCTACGTGAAACATTTTTCTGAAAGAGTGGCACAATTTCATTTCTTGGAAGTTAAAATTGCTATATTTTTAATCAAAAAAGCAATTTGTATGATGAATCGGTATATATAATTGCTGTTAGTATACAAGGTGAACAGTGATAGCAACAACATATTCCTTACAAACAGAGTGAGTAGTGACAATAACAACATAGTCTCTGCATAAAATAACGCAATGGCTGTAAACAAGTTAGAGGAAACCACCATAATGAAAAAATAGCACAAGAAATTTAAGAACAGTGGAATGTTCAGTGAGGACTAATATCCTGTTTTGTGCAAGTAAGATGATATCATCTCACTCAGCCATAGAGTAGAACTGTCTGTAGAGCGCAAATAGTGAACTGTGCACGTCGCCAATATAGAACCGGAATTTTCATGTGACAATGGTGTCCAAATCATTTTCCTTGTTTCCTGGAGTCACAACTGGCTAATATGATAGAGGTGCTGATACTGATGATGTGCAGGATGATTATGCCCGATCAATCAATAGTTCACTTTTGCTAAGAATGAACGAAAGCTGAAAATAAGGCACCAGAAAATAAAAGCGAATTTGGCCTCCAAGAATGTATTGTTTTCATACGAAGAAATTTTCACCCATAGAAACACATGTGCTGCGTGCCTGCACACACACACACACACACACACACACACACAGGACACCACGTGTTTTTTCATTGTAATTTAATGATTTTCTTTCAGTCGCTTAACAGGGTATTTAATTATTTATTGTGCCTTATTGTTCACATATTCATTCAGTTCATTTGTTTTTCGAGTTTATTTTCAAAGAATAATGAACACCATTCATTATATTTTAGAAACAAAGTTCTCAGGTTAAAGATAGAAAAGGAAATGTGATCTTGCAATGCTTCACTTAAACATATTACCAAACAAATATATTCCCGATGTTTAGTTACTCTACATTAATTATATTTAGATGTTGCGATTTACTTTTCAGTCAGTATACAGTGACTGAATAATAAATTTCAACATCAAAAAATTAGTAGTGTAGAGCAATGAAATTTCCGGAATACATTTGTTTCATAACATATTTAAGTGATTAACAATGTAAGATCATAGCTTAACGTAAGTGCGAGATAAGGGATTGCAAATTTGGAATGCTGGTAGATTAATAACCGGTCTCACCGCTATAATCTTGAATGCAAAAATTCCAAGGGGCATGCATTGCCTTGTACAGGTGATGGATGTTAGTCTGTTGGATGGAGTTCCATGCCAGTGGCAGCTGGTCGCTCAATACAGATATGGTTAATGCTGTTTGTGAAATACGCTGGAGTTATCTTCCAGTGATGTCCCATTTGTGGTTAGTTGGACACAGATCTGATGATCGATCAGGACGAGCCAACATATCAACTCTCTGCAGGAAAGCGAAACGTCGACTAGAGCTATCTTGTTACAAAACACCCCCTGGAATGCTATCCATGAATGATAGCACAACAGGTCGAACCGCGAGATTGACGGCGTAGTGCGCTCTAACACGAGTGGTGCAAAATTTGAACAGACATCATCTTTCACATGTAGATACACGTCCACCAACTTTCGAGTTTCGTTTACGTAGCAAAACGGCTTCCTGCTGATGCGATTTTCTTTCCGTCTATGAGCAGCAGTTGGCGCCACAGTGACACAATCGGTTACATCTAGGACAACTCCGATCCCGATCCGCTGTAGCTTGTATTCCATTTTATTCCAAACCACTGCAATTTGCGACTTCAGTGGTATCAAGAGACAGCACATTGGAGGTCTGTTGTGTATTCTGACGAAGAATTGTTCTTCCTTTGTAGCCACGCGTTGGTTATAAGGAAGCCAGTTTATGGTCTACAGTCAACCTATCTGTATTGAAGTGGACCTACATCTGCAGTTATGGATTGAAGAGTTATATCGTATGACAGCAGGAGCACTCTCTTGGTTATCCCATGCACCCTGACTGAAAATTTATATGTCAGTCTGGTGACTCGACATGTGCCACCATTCATGAGCAGCATACCAGGGTTAGTTTTCAAATATAGTAACCCTCACTCACATACAGCTGATGTACCCTACAGAGTGTCGACATTTTGCTTGGTCTGCTATATTACCATATCTGTCTCTCGTTAGGCACATATAGGGTGTCATTGTATGACATCTCCAGCACAATCCACCCTCATTTTGACAAGACAACAGGCTTCGAACTCCACCCCACAAGCTGACATCCTTCACCTCAACAACACAATGTATGCACATTTTCATGCTTGCTTTCAACAGTCTGGTGGCTGGACCGGTGATTAACGTACCAGCATTCCACAATTGCGATGGTGTTTCTCGCACTTACATTAACCTCTGATCTTAAAATGTTAATCACTTAAATCTATTACCTGGAAAAATGTTTTCCTTTTAGTGTGTTAAACAGAGCATCACCTAGCTCAGGAATGACCTTCAGAGGAAGAGTGAAGGAGTGTTGTTAGGTGCTTCAGTAGAAAATAAGCCTATGTCCTGCAACAATGTGTTTACAAGTGAAGTCATTTTCATGTACTTGATAAGAATGTGAAGCTGTCACATACAGGAAATCAGCAATTTTTGCATGCCCATTATTTTTATCATTTCTTCGATATTCATTTTTGTCTTCATTACTGTTTAGCTTACATTAATATTATATATTCTACCAAATTTATTTAGCGAATTTTGTGAGAAAGTGTCCCAACATTACAGAAAGGTATTAAGAGAAAAAAATGGGAACACTTGAACAAACGTACAACAGAAGCTACATATCTCTGGACAGATACAGAGTGCTGGAAAAAAAAACCTCTACAGTATTTCATGGGTTGATAATATGCATCAAAACATGTCAAAAATGTGTAATGACCGTGGGCTCCACAAAACATATATTCTGGACATAAGACACATGAACACATGTTAACATGAGATGCTCTTATGAAGTCACCCATTGCAATGCATTACTTCTCCTACTACAGATGACTACCCAACAATTCCCATTAATTACAACCCCTGCCATGGAATTCTGCAAAGCAGGAAGGCATGACAAACATGTGGTAGCTGATATAAGCACCATTGTTGTGTTGAGACTATGTGTCGTGCCAGGGTCAACAACGTGCTGGATTGCTGACATCGGTATAAATATTACTTGGTTCAGTGGTTTTAGTGAGTTGTTCCATTTACTTGTGTGATTGTATCGTAGTCTTGTTAGATCTGTTTATGTTCATGTACATTTCTCCTAACACTGAGTGTGTAACATGTTCTTTTACCTACTTACAATTTGCATTTGAAGTACATGTTATTTTGATGTTTGTTGTGTGGTACACGTTTCCTTTCCTGCAGAAATTCTGACACAACATAGTAATGGAGGCCTTTTATTCTATAAGAGAAATGTCAGACATGATTTACTGCTGTGCTTTAGCAGATGGAGTTAATCTGAGAGTCTGTAACCTGTACACTGTATGATTTCCAGCATGCAGGGTACCATAAGTTATGCAGTTCAGCCTATATTTCCAGCGTTGTGGGGAAACAGGTTCTGTAGCACCCCAACATTGTAGTTGAATGCATCGTTCAGTTAGCTTGCCTGAAATGGAAGAGTGTTATAGGTGCAGTTGATAACAATCGTGGGACCATGTGAAAAAAATAGCACCAGCCAGTCATTCTATGGTCTAGGCAGTACTTCATGACCTACTGTTGTATCCATACCATGGTCAGTGCGTCCAGGCCCATAGGGCACAAGACCATCCTGATGGTGTGCAGTTCAGCCAATAGTTCTTGTGGCAAAGGTTGACTCACAATTTGCCTCCAAGATTTTCTTTACTGATGAGGCAGGTTTTACTTTATATGGCATTTTAAATTTCCATAATCAGCATGTGTGAGCCAATGAAAATTCCTGAGTGGTTCAAGAAACAAGGCATCAGGATCTATTTTCCTTCAATGCATGGGTTGGTGTTCTTGGTGATAGATTGCTAGGGCCATATGTGCTACCACAGAGATTAACTGGGGCTCATTATCAGTGCTTTCTTACGAACATACTGCCTATCTTGCTGGAGAATCTTCCATGCAACGACAGATTACACGTGTGGTTCATGAGTGTTGGAGCACCAGCACACTTTCTCCCCACTGTGTGTTAGCATATTGAGGACATTTGAAAATTAATAGATTGGTTGGTTGGCCACATAGGTCATATACCTTGCCCTGCTCGTTCCCCTGAACTAAATCGTGTAGAATTCTGGTTGTAGGGACACATGAAGCAATTGGCCTATGCCAATCCAATAAACAATGTGCAGACACTACACAATCATGTCTTCTGTGCATCTCAGCACATTCAGAACCAACCAGAGCGATGTCAGAGAAAGTGAGAGTCCTTACGCCAGAGAGCAGAAGCATGCATTCAGATGAATGGACATCATGTTGAGCACCTCCTCTGAGGAAGTGGCTACATGTCAACATGTAGGGTTTTGTAGGATCCAAGGCTATAACACATTTTTTCTTTTATTTGAATGCACAGTGTCTGTTTCTTTGAAAGAACAGACACCATGCAGATAAAGCAGCTATGAAGCACTATATGTATACTAAAGGTTGATCACTGCTATCAGCTGCAGCGGGACATTAAGCGGAATCAGTGGCGACGAGCGAAAACGTGTACCAGACTGGTATTCGAACCTGGGATCTCCTGCTTTCTAGGCTGGTGCAGTAACCACTGCGTCATCTGGGACACAGCGTTATCGCAACTGCACAGAATAACACGGTACATCTCATTCTCATGGGAAGTGGTGGTGGCATTGGCTGCAGTGTTAGGAGACAGAACAGACAGAGGCTCGGGAGATAGCACGTAGGAGGATGTGTAAGACATGTGATATTAATGTTTTCCATGACTGATCTCCAAAGTCGCTCGGTGTCTGAACTCGGACGGTGAGCATCCCTTTAGCCATTTGTGTACTGCAGCCGTAGCAGTGAGACATGTAGCAGAACACAGCTGCGGAAATGAAGGACATGGTGCTTGCATTGGCAAAGCGGATTGCAATGGGAGAGCTGCTGGAAGAATGTGTGCGGAAGGTTTTCCATGTTTGCGGCCATCGAGTGACGCCTCAGAGAAGCCGAAAAGTTGCACGTATATATTTTATGCCTGGGTTGTGTCCACTGTAAAGTAAATTAATACTACTTTGTGTCTGGTGCTTTGGAGTACTATCCCAGTGTACTGTCTCTCCTCTTGTGGGTGCCGAAACATGATGGCGGTCGTCGACACTCTGCTCGAACACTGCAGTTGGAGGAGGACGTCCGTATGCTGTTCGAAGAGGACCCAGCGACCAGCACTCGGCAGGTGGCACAGGTGCTGCACACTGATAAAAGTACCGTGTGTAGTGTTGTTCATGAACATCGGCTCTGCAGAAATCCAGTCATTACGGGACCGATTACCTATGACGTACAGTTTGCGCAGTGGTATTTACAAGAATTTGCATACTCCAGCCACAAATTCCGAACTACGTGCGCGTTTACCAGAGATGGTATATTAAACTTGCACAATATGCATGTTTGGGCGGACGAAAATCCTCGTGCACAGGTGCTTAAGAATCAGCAACTCAGGGCCGGGATAATTGATGACTGTGCCATTGGGCCATATCTACTGCCAAACAGACTAATAGGACCGATCTACCTCACATTTATTAAACATTTTTGGCCTACCCTGTCGGATGGAAATCGGATATTTGTCGTAAGATCTTATGGGATCATGCTGCTGATGTCATCGGACCCTAAGCTTACTCACGACTTAATCTAACTTAAAATAACTTACACTAAGGACAACACGCACTCAAATGCCCGAGGAGGACTTGAACCTCCAACGGGAGGAGCCGCGTGGACCGTGGCAAGGCGCCTAAGACCGCACGGCTACCCCGCGCAGCATCCTGTCGGATGCACTAAGTGTTCGGATGGATATGTGGCTGCAGCACGACGGAGCTCCAGCGCCCTTTGATGTCGATGTGCGGAATCACCTCGTCATCACATATCCCAGTCGATGGATTGGTAGAGTTACATCAGGTCCATGGCCAGCACGGTCGTCATATCTGACAATTCTAGATTGTTTTCTGTGAGCTAGTGTGAAGAGTAGGGTACATGGCATACCTGTAGGTAACTGAAAAAATTGCGCCGAGGTTGTACTTGCATGAAAGTAAAATTTATACCTTCACAAAATCAAATACTTCTGTAGCGAATGAGAACTTTGTAGTCCTGTGCTTAAGGTAAAATTTACCTCATTTCTCTACACTCATTAATGTAGACGATATGACTTTTGAAATCAGATGAATATTTTTGAAACGCCCTGTTCATTTACAACGCATCACATTTACTAATATTTCTACGTCAAGGGAACTATTAAGTAATAGCTCTCATAATTGTAAATAAAATTTCATAATTTCTGCATATTCTAACGATTACACGCATTCCACGTATTACGTTATGACTTTGAGCATATTTATTTTCAAATATGGAGAGGCGTCGTGATTTACATCCATACACAGGAATTATTGTGGCCTGTTCTATGTATGTATGTATGAAGCCTGTCGAAATCGGTGAGTCGCATGGTCTCACCTCTCTTACTCAAATAAATGTCGTTGGAGTCATTTTATCATAATGTTAGTACCGCAAACGAACAGGAGGGGGGTGGTGGGGGGGGGGGGATGGCTTTGAGACCCATACGGGGAAAGAAAACTGGAAAATAATGTCGATGTAGGCTCCAAATTGTGTCAGAAAGTGGAAATTTCTGATATACTCTGGAACCTGCAGAAAGTCA
This sequence comes from Schistocerca cancellata, assembly GCF_023864275.1. Classification (NCBI taxonomy): domain Eukaryota; kingdom Metazoa; phylum Arthropoda; class Insecta; order Orthoptera; family Acrididae; genus Schistocerca; species Schistocerca cancellata. The sequence continues at coordinate 968,695,303 of NC_064626.1, forward strand.
TATGTCATTAGCAAGCATATGCAAAAAAAAAAAAAAAAAAAAATACACAGAAAACTACTACAGTTTTATCTAGATTGTTAATATTTAGCAATACTGCAAAGGCAACTGTTATGTATATTAACTGAGTTGTAAATTCGAGCGAATATTGACTGTGAGCAATTGTTCCACAGAAACTACTAACTGAAACTGATATTTTCTTTAAAAATTACTATCATGAGGTGTCAAGTTATGAGTTTATTGGCGAGCCGCCAGTGAGCATCTGTGCCATGTTACGCATGCGCTTTCTGTTACAGCTCCAGCAGGGATCCACATCTCTCCAGCCATCAGGAGACCTACAAATTTGACAGTTTCCAACATTTTTAAAAATATGTGTAGTGCACTTTACTACTTTCGGTGTATTATTCCTATGTAAAATATTTCAGGGTAAGTTTTGACATGTTGGACTGAACCGTTCCCTTTCCAGTTCGCTCACGGAAGGCAACCCATTTCGTGGAAGATCCACAACGCTGTCGGTCTGTTTGAACCTCATGTAGTATGCAACAACCCTCGTTATATCATTGTTTCTCCTCCTTATTGTCTTCAAAAACTTTGTTGCACAGTAATTGGAGATTTTAGTTTTGTGATACCACAGAACACACTACGCCTTCTCCTCTTGTGACACCGTTTTATATTAGCCATTGTAGCACTTTGTACTCAACTTGTACCGGCAAAACACATACGCAAACGAACTTGATGATTTATTCTTCCATTTGTCATAAACCACAAATATGTAATTTCTATAGTTTTTGTAAAATAAATATTGATATTTATATTTTAGACCCACCCTGTATTTTGATGTTAACAGTAGGTAGTATTGTAAAACAATATGAACACTGTCAGTATCATTGTTTTATACTTTGTATCTTAATTTCTGTGGCGCAAGTTTTTTATTACATTTGACTCCACAATAACTAAATTGGCATGTAGGCTGGCTCAAATAATTTTCTATGAGTGCGAAATTTTTTTGCGACAGCTTTCGTGAGCGTGTACAACGCATAGCGTTGCATTGGTAGTTTTATAGTAAATGTGTCTCTAGTGATCTCTCTGTTGCTGCACAGCACACCTGAAGAATATCAGAAACTTAGAATCACTAGCAAAAAATGAATTATTCCATCAGCAGCTCTTGACAACTTGTAAAAACTAATTTTTTCTTAAACATCTGTTTGGCATGGTGCGGCATGGCATGGTGGCCTGGCGTGAAACTGACGTAAAGTTCATGACATTGTCCAACAATATAGTGGATGTTGGCAAGCAGCAGTGATTGCCCAACTGTTTAAAAGCCTTTAAAGCGGATCTTGTGGTCGGATCCTCCCCCATATTCTTCATACACGAATAAAGACATTAAGATTCGGAGAAGGCCCATCAGTTTCTTAAAGCAGCACGACACTTCCCAAAAACATACAAGAAAACTACTTTGAATAGTTTCCGAACACTGCCACAGTCAGAGTATAGAGCATTTCGAGGTTTTCTTTAATGGACTCCTTGTATGGAAATACATTGAGACAGTGAAGGCATTTGTACCAGTGTCCTGCACGTGCAGTATTTCCTCTAGTTGAAACTGCGAATGGTTTACATAAAATATTGTGTACGAAAAGTTTTTGGAAAATAATTAAGAAATTAGCAGCGTGTGTAGATTTCAGACTTCAAATAACGAGGTCGCTTGTTCCATTTTAACTAGAAGCAACTCCTTATTAGACTGAATTGTTATATTAAATATTAAATCAGATTTCATTTTTAATTTCCAAACACATGGAAACGCCAATTCTCATAATAAATTAAAATTTTGAAGAAAGTATGCAAACGGTCTTACTTCTAATTTAAAAAATTAGCTATATTAATTATGTTTCTATTTATTCATAATTTCTGGAAATAAACAAGCATTTTTATTCGATACTTCGTATCTGGTCTTAAGTCTTAATTTATTATAAAGACTCTCTTTTTCAGCCGATTAGTGATGCAGAGGATTTTATTTTAATCGAAAACTATGATTCAGTATTGGCTATTAACTTTGTTTGATAATAAGTACAAAATTCAAACGAAAGTTGAAAACGTTACATCTAGTGAGAATCGAAAATTTGACCCCGTGATTCCAAGATTAGAAAGCTTTACATATCGACATTGGTCTTTTTTTTACTAATGTCTTTTATTGTTCTGAAGTTTAAATGAATTGTTACATATTATTAATGTTGATCAAAATCTTGATCATTATCAAGACACCATTCAAATCATGCCACTGTACACTTTGCATCAACAAGAATGTAGTTCTCTGGCATTTTTCATAATAAAATTCAGTCGTTAATTGCTAATATATTATTTATCCTTTACAGGTTTCGACAAATCTTCAGAAGTATATATTGGTCTAGCAGATGTGAATATCTTCTTCATAGAAACGTAATCCCGTGGTATGCCCAGAAAATTACATATTGTGTGTGGTTATTGTAAACACAGATTGACAGTTTGCAGTAACTAAATCAGATGTACGTGTATGTCAAACTGTTGTTGAACGGAGTAAAGCTTAGTAAAAATGTATTTGCAACTGACGACTGAAGTTTCTTCTGAAAAATTGATACTACTTTTGCTGAAAATTACACCCACGAATGAAATAATTTTCTGGCAACTGTGCTGGAGCCAGCTCGAAACGCTATACAGTTCGTACACGGGAACGTTGGGAAACATTCAGAGATTTTTTTGGGTGTTTTTTGAAAATACTTTGTACTGGCCTATGAAGTTGATGTCCACGCGCTGACCTTTTTAAGTAAGAAGAAATTTGGAGATGGCGAGTTCGTAAGTTTCCGTAGTGCAGTAGAATAATGTAGCAGAAATCTGCGGAACATAAATACAGTGTTACTCGAGAACACCCATGATGTCTGTGACGCGGTAGCTGCACAGGGCCATTTCTTCAGCTCCGTGATGGTCAAGAGTTTACCCAAGAGCGTTCCCCGCGGCCGTGGCAGTTTGTCCGCTGCGCAAGACGGACCACGACTCCACTGGGGCCTGGAAGCGGGCGGTTAGGGTGCCCGCGGCGCAGCGCGGCGACGGGCCGAGCCGGTCCGTGCTGGGTACACACGCGGCCGGCGGCGGCTGGCGGCCGCGTTTGTAGCTACAGCCTCAGTGCAAGCAGACTCTGCCACCTGGTTTCCAGATACTGCGTCGCCTACTCGGCAGCGTACACGTGAATCGCCCGCACCCCTGTGTAAAGCGTGCCATCTGAGTACATTACCCAGTGCATGCTGTGCTGTTTCTGCACACATCCCATCATCAGGAGAGAGAAGAGGAATTGACAAGCTTAACATTAGTGGACATTTCACGAACATCTTTGAATGAAGAAACTCATCGTACAACCTTCTTCTTTATTCAGTCACTGCCTTTTAGAGTTACGGAAATTACAATGAGGTGACAAAAAGTCATTGGGTAGCGATATGCACAAATACAGATGGCGGCAGTATAGTGTGCACAAAGTATAAAAGGGCAGCGCAGAGGCGAAGCTGTCATTTCCACCCCCGCGATTCACGTGAAAAGGTTTCCGACATGATCATGGCCACACGATGGGAATTAACAGACTTTGAACGAGGAATGGTTGTTGTAGCTAGGCGCATGGGACATTTCGTTTCGTGAATCGTTAGTGAATTCAATATTCCGCGATCCACAGTATCAAGAGTGGCCAAGAGTACCACATTTCACGCATTACGTCTCACCACGGACAGCGCAGTGGTCGACGGCCTTCAGCTAACGACTAAGAGGAGTAAAATTGGCGTAGCGTTGTCAGTGCTAACAGAAAGAACACTGCGTGAAATAACCGCATAAATCAATGTGTGACGTGCAACGAACGGATCCGCTAGCGAAATGCGGTGAAATTTGTCGTTAGTGTGTCGTGGCAGCAGACCTCCGAAACGAGGGCCTTTGCTAATAGCGCGACATCGTCTGCAGTGCCTCTCCTTGACTCTTGACCATTTCAGTTGAGCTCTAGACGACTGGAAAACAAAGGGCCTGGTCATATATTCCATATTTCAGTTGGTAAATGCTGTTGGTAGGGTTAGAGTGCGGCGCAGACCCCACAAAGCCGCGGATCCAAGTTGTCAACAGGGCACTGTGCAGGCTGGAGGTGGATCCATAATGGTGTGGGCTGTGTTTACGTGGTCTGGACTGGGTCCTCTGGATGTTCGTCTACTTGGAGAGCATTTGCAGCCATTCATGGACGTCATCTTCCCAAACGACGATGGAATTTTCATGCATAAAAGTACGCCATGACACTGGCCAGAGTTGTTTACAATTAGTTTGAAGAATATTCTGCCGACCGCTGTGACCGAGCGATTCTAGGCGCTTCAGTGCGGAACCGCGCTGCTCCTACGGTCGCAGGTTCGTATCCTACCTCGGGCATGGATGTGTGTGATGTCCTTAAGTTAGTTAGGTTTAAGTAGTTCTAAGTCTAGGGGACTGATGACCTCAGATGTTAAGTCCATAGTGCTTAGAGTCATTTGAACCATTTGAAGAACATTCTGGATAGTTCGAGAGAGTGGTTTGGCCACCCAGCCCCCAGATCGTCCGACATTAATCCCATTTAACATTTATGGAACATACTCGTGAGGTCAGTTCGTGCAGAAAACCCTGCACCACCAACACTTTCGCGATTATGGACGGCAATAGAGGCAGCATGGTTCAGTGCCTTTGCAGGGGACTTTCAGTGACCAGTATGAGTCCATGCCACGTCAACCTGCTGCACTATGGGGGAAAATGGACCTCCGACACGATATTAAGGGGTAACCATGACTTTTGTATTAGTTGTTTTAAGCTAGTTTTATTGAACGTCCTTCACGATTACGAATAGAAAACGGCACGATGTACCGGGTGTCCCTCCTCAGATTCGTTAGCCAATTTTTTCCGATGTTTCGGCACGCATTAGCAATTTCGACTCTGCAGTGTGCACCTGGAGTCAGCAATAACAAATACTGCCATCATGTCTCTCATGCGACGCCCAGTGTCACCGGAAAGCGTTCGTCTGTTCATCGTTGCAATCAAAATGATTTTTGACACAACAGAAAACCATGACAAAGTTCCAAATTTCACTTTTGTACTTACGTAATGACAAGTTTCTGGCCGGGACCCATTTTCAAATCATCCATATAATCAAAATGGTATTTCTAAAACTACAAAAACCATGTCAAAAATATCATGAAGTGAAAATGAACAGTTACAGCGTAAGATAATGTGGCTAGCGTTCAAGTTTCATAATGAGTGGATCCCCGTGTATAGTTTTTCAACACTAGTCACATTATTTCATATATATATGATGAAAAGACACATTTATTAGCATGAACTTTTATTGCATTTCCAGTGTTATTTGGCTATGTACTTACTTCACAATAAATATTACATTTATAAATAACGACAAGTAGACGACCAAATTCATAAAGGTTTCCTGAAAATATGAGTCCGTCGTGATTTCCCAAATCCCTTATTCTTTCAGCCGGGTACAGTACTACGAACTGCTTTGCATCTTAACGCTTCCATCTACAGATACAGGTTTCAAGGACGAGGGACGGGGTTGGGAGCACCAACTCAAACATCGATAAATAAAGGCCTAACTAATTTTGTAAAACAATGAGTTATAAAATGAAAGATTAGGAGAAAATGCACAATTAAGCATCGCGAGAGCTTTCGACACTAAAAGTTACAGGGTGATATTTTTCGTACAGATACGAGAAACATAAATTAAAACGGCATATACTGTATCTCCTGAATGCTGTTTTCCCGAATTCACAAGTCATCTTCAGAGTTACTGAGAAAAATGACGATCTCGTAGACATTTTGGATACAACCCATAAGTAACCCAACATTTTCAGATGGTTCAAATGGCTCTGAGAACTATGGGACTTAACATCTGCCGGACGTAGTGGCCGAGTGGTTCTAGGCGCTTCAGTCTGGAACCGCGCGACCGCTACGGTCGCAGGTTCGAATCCTGCCTCGGGCATGGATGTGGGTGATGTCCGTAGGTTAGTTAGGTTTAATTAGTTCTAAGTTCTAGGGGACTGATGACCTCCGATGTTAAGTCCCATAGTGCTCAGAGCCATTTCAACCAACTTAACGTCTGTGGTCATCAGTCCCCTAGAACTTAGAACTTCTTAAACCTACCTAACCTAAGAACATCACACACGTACATGCCCGAGGCAGGATTCGAACCTGTGACCGTAGCAGTCGCGCGATTCCCGATTGAAGCGCCTACAACCGCTCGGCCACCGCGGACGGCCCAACATTTTCGTACATGTTAATTGCCGATGTACAACTGAATGAACTTCAATAACATCTTCACGGGGAGTAATTTCTCGTTCGTTCTCAATCAAATATGAACAAGTCTGAAGTTGCTCGATACAGTTTATTTGTTGTAATAGTAAAAGTTAGTACACAACTAAATAACATCGGTAATTCAGAAAAAGTTCATACAAATACACGTTTCTTTTCATCATATTACCTTTAAATTGTGATGTTCGTAATGATATGACTAATGTTGATAAAAATATAAATTAAAAAAACGGAAGGAAGGTGATCAGAACTCGATCCAGTGATTCACCTATTACGAAGCTTTCTATTTTTGTATTTTTTTCCCGTCGTCGTATTCGTAATTTCGTCTGGGCGGGCGCCACATGCACTCCTTAAAGTTTGTCGTTGAGTATTTCACTCTGTTTTTTTAGTATTTTATTACAGAAAGCCTCAGCCCTTTGAACGGACACACTGGGCTGCCGCGTCGGCGCTTAAACGCTAAGCACAAGACAGCCGCCAGTTCGTGCTGATGATCGCAACCGTCTGTAAATCATTGACGCATAATACTTCTCTTGTGATTTTCTCGAAGTCGTCTGAGTAGTACTGTGTACTACTTGCATATTATGTTGTACTAATGGACTGCTAAAAATGTAGAAATTTCTAAGTCAATATGTGGTGTGAACGTCGTGACCCTCCTTTCTTAGTAATTTTCTGGCCATTGTTGATATTTTAGACCGTGATCACTCTGAACGAACGATTTCTTCTTCTCCTATAGCATTCTAGAATGGTATAAGTTTAACCATTAGAACACCTGTCATACGTGGCACCACAACGGTGTTGGCACACGTTACCACAGGCTTGCAAGCTAATGAGCAAACACTGTGTGAGTGTGTGTGTGTGTGAGTGTGTGTGTGTGTGTGTGTGTGTGTGTGTGTGTTATAGAGAGAGAGAGAGACAGGGAGGGAGTAGGAGAAGGTGGCTCCATACGGGTGACACCATCGGAACTCGTTATTTGTCGTCCACGCCGAGCGGATTCATCACGTTCTGTGGTCCGGAGAAAGAGTGACACTAAGAGGAGAGTAGGTGACCGCTTTACGCTGAAATCTGACGGGCTCCATCCTTTGTCTCTGTGTTGTATCATTCGCCGCGGCCGACAGGTTGACCAACCTGTGGAGTCAAACGACATCAAAAGATTAAATTCAGCGCCCGCGGTACAGCCGAGCCCTAAAAACCGGCGTGTGCGACAGCTGTGTCGCCGCCGATGTCACGGCGCAAATTGCCGTTTATTACTGTCACACACTGACAGCAAACACGCCCGGTTCCCCGGGCGCCACGCCGCGTACCTCCAGTATACATCGACTGTCGAAATGCCACCGCTGTGTGCGGATAATGTCACTGTCGTGTTCGTTAGTTCAGCAAACCGCCGCTCGTTAGACGCTTGTTTCGCATTCGGTGAGCCATTTGAAAGTCACGCACGGCTATCCTTTGTTTCGCAGCTCATTTTCTGTGGGAATCTGCATCGCAAACAGCACCATATGCGGCTTTGTTTAGCATTGACTAACTACATACAAAGTGCTCGCTGTTTTCGGCGATAAACATCCATTCCTCTCTTGATCGGAGGCGACATAATCATTAATCTTTCATCATAAATTTTCGAATCACGGAATTTGACGTACCTTAGATATTTGTGGGACTTGTTTTAATCTCTCTTTTGGCTCTAGCACTATGTGACTTAACTTTTGAGGTCATCAGTCACCTAGAACTTAGAACTAATTATTCCTAACTAACATAAGGACATCACACACATCCATGCCCGAGGCACGATTCGAACCTGCAACCGTAGCGGTCGCTCGGCTCCAGACTGCAATGCCTAGAACCGCATGGCCACTCCGACCGGCAATCTCTCTTTTCTTCTCTGATAAAACATCCTATGTTATTAACTGACAATCAATATTGATCATTGGCTAGCCACAGGAATGTATTACGTACTTTAGATTTGTTAAATTGTCTTGACATCATCCTATAATGTTTTGAGTTATACATTGTAGAGCGTTACAGGTTTTGACTTTTCTCATATAACTAATCTCTGTCTATCTCTCTCTCCTCTCTCTATCGCTCTCTCTGTGTATTTGTGTGTGTGTGTGTGTGTGTTTTGTGGGCCTAAATTTATATAAAGCAAGTTGTTGTTATTCGCGCTAAGGATTTAGGTAGCCTGATGATCTGTTACTGCCATTACAATGCAGACGTCACAGACTGACAATCCGACGTGGTTTAGGTCACTGAATTAGTATTCAAAGGATGAGGTCCAGATCCCCGTCATGCCATCCCACTCATCAAGTGGTGCCTCCTAGGTGATTTCCCTGTCCACTCGTGTTACTTTCTGACATACTTGACCACTCTGGTGCTGAGATAGGATAAAGTTTATTATGACCTGATGAAACAACAGTAGTCTGGTCATAATTGTTAGGTTGTAACGTTAGATGTATTTAGGCGACCTAATTGTCCGTCCAGTAAGAGTAAGAGGTGAATTTGCTCGTACAGTTGAATCCTAGCGGGCCCAGGTCACAGGGGGCGCCGTGGCAGTTCCGGCTTCCGGCTAGATGACGTGTGCGACAGTCCAGGTACAAAGACCAGCAGCGTCGCCGGATATGGGGAAAATACTGAGGTGGGAATTTGGTCTGCTGTTATTCGCTTGGCTACTGTGCAGTAGACGCTCCAAGAAACGGCTGTTTGTCAGAGAATCTTAAAGACGGCTTCTTACTGCTCTTTGAGAGTCTACAATATTTCACATCAGGTACTAAGTTCAGATAAATGAAACGTAACAAATGACAGAACAGTATTTCAATACCTTTAAAATTACAGAGTTAATATTTCACAGTGAATAAATGTCTACAAAATGATAGCATTGCACTATAGCTATCATCCCTGTCTGTTTTATATATTGATTTATATTTCTTTTATTACGTAAATGTTTGTCAGAATATCGTGTTCTGAACATCTTCATAGAAACTCAACACAACATGAATACTTCATAATTCGTCATATTTATATACCAATTTCACAGTTTACTATTTTGCCAGTAACTTTATTTAAATGTTGACTGCAACTGCTATTAAAATACTTTGCTAATTTAAAAGAGATCAATCGCTTGCGTTACCGAACACAGCAACTGAAAAGAGAACTAAAAGACGCTTCTTTCAAGAAGGTACAAATAATTCTTTAAATAATACTTAAGGACAATATGTTGCCATCTAACGTGAGCACACTTGTGCAAGAATGCGGTTTATTTATTTATGAAACAACTATTAATTATATTTAATGTGTATGATGTGAGTGTAACTGAATGTTTGTGACTTTTTTTTTAATTTAAGTATTTTTGTAATATATTAGGTTAGTCCAGGAAGTGGTCAACTTGAAACATATCATGCGTGTATAGTTTAAAGACAACGTATGTTCGTTGGGGACGTCCTTCAGCTTATGGAAAAGCAGATAGTAGCGGAACACTATTGGAGTCAAGTGGAGACTAGGACTTGAGCGAAGAGCTCAAGGGGGCGATTCTAGACACTTTGTGACGAGTTCTGGAAGAAATCAGACCTCTCTAGAGTAAAGTGTGCGATTCAGTCATATAGGTGATTGTTTCTGGGCAGTGAACGGCCGATATTTATTATTCTGACTTTTGAAGGGACTTTATACTTCGAGAGGTTTCAATGTGCTCCAGAACAGCACTCCTACTTTTGCTGCTTAATGTACGGAACTAAGAATAGACAGAGTATGAGTTACTATTCTTCGTATCGCGTGTGTTAATTTTTGAACCATGATGCCGAAATGTGAACTGTTTTGAGCAGGTGAATCTTTCGTGTATTGTGGTCACGAAATGGACTTAATTCTCGCTAGTCTTTGATGGCTATTTAGTCTGGGGGATATTGCTACCATTCTAGTAACGCTTTCAACGTAACTTTACCCCATTTGATAAGGGTATTTTCTGCCTCTATTTTAACTGAATATCGTTGCATCATTTCCCGTTGATTTGAGATGTCCTTTCTTGTATAAACATTATTCAAAATATATCTCTGTCATCTTTATCAATTACATACGTTACAATAGAACCCCTTCCTTTAAATTATTGGTTTATCTTTTATATTTTAGTATATTTTATTAACCCCAAATTCTAGCCAGTGCATAGACTATTTAACTGTGTGATCACGATTACATGTTATTAGTTGCAGCGAATTAGATGCAAGGCATGAAAGAGGTGTGCGTGGATCGACGCTGTGATTACATCTGGCTACTCATTTTAAACATAGCCCCATTACATAAAGTGCGAGCAACCGCCGTTAAAGTTGCGACTGGTTTGCTCGTATGGACTGCTGCTTGGAAGAACAATTACTCCCTGCAGTAACCCTTAGGTACCATCGCATATTCCTTGATAACTGTGAAAGATGGTTGATCAGTGCTACAGCGTATGAAATACTAGTTCACTTTGTTACAGTAATGATAAAGAGTTTTACCTAACACTGAAGGGACAAAAGTCAACGGATAGCCATAGTCATGGGATAGCAATAGGCTCATATGAAGATGGCGGTAGTATAGCGTATACGAGATGTGAAAGGGTAGTGCTTTGGCGGAGCTGTACTCAGGTGCTTCATGTGAAAATGTCTCCGATGTGATTGTGACCATAGGACGGAATTAACAGACTTTGAATGCGGAAAGGTAGTTGGAGCTAGCCGTGTGGGACAATCCATTTCAGAAGTCGTTCGGGAATTCAGTAATCCGTAATCCATAGTGTGAAGAGTGCGCCGAGAATACCAATGATCAGGCATTACCTCCCACCACGGACGACATAGTTGCCATCGGCATTCACGTAACGACTGAGAGCAGCGGCGTTTGCATAGAGTTGTCTGTGTTAAAAGACGAGCAACACTGGGAGAAATAACCGCAGATGTCTATGTTGGACGTACGATGAACTTATCAATTAGGACAATGCGACGCCGGCCGGAGTGGCCAAGTTGTTCTAGGCGCTACAGTCTGAAACCGCGCGACCGCTACGGTCGCAGGTTCGAATGCTGCCTCGGGCACGGATGTTTGTAATGTCCTTAGGTTAGTTAGGTTTAAGTAGTTCTCAGTTGTAGGGGACTGATGACCTCAGATGTTAAGTCCCATGGTATTCAGAGCCATTTGAACCATTTTTTGACAATGTGATGAAATGTGGCATTAGTTGGCTGCGGCTGCAGACGACCGACACCAGTGCCTTTTGGTGACAGTACGACATCGATTACAGCGTCTCTCCTAGGCTCAGGACCAATCGTTTGTATCCTAGACGACTGGAAAACTGTGGCCTGGGAAGATGAGTATCGCTTTCAAATTGTAAGAACCAAAGGTAAGTTTCGAGTGTGCCGCAGACGCCACGAAGCCATGGATCCACTTTCGTCAACTAGGCACTGTGCAAGCTGTTCGTGGCTCCATAACGGTGTCAGCTGTGTTTACATCGAATTCACTGGGTCCTCTGGTCCAACTGAGACGTTTATTGACTATAAGTGGTTATGTTCCTCTACTTGGAGATCATCTGCAACCATTCATGGACTTCATGTTCCCAAAAAACGATGGAAATGTTATGAATGACAGTGCATCAAGTCACTAGGCTACAATTGCTCTCGACTGGTTTGAAGAAGATTCGACAGAAAGATTTGCCCATCCAGATCGCCCAACATGAATCCCACAGAATATTTATGCACATAATCAAGAGATAGTTCATGCATAAAATCCTGCACCGGCAACGTTTTCACAATTATTGATAGCTATATAGTCTTTTGGCTCAATATTTCTGCGTGGAACTTCTGAAGACTTGTTGAGTCCATACCACGTCCAGTTGCTGCACTAGGCAAGGCAAAATGGGGTAAGACACTAATTAGGAGTTTTTCCATGAATTTCGTCAGCTCAGTGTAAACAATCCATAGCCACAGGAATTTTACGAATATTTACATTTCTTTTTGAATATTATGGGGAATTTAATGCACACGTTCACTAAACTTTTCTCTTGATGTGCGAAGTTCTCAGTGTTCAAAAGAACAGTTCCGTCTGAGACATGAATAATACATGAGCCCTAACTAGTCATTGTTGTGTTATTCATCGGTCACGAACAGAGAAGAGCGTCTCTCTGCTCAATTGTATCTTGGCCTCCGTACTGTGGCGCAGTGGAGTTGGGAAAAACGGTATGGATGCGCCAGTGCCTCATACATGTCGTTGATGAAAATGGTTCAAATGCTCTGAGCACTATGGGACTTAACATCTATGGTCATCAGTCCCCTAGAACGTAGAACTACTTAAACCTAACTAACCTAAGGACATCACACAACACCCAGTCATCACGAGGCAGAGAAAATCCCTGACCCCGCCGGGAATCGAACCCGAGAACCCGGGCGTGGCAAGCGAGAACGCTACCGCACGACCACGAGCTGCGGACTGTCGTTGATGAATGCAGCGACACGTCGTGAACTCTTTTGGTATCCATGTGAGTTGCCGACTGTGTTAGGGCACTGCTCTCTTAGCACGATACCACAGTCTACCCCCACCCCCCTACTCCCCCTCCCCAAACACCAGAACCGTCGTCTTGTAGGGCGGTCGCACGTGACGGTAGGGGTATGGAGAGAGGAGTGAACGCAGACGCAGAGGTGGAGGCAGGGAGATAAACGACGGCCGATGGCGCGTCTTTGCCTACAACCCAGGTATCCACAGCGATAGCGACCGGCAACACCGGCCGAAATACCAGTCACAGAGTGCATGGCCACACCTAGAGACGTTGACGTTCCGGTGGGATGAGTGGATGGGGATCTTCTGCAGCAACGTGGTGGCCTTGCGGGGGCGGCCTGTTTAGGGACATCGGTTGAGGCTGCGTGGCAGGCGGCGACGTACTTGACACCAGCAGTGGCGGCTGCAGCAGCTTGTTGAGGTCCATGTCGACCACAGCGGACGCTGCTGGCCGTGACTGGCTGAACAACAGAAGCGACAACTCGTGACAAACCAAGCGACATGCTGCGTCTGTGGACAAGAATTCTGCGACAGTATCACTGACACCGCAGATGGTTTTATTGGCGCCGCTGCAGCCCAGAAGAGCATTGGATGGTGTAGGAATAACGTTCAATGGCTTGGGTGGTGACTCCGAGCTGCCAGTGGCGTTACTTTCCGAAAACTTTGTGAAAGATTTCATCTTGCCTCAGGAGCTTTGTCTGACCAGGTAAAATGAATTGTTTCCTTTGCAGCCGCAGGAGATGCAACAAGTTACAGGGTCTACTGGCCGTGTGTGGGAGGAACGAAGTTCAGTAAGTGACTTTTGAACTTCCAAACGAAACGTTTAGCTTCACAGTTAGACCTCGGATCAGAAGGTGCAGTGGTCACGTGGGCGGTACAAAACATTTGGAAATGGGCTGACTTTAGATATGATCCACTGTCTGAGGCAATGACCTCAGGAAGGCCTTCAGGACAAAAGCTAGAAGACACAGCCGACAGCGCACTAGCAGTTGTGGTGGATTACAGGGGACAACAGGAGGAAATTTACTGAAAACTTCTAATAGTAACGAGCATCGCGTGTTCCAGAATGGAACCGCAAAATCGATATGAATGCGTTGCCACGCTGCAGATGGACGTGGCCACACAAAAATCCGTTGCGGCGGATCTGACTGATGTTCCACACAAACTTTGCAACGCGATGTCATTTACTCAAATCAAGAGATCATTCCCTGCACAATACAATGACGTCTGGCCAATTGATTCGTTCGAATTACGCCTGTATTACCTTGGTGTAGTGAAGACACAACTCCCCGCTGTAGGGAGTGAGGAGTCACCATCCGTGCATCGTAGTTCTCTGTATGCAACAGCAAAATACATGATCGCGTGAATAGCACGTGACGACGCCGAAAGTAGCGACGCGCTACTGCGTGGTGAACATCTTCTAAATTTCCTGGTCACCAGTGTCAAGCGTATTGGAAATCAACCTGCAGAAATGCGTCGGAAACAGTTGCAATGGCTACACGCTTTAAGGTTGAGAGAAGAATTTTTCAGAATCCTTTGTATAGGTTACGTGGTTCCTCAGATGAATCAAACACTCTGTCTGCACCACCCGGTAACGGAGACAACAAATCCGAGGCAGTGTGCCTATGTGCAACTCTTATCGATAATTAAACAATATAAGAGACCAACATTAATTTTTTCCGCTTTCAGAGGCCGTCTCAAAGGCTGTTACCTACCAGCAAACATAATTTCTGACTCTACAAATAGTGATGAAACTTCGTAACGCCAATGTTGAGTGCCTCCTTTTTTCAAGCTGGCTCTAGTTACACTGCGCTTAGTTAAAAATTTTGAAGGCAAAATCAATAGGTTCATCAGAAGAACGACTTTTGTGGGACAGCACTGCTCTGATCCAATAAGCTGCATCGGCAGCTGAGAGGCTTAGCTAGATGAGTCAAAATGAATCAAACAAGGACGACTTAATAATGTGTCCTTCAGTTGCTGAAATGCGTTCTGGCATTCTTTGGACCCCACAAAAAGAACGTTTTTCCGGTGTAGGTGGTTGAGCAGAACAGGAATTTGTGCTGCGTTACGAATAAATTTGATATGATAGACGAGCTTCCCCATGCCTGACTGGAACTTTGCAATGTTACAGGGTACTGGCAGATCTATAAGAGAATCCATTTGCGATGTAGTAGGATGAATATCCTGTGCATTAATTACTTCGTTTAAATAGTCCAATTCTTCTTGGAAGAAGGAGCTCTTTCTTTCTTGCACTTCAGTCCACCCGTAGATAGAACTTGAAACAAGCAGTCTAAATTTGCTAAATCTACAGCATGGGTACAACCAGTGACTACAATATTGTCCAAATGGGTTGTACAGGAAGGCACGTTTGCTATTAACTGATCCAGGAGCCTTTGGAAAAGAACTTCGAAACAGTAGTCTTTGGCGGTGGAACAAATGTAGGCAAATGTTTATCACAACGTATTGCTGGGACTGCACATCCAATGTTAACTGTAAATATGCATTACGCAAATGAGTCTTTGAAAAGTATCTGCCCTGTCCCTGTCTCTCCATCAATTCCTCCAGATGTTGAATAGAATCCATGACAGTTTGTGGGCTCACTGTTGCTTTCAACTTAGCGCATAGAGGTAAAATACCTGAAGGTTTCTTAGAATTGCCAAGGCTAATGCCCACTGATGCAGAAATGGATTGGATAACCCCATTGTCTTCCCATCTTTGCAGTTCTTGAGATACCTGCTCACATACAGCATAGGGGACATGCCGTGCGCGAAACCAATAGCGGCTGCGCGTTGTCTTTCACTGTATCGCACACTTTAAAGCCTTTAGTCCTTCCTAAAACTAGTTCAAACTGCCTCTTGTACTGATTACACAAGTCAGAAACATTAGTGCGAGGCATAGAAACACTGATTTGTAACACACTATAGTGTATGCAATGGATGAACAAATCAAATCGATCTAATCTAAAAATGTTGGCACTGCTCCTAGAATTGGGTACATGAAACTAAAAACACTTTTTCACTCTACGAAACGTTGCTGGCAAACGGCACATACGAAGAACTAAAATTCTTGTCCGTTATAGATAGACAAAATAGAAGTGGCTGCTGTATCGGTAAACTAGCGACTCTGTCATATGTGCCTTCATTAATGAAGGACACAGAAGCACCAGTGTGTAACTGCAATTTAATTGTCTTTTGTTCTTCTTGTAACTGAAAAAAAAAAAAATATGTGTTCGCCTGGCTGCTTATAGCAGCGGAAGGTTTCTGCGATGCAGACGTGCTTGGTTTTGGCGTGTGCCATTGTGACAGGCTTCGCCGAAACCGTATGCAGCTGTTGAAAACTTTGCCGCGGACGTGCTTTCGCACACAAGATTAGACTGGCTGTCTGAGCTTTTTTTTTTTCCTTTATTATATTTCAATTCCCCATTGGGGCTGGCTGGCAGCAGCATATGCGCTGCTCTTCAACCGATCTGTCTGAGCGAGAAGTAGGCGCTTAAATACATGATTGGGGGCGCAGCTATTGGCCGCCGGGATCACGTGTTCCACTGTGGCGCTCTCATACTAATTGTGGGCCAGGAGGCGCGCGCCACCACGGCTTACGGCGCGATGGCGCAGAGGCCTCTACGGATCTTCGACTTACATGCCGTCTGGCGCGGACTCAAATTCCGCGGCGCACGGTACCAGAATTACCTTTCATAAGATACTGCAGATTCATTGCCGTCGTGGGCTGACGACCACTTAATTATTCCCTTTTTGGCTAATCAGTATTTTATTTATTATGAGTATTTCTGTATTAGATATTTCATGAAACCATTCTCTGCCTGTGTGGTATACGAGTGGTTGCACTATATTCCACTTATTTCAAAATTATCATCAGTATTTATATTAGGTTTGTGATAGATTCTTTCTTCAGAAGATTCTGTTGTACACTATCCTATTACTAACCGGTATTAGTTTCTTTCGGTAACGAGAGGCTTACTCACTGTAAATTTAATTAGGTACACGCGATCGCGTTGTATTATATCGCAATCTAATAGGATGATTAGGAAGAGGGTGGTTACAACGTGTAACGACCAGAACGGTCACAAGAGTGCATTAGTTTTGTCAGCAGGTGGCAGTGTTATCAGGAATGACAGCTATACTATGAACGTGCAAAACATTGCGTGGTTAGTGAGCACAGTGAAGGGCCAAGAGAATGTCGCGTGCTCGTGAAAGTACCGGTTCTAGAACCGTAAAGGGTTCCAGAGGGATACCATTGCACTTCTAAACGTGGCCGGTTGGTCGAATTGTACACTATCTACATATGAGGGCTATTTGATGGTGACAGCGGAATAATGTTGTGCTGAATGGGAACACATGAGGTGTCAGGATTCCGGGCGACCAATGGTGGGTTATTATACTGCATTCCCAGCACCACGTCAGTTATTCACACCTATCCCTTTCTTCAGACAGAATAAATGGATTCGGTACTAGCCCTTTTGTCATCCCACAACTTTTCTAGAGGTTGGCTGCAGCTGGGCTGCTGAATTACCATCCAATGGGCTTTGCCGTTAACAGCACAACTCTGACGACTGCTTGCTGAGTGGTGCGATCTTAGGTGAGCACGGATTGCTGAAGAGTGGGGTCCCACTATTTTTAACTATTAATTTCAGTTCCACACTGATCCAGATGGCCATCGTCTGCAAATACGATGACGATATTGCGAGAAAACTCATTAAGGGATTGATTTCCGGTTATCTCTGTGCTGTGGTGAAACTCTGAAAGCATGTCTTGAATATCTTGCTGTATCAGGTGGTTCCCTTAGAAGCCAGTATTCTGATATCCTCTTTCAAAAGGACAACGGTTGACCTGACGAGTTACCTAAGAAATACTGATGTGCTGCGGTCGCCTGCGAGATCTTCTCGCTTTGTCTGCAGATGTGAGACCAACTCGTTCGACAGATTCATCCTAGTGCCGATAACCTCGATATCGAGGGCAATTTACAAGAGTTGTGGGACAGTTTAGCTCATAACAGTATCAGAGGATGTGATCGCTGTATGACATCTATAACATCCAAATGTAATACGCATTCAACTCTAAGAGGGTACGTCTTGCTGAAGATAGAGGCAGTTCATAACACCAAATTAGTTGTCCGTTTAACTTTAGATTAAAATCGCTGAAATCAAAGCACATAACATCAGAGCGCGCTAATTTTCATTTAACTTCCTAGTCTCTTCCTGCATATATATTTCTTTATTTATAATGCCCAAGACAACTTGTGGTGTGTGGCGGAGGTTACTTTGTGTACCACTGTTCTGTCGCGAATAGTTCACGAGAAAAATGATTTGCCGGCCGCGGTGATCTAGCGGTTCTAGGCGCTCAGTCCGGAACCGCGGGACTGCTACGGTCGCAGGTTCGAATCCGGCCTCGGGCATGGATGTGTGTGTTGTCCTTAGGTTAGTTAGGTTTAAGTAGTTCTAAGTTCTAGGGGACTGATGACCAGAGATGTTAAGTCCGATATGGCTCAGAACCATTTGAACCATTTTTAGAAAAACGATTTCGGGGGACATAGTTCGAAGAAGCAATATATTTGCACTCTTCTAGGAATCATGCTCCGGCACTTTTAAACAACGGAGAACACCGATATGTAGAATACCTCTCTTGCACCATCTGCCATTGGAGTTGGTTGATCATCTCTCTGAAGCCTTCTGCTTACAGAATGAACCCGTAACGCAACAAGCTACTTTTCTTTAGATGTTGTCTTTCTGTCAGTCCTATATGGTACAGATCCCACACAAACAAGAAATATTGTAGTATTGATGGAACGAATGTTGAGAGAGCTACTTCCTTTGCTGGTGGACTACGTATCCTGAGGTTTCTTCCAGTGAATCTCAGTTTGGCATTTGTCTGACTCGCGATTTATTTTATGTGGTCATTCCATTTCAGATTGCTGTGTGCTTTCTAAGTGGATAACGTTTTTAGCCAGTGAGAGTAGATTTATGGCTTTTCATCTAACTTTACCTACTTTCCACTACAATCATCGGATAGTACTTAGAGGTAACCCTTTTTTAGCAATTTATTTGTTTATCAGATCCACAGTATGTCTTTTAGAGTTTCCGTCTCACCATATCGTTGCAGATGGGCGAGTGTAATATCTGGAACCAGTTATATCGACCACATTGATAGGTACTATAATTATGTGAGTGTCGCCGGCACTCGGGCTTCACTATAAACATCACCCGCTGTAGTGAGTGAATATTTATACTTTGATGTGCGTATGAAATGCTTAATTAATATTCGAAATACGCATCATTTGGAGATTTTCCTGAGCATTAATAGCATCTAAGCGCAAATATTTATGTAATACGAAGTTAATCTTTATTAAATACACATCAGACCACAAGAGTTCTTTATATGTACGCATCTGCTGGTCACTGTAGTGGGAAATATGCCATTAACTGAAGTTAGATCCAGCGGATCGCCAAGTGTATGTTCTGATGTTGGACCAACTCAGCGGCTGCAGGCAGGCGGCAGTGTGTTGTGCGTTGTACGTGGCGCCCAGGCGCGGGCGTCGCGCTTTATTGACATGTAAAGCGGCCGAGTTAGTATTCATGAGTCGGCGCGGCCGGGTGTCTGTACACTGTTGCGCTGTTGTTGCAACTGGGACGGTCTCGCCTGTTCGAAGCCACGCCCCCGCGATTTCCGCCGCCGTCGTCCAACCAGAGACAGTGTCTCAAAAGAGCTACTGGGAAGATAGCCCTCATAAATTATCCATAGCCTTGAGGAAGCTGTAAGCTGACATGTCCGAAACGCGAAGCACGCTGTCTAATTGCTTCCCCGAAGAACTACAACATAAAGGGTTCCTCCATAAAGGTTTCTGATAGAAACTCATCTACCAGCGTGTGGACGTCTTCAAATGCCCTGTAAGATAACGAAGACGACATGCAGCTAACGTCAAATTGGTATGAAGTGACCATATGCTTGGATGTGTTAACAATCGGTTTTTCAGTGGCATAGCACAAAACAGGTATGAGCAACGTCATCTACATTCTGAACACAATAAAAAATCATGCAACGAATTTTTCACTCAGATATCGATTTGAAAGTTTTTCTTTGCATTATCAGTGCTTTATTCTTAGTTTAAGGTGCAGGAACGTTTACCAGTACGTGCTGGAATTCAAAATTGGCAGGACTGTAGATTATCAAGACTGCGACTTACCAGTCTGCGGTGTTGCTGCTCGGATTGGTAGGTATCTCACGACGGTCATGTTAATATGGAATCGATGGTATCGGAAGGACCACACACAAGGCTATGCAGGATGTCAGCGGAACCAAACAACTCGCGTCGAAGTGGACAGACGTCATATTCAGTCAGCTGTGAAGGATCATACAGACCTATCATGTACATCTAATGAGTAAGTGGGGTTTTCGCAACAAGACAAGTATTTGCAGAGACAGTAAACCGACGTCTGTGTTACCACTGACTGCCAGCACGGCTACCCTTAATGAATGAACAGAGAGAGGCACGTGGACATTGTGTCTCCCAGAAACAACAATTGACAATGGAGTGACACCAAGCCATATTTTCACTTGAGTCCCGGTTCTTCGGACAGTGTTAAATTTGTGGAGACCCCACGGGTTACACTCGTTCCCTTATTGCATTCGTCTTCTCCATACGGGCGGGGCACCTTGTGTGGTGGTATGTGATGCCATTGGATACGATCTCCTCTGGTTAGCACAAACGGTAATTTCGACAGCACGTGGTACATTTGTGACCTGATAAGACCAGTGCTTGTACTCTATCTTCCCTTAAGTCACCCTTCATTAAGACAACACAAGATTGCATCGTGCCCGTGCTGTTCAGACCTACCTCGACACAGTGCATTTTCAACTGTTAACCTGGCTAGCACTTTCTGCAGATGTTTCATTACTGACAACATCTGGTCAAGGGATCGCAGAGAAATTGGTACGCTATCACTCACCATGTCCATACCATTGAAGAATTACGCAATAGAGTTGAAGCAGCATGACGTAACACAGCTGTATCTGTTATCCTAACTTGGTTTTACACAATGTCCAGTTTTAGAGCTGCCTCTTCTCGCACCACTCTGTACTACCTTTTGAAACATGTACAGCCACAAATAGTGAAAAAATCTGGGCAAAATTAGGGACAACAGGGCTAAAATAATTCGCCATCCCAATAAATCTATCTCCCTATTTCGACGCTTAGGAAATTTCTTCAACATCTTAGTCGGTTCCTGGTCAATCCTTATGTCGTCCCCAGAAATTAAATGGCCCAGAAAGGACACCTGTCAAAACGACTGACTATAAATGACAACATCATCAAGGTAGTTAAAGGAACAGTAAAACTTTAAGTCCACCAAGATATGATCTAACAAACGAGACAAAACCACTACCCCAGTGGAGAAGCAGAACAGTAACCGGTTGAACTCGTAAAGGTTCTAATCAGTGCAAAAGGCAGAGACATTTTTAGACTTCTTGGTAACAGGAATATGACTATAAGCTTGGTCGAGATCAAGCACTGTGAACTATTTAAACTCCGAGAAACAAGTAAGGCAGTCGTGACGATCCAGAAAGGAGACAATTTCTAAGATAACCTTTTTAATAAGGAGTCTATAACCAACCACCGATCTGTAATCCTGGCCCTGAGCTTTAGGAACGAGAAAAAATGGTTGCGCGTAGGGAGATACAGCGAGCCTAATGACACACTCCTTCAACGTAATCGCCAGTTTCTGTCTCAAGATTTTCATTTTGGATGGCGAGAGGCGAAGAGGAGACTCTCGCACAAGAATATCGTCAGCCAAGCGTAAGTATGACGTTAGTGATCCCCAACTTAAATTAGTGAAAACCCAGGGAAACTCCCCTAACAAATTCAACAACTGCCCTGCCTGACCCGGCTCGAGATGGGTCACATCAAATTCACCGGAGTTACGATTTGCCGAATTCCCCACACTCGTGCAATGGCGAGCAAAAGGGCACCTTGTTACTAGGCGGAAACCTAAAAGAGAAGGAGCATCTCGCAAAGTCGAGAACTAATCCAGTTTTCTGAATGAAAACACACCCGAGCAACAAATTTTCCGCTAGATCTTTAACAACCAAGAGCGTAACGGGCCATGAGGAATTACAAATGGAGAAACCACCACGCACCTCGCTGACCGAGAGGTATCTCCTGCCCAATGACCACACAACATCTCTGTGGGCAGGGGCGCATGGAAGATAATTTAGCCGGCCGAAGTGGCCGTGCGGTTTTAGGCGCTGCTGTCTGAAAACCTACCTCGGGCATGGATGTGTGTGATGTCCTTAGGTTAGTTAGGTTTAACTAGTTCTAAGTTCTAGGGGACTAATGACCTCAGAAGTTGAGTCCCATAGTGCTCAGAGCCATATTTTTGAAGATAATTTACACAAATGCCCAAACTCTAAATAGCAATTGTAATTCAACAAAGACAATGAGCTACCAGAATCCAACAGCTCGCACATGTTTTTTTCCTAGAATGGCACAGATAAAACGTAGGGCAGATCCCGAAGGTGCTTGAATTCGCGCGCACCTTGGCGCACGGCTCCGACGGAAAGAGCCCCCATCCCCTCCTTCCTCGCGTGGTGTCATTTGCCGCGTCGAGGAGTTTGTGCTACTGGACACTCGCGCACCAAGTGATGGAGGGCGCTGCAACGAAAACACCGAAACTAATCTACACCAGAATATGTGTTGGCTGCTTGAGGAGCCCTATTCATTCCCGAGGTGGGCGGAGGAGTTTCCAAGTGCTCCTCACGCCTCCGCTATTCATCGGCCAGTGACAAGGATTGAATGCAATTAACCAGTGTTGGCAATTCCCGGAAGCTTGTGGGACGGGAAGAAAAGGCCGAAGGCGACATATCTTTGGGACGCATGCCCTCCAGAATATCTGATATAATATTGAGTTCCGGAACCGACATAACAAGAGCAAAGGTGGCTAGGCGCACTTGCTCGACATACTGGCTTAGCGGTTCAAATGATGCCTGCACCCGCCAGTAACACTTGGGTTAAAAAAAAAGGTTAAAATGGCTCTGAGCACTATGGGACTTAACATCTGAGGTCATAAGACCCCTAGAACTTAGAACTACTTAAACGTAACTAACCTAAGGACATCACACACATCCATGCCCGAGGCAGGACTCGAACCTGCGACTGTAGCGGTCGCGCGGTTCCAGACTGTAGCGCCTAGAACCACTCGGTCACTCCTGCCGGCACTTGGGTTCAAGATCGTTGAGCATTAGCGGCGAGAGCTTGCTATTGACAATCAGTCCCTTAGTTGTCCTATTGAGCCCTCCCAGTTCGGACCTCAGATACAAAATCACTCAGAGTACGTTTCACCAAGGGGAAAGTAATGCCAATATCACATGGTCACGCGTGCCCTAGGCGTCCGCATCAAATTAAAATCCCACCAACAGCCACAAAACTGCTGGACACGGCTCAAGGCATCGAGTAAAAGCTCTGAAATATCGTTGAGTAGGCACGAAATGGGGTTCAGTAGTCTCGCGAAATGATTAGCTGGAGGGCTGCCTAAATCTTGGTCCCCGGATGCCTGATCAATGAAGTGATTCGTGGGGATAGCTTCTAAACATGGTGACGCTTCCTGACTTTCCAAACGCCGCGGAAATATTATCAATAGGAACATCTACTTCCCCAATGGTGCTCGCCGAAACGCAAAGCTGGGTGCCAAACACCGCGCAACGGGGCCG
Organism: Schistocerca cancellata; assembly: GCF_023864275.1. Taxonomy (NCBI): domain Eukaryota; kingdom Metazoa; phylum Arthropoda; class Insecta; order Orthoptera; family Acrididae; genus Schistocerca; species Schistocerca cancellata. The sequence continues at coordinate 968,718,834 of NC_064626.1, forward strand.
CCAGCTCTGGAATACTACCCTTGGCGCAAAGCTCCTAAATTCGAAGTTCATACTGCAAGTGCTCTTTATTTAGGTGCCCGATTCCCCGTGGCAAACCCTTAGATCCATAGCAGGCTAGCTCCTTGCGAACAACGGAATAAATTAATACAATGCTCGACAGACAGTAACGAAACCTCACGCTCTAGGGAAATGATCACAACAAACGACCAGAGGAAGGGTATACAATTCTGAACCCCCATATCTGCCACCAGAACGCATCCGCGCTCTCTAAACACCAGATGAAATTTATTTATATTGTTTTCTTACTATATACTGAGGGCACAAAAGTCATGGGATACGAAAGCTACAGTTATGGATAAAGGGACGTACCAGCATGTGTCATATCGTGTTACTACCTTTTTGACATAAATGTCTCAGGAACAGGTAGGTCTTTGGCAATCACAATTTCAGTTAATTACAACAAAGATTGAGTAAGGTATCAAATAACAATAATACAGCAATAAAAGCAGGTAATCCTTGATTAATTAGAGTTTCAGCTAACCGAAATTTTGAAATAATTCTTACTTTAATTAAAAGGGAACAGGCAGGCCATTAATAAAAACAGCTCCAGTTAAGTAAAATTACCAAACAGAAATCATTTAGGCCTTCGATAATAACAGTTTCAGTTAAGCAAAATTACCAAATAGAAAACAGGCAGGCTTTCAACGATAACGGCTTCAGTTAAGTACAATTACCAAATAACAACAGGCAGGCGTTCAATAATAACAGCTTCAGTTAAGTGAAATTACGAAGTAGAAACAGGCGAGCCTTCTTTAATAACAACTTCAGTTAACACCGCAACATTTACTGTGCTCCATCAACAACCTGGAGCAAAGATCTTAGTGGTCACAAACCATGGCGACAGCACGCGGCAGATTGAGCTAGTGGCGCGAGGACTTCTAAAGGCAACGCCATCTTCCCCGCAACGGCTCAAAATACATTGTTACATTGTGTCAGACTTCCATTTCTCTGGTGTATTTCAGCAACTCAACGTGTGATGAACTCGACAATTAGTTGGATGTCCTCTGCAAAAATACTGAGCCATACTGTCTCTATAGCCGGCCACGATTACGAAAGCGTTGCTGGTGCAGCAATTTGTACACGGACTGACGTTTCGATTATCTCCCATAAATGTTCTATAGGATTCACATCGCGCCGTCTGGGTGGCACAATCGCTCCCTTCAATTGTACAGAAGGTTCTTAAAATTAATTGCAAACACCGGTGAAGTAGCGCATTGTCAGCCATAAAAATTCCGTCGTTGTTTGGAACCATGACGTTCATGAATGGCTGCATACGGTCTCCAAGTAGCCGGACATAAATATTTGCAATCAATGACCGGCTCAGATCGACCAGAGGACCCAGCCTGTTCCATGTAAACTCAACCCACACTATTATGGAGCCACCAACAGATAGTACAATAGTACAATTCATAATTGACACCTTTGGTCCATGGCTTCTTGGGGTCTGCGTCACACTCGAACCCTACCATCTGCTATTACCAACTGAAATTGGTAATCATCTGATCAGGCTACATTCTTCCAGCCATGTAGGGTGGAACCGATACTGTCGCGAGCCCAGGAGACGCGCTGCAAGCGATGATATGCTGTGAGAAAAAGCTCTGGCCTCGGTCCTCTGCTGCCGTAGCCCATGAACGCCAAATTTCAACGCACTGTCCTAAATGATTAGTTCATCGTCAGTGCCACACTGAGGTCGGCAGTTATTTCATGCAGTGTTCCTTGTCTGTTAACATTGACAACTCTACACACACTCCGCTGCTCTCGCTAGTTAAGTGAAGAACGACGGCCACTGCGTTGTCCATAATGAGAGCGAATGTCTGAAACGGGATATCCCTTGCGTCTAGCTCCAACTACCACTCCGTGTTGATGGTACGCTAATTCCCGTCTTTCGCTCATACTCACATCGTAAACCTGATTCACAAGAATTACCTGAGTACAAATGACAGCTCTGTCAATGTACTGCCCTTTTATATCATTTTTACGCCATCTCTATATTGCATATCGCTATCCGATGACTTTCTCACCTCAGTGTACTGGAAACACGCGGTAAAGAAAACTACATTATTATTCCTCCTGGTGTTGCAGTTTTAATAGACAGTAGTATGTTGGCATATCCTATCCCGAGCTAAGTTCACTTGTGAAGAGACAAAAAAATGGCTCTGAGCACTATGGGACTTAACAGCTAAGGTCATCAGTCCCCTAGAACTTAGAACTACTTAAACCTAACTAACCTAAGGACATCACACAACACCCAGTCATCACGAGGCAGAGAATGTGAAGGGGCAGTTACAAATTTATGAAGAAGTCAGTAGTCAAAGAAGATTTTAATTGGCTCCCAAAAAACATTATGTCATAACTGGCAACGATATCTGCTGTTGCCGTTTCATCTTCATGAGACACATCGGCCTGTGGTACCAATGGGAATATTCCCATCAAATGGTTGAAACTCAACCGTGTTTTTCGCTTAATATTACAAATAAGAATTTCAGTAAACGAGAAGTATTACAAGGAATAATGAGAAGGTCGTAGTAGCAGCAAAATTAGTTACTGTGAAACTAGTTGTAATTGATGCAATTAAAAGGAAGTTGTTGAGAGAATAAGTGTTTCAAAAATATTTCCCTTGGTACAAAAAGAAAAATATGGCAGCAGTGACGTAATACTGCATATACGATAAAATCAGTGACTGGATTGGTGTAACACTAGCTGATGTACGCACGAATTATGTTTGTATTAAGATGGTAGACGATATGTGTAATAACATAGAATTGCATGTAATTTTCAAAGACGGCAAAGTAGTGGATATACAGAACGAGGAATGAATAATAAACTGAAGAAAAAAACCGGAATATAAAAAATAATTAATATAATGTAATATAATTTTTGGAGTAAGTTTAACTAGGTAACATATTTACGTCATTAACATTCCAAGATCAAATATTAATAAGAGCGTGACATAAGAACTCGTAAATGTGAAATGCTAGTACATTAATCCCCTGCGCAAACGGTAGACTGATGTGAGATGGAGATCCACTCCTGTTGCAGTTAGTTGGTCAGTACAGACATGGTTAATGCTATTTGCGGATGACGCTGAAGTTGTTGCCCGATAATATCCCATACGTGCTCCATTGGAGGCAGATCTAGTTATTGAGCAGGGCAAGGTAACACGCCGACGTTCTGTAGAGCATGTTGGGCTGCAACAGCGACATGTGGCGAGCGTTATCATGTTGGAGAACACCTCCCGGAATGCTGTTATGAACAGCAGCACCACAGGTGTAATCACCAGACTGACGTACAGTTTTGCAGTCAGGATGCGGGGAATAAGTGTTCCAGCTGCCATACGAAATCGGACAGCAGGCCATAACTGCAGGTACAGGTCCACTGTTTCTAACATGCTGACAGTTTGGTTTCAGGCCCTCACCTGATGTCCTTCTAACCAACACACGGCCACAACTGACACGAAGGCAGTATCAGCATTTATCAGAAAACGCAGTGGACCTCCACTCTGCCACCATGGTAAATGGCGGTTTTCTGGGGTCGGTGGAATGCACGTTACAGGCCGTCTTGATCGGAGCAGTCCTTGAAATAACTGATTTGTAACAGTTCGTTATGTCACTGTAGTACCAGTTGCTGCACAGATTGGTAGTACAGCTACAGTACGATGCGACAGAGCCATACGCTGAACATAAAGGTCTTTCCACTCGGTAGCGCCACGTGGCCGTCCGGCACCCAGTCTTCTTGGGTCTGCACATTCTCTTGACCACCGCTGTCAGCAAACATGTACAGTGGCTACTTTTTACATCTACATCTACATACATGCTCCGCTAGCCACCAAGCTGTATGTGGTGGAGGGCACAATTCGCGCCAAAGTCATATCCCCCCCCCCCCTCCTTTGTTCCACTCGCGGATCGCACGAGGGAAAAACGACTGTCTGAACGCCTCAGTACGAGCTCTAATTTCCCTCATCTTTGAGAGGTGACCATTGCGCGGTTTGAAAGTGGGTGGTAACAATATATGCTCTACATCTTCGGCGAAGATCGGATTTCGGAATTTAGTGAGCAGCCCCTTCCGTTTAGTTCGTCGTCTATATGCAAGTGTGTCCCACTTCAAACTTTCAATGAGATTTGTAAGGCTCCCTCGATGGCCAAATATACCAGTCACGAATCTTGCGTTCTTCTTTGGAACTTTTCAGTCTCTTGAACCAGACCCAACTGGTAACGGTCCCATACAGACGAACAATACTCTATGACTGGACGAACTAACGTATTGTAAGCAATTTCCTTTGTTGAAGGACTGCATCGCTTCAGGATTCTACCAATAAACCGCAATCTAGAGTTCGCCCTGCCCGTTACTTGTGTAATCTGATCACTCCATTTGAGATCATTTCGAATAGTCACACCCCGATGCTTGACCGATGTTACCGCTTCCAAGGACTGGGCATTTATTTTGTACTCGTATATTAATGGGGATTTTCGCCTAGTTACACGCAGTAGGTTACACTTACTAATACTGAGAGATAACTGCCAGACATTACACCAAGCATTTATTTCCTGCAAATTCTCATTGGTTTGTCCACAACTTTCCTGTAGACTACAGCATCATCGGCAAACAGTCTAATGCCGCTGTCAATACCATCAACCAGATCGTTTATGTAAATCGTAAAAAGCAGCGGACCTATTACGCTGCCCTGGGGCACACCTGAAGTTACGCTTGTTTCTGTTGAAGTCACCCCATTCAGGCCGACATACTGCTCCCTGTCTGTTAGAAACTTTCTATCCAACCGCATATGTCATCGGATAGACCATAAGCGCTCACTTTTTGGAGCAAGCGACAGTGCGGAACTGAGTCGAACGCCTTCCGAAAGTCGATAAATATAGCATCAACCTGGGAGCCGGTATCTAGAGCCTGTTTTATATCATGCACAAAGAGGACCAGCTGTGTCTCGCATGACAGCTGTTTCCTAAAATCGCTCTGGTTTCGGCAGATGAGCTTCTCACTGTCTAGAAAGGTCATTATATCTGAACATAAAATATGTTCCATGATTCTACAACAAATCGACGTCAGTGAAATTGGCCAGTAATTATGTGCATCCGATTTTCTTCCCTTTTTATAGACTGCTATGACCTGGGCCTTCTTCCAATCCCGTGGAACTTTCCGCTGTTCCAATGATCTCTGATAGATGATGGATAAGAATGGTGCTATATTTGTAACATAGTCAACATATAATCTTACGACGATACCGTCTGGGTCAGATGCCTTCCTGGCGTCTAAGGATCTTAACTTTTTCACAATCCCAGATACACTAACCACTACGTCAGCCATCCTTGCGTTTGTTCGATAATTGAGAGGGGGAACGATGCTGCAGCCCTCTACCGTAAAAGAGTTTTTGAAAGCTAGGTTTAGAATTTCCGCCTTACGTTTATCATCATCCGTTACATTACCAGTACTGTCAGCAACAGAAGGTTCTGAATTATTTGTAACGTTAATAGATTTTACGTACAACCAAAATGTTTCGGGTTTATTTTTAGAATCTGCAGATAGAACATTGCTTTCAAATTCGTTAAAAGAATCTCTCATTAACCTTTTGAGAGCTGCTTTCATTTCGCATAATTTCTGTTTGTCAGCGGGGCAGTGACTATCATTAAAACGACTGTGCAAAATTCTCTGCTTTCTCAGAAACTTCCTAATATGTTTGTTGTATCAAGGTGGATCCTTTCCCTCCCCTATATTTTTGCTACCACCTATTTCTCTAGCACGTGGCGGACAATACCTTTAAATTTCGACCAAAAATGCTCAATATCTTTGTATCCCGCGGTGAATGCTTGGAGCTGACTATGAAGATATTCAATACTGACACTTTCTTTTCTTTCCCAAACAAGAAAACTCTACGCTGTTTCTTTGGTTTCTTTGCAACCTCCCCTGACATTCGTTCCAAGTCTTCTGCAGTATGGTAGAAGGAAGATCCAGCATCTCGTAACCCTATTACACGACATCGTTGAGATTCAGTGAGGTGTTGATAATGATTTGTCCGCCTTAAAGACATATTTGACTAACATCAACTCATCACGTCCAGTCTCAAAGCTAAGTAAACCTCACGACAGTTACAATGTTTATTTAAAGCAAACCTGATTTGCTACCTCATAGTGGCGCTACTAGCGCGACTCTAATGCGACTGGCGTCAAATTTGAATATTCGTCTTTCAGACGTAGGAACACGCCCATCAAGACTCATTCTCTCGAGCAAATCCTTCTTGGTGTTGAGGTATTTTTTCTTCAGTCTATTTTTAAAGCGTTATTATAGTTTTCCAGTTTGAGTTTGTTGATAACTTGGAAAAAATGGTTCAAATGGCTCTGAGCACTATGGGACTTAACATCTGTGGTCATCAGTCCCCTAGAACTTAGAACTACTTAAACCTAACTAACCTAAGGACATCACACACATCCATGCCCGAGGCAGGATTCGAACCTGCGACTGTAGCAGTCGCGCGGTTCCGGACTGCGCGCCCGGAACCGCTAGACCACCGCGGCCGGCCTTGGAAAAAACAGAGTTCATTCACGACTGAGGACGAGCTGTGAAAAGAGACAACAGAAAATGGTAATCAAGTGATGTAAGAACAGTAAGTACAGTGCACACATTTTAGCTTGCTTGATTTCAAATGAGGGTGCATTGTGCAGGTGAAGCAAGCGCCGCAGTGCAGGGGAGCTATGTTTTGTAAGAAGTGTCTACCCTCACTCTGGATAGTTCATCTTTCATCATTTTCAAAATAAAAGTGTTCCAAGAAAAGTGTTTCGTTGTACAGTTTAATTAGGTGCTAATGTTGGTGACGATGTGTTCGAGTGGGGGGGGGGAGGGGTAACAGACGATGAGGGAGCACAGGGTGGCGGTTCTAGCTAATGTCTAATTGCACTCAGGGGTAAGGGTCGAATAAACGTTAAGAACCACTGGTCGAAGCAGACCAAAGAAAGCCTGACGTCCAAGCACCACAGATACACCCGCGAGTCAGCGTGAGTTATCGACCTTGTAGCATGGCGCAGTAGGCTAAATTCTAGGAAACCGATCTGGAACCACATTCCACCGAAAGAAAGCTATGCTCTCCAAGTATAAAGCCGCTCAAAATCCTCTTTGCGACTGTGGAGCACCCGAGTTAGCGACAAAATACGTACATTTGAAACTACAAAGGACGATCTGCTAGTAGCAACAACTAGAGAATTTTAGTGGCTGAATTCATTGGACATCATCATGTAGAAGGCACAAAATGAAGAATGAAGTGCTATAAAAAGCAGATTTTAATTAATGTACATATTGTAATCACCACTGAAAATCAGTTTCTTTTATAATTATTTATAATATATGTCTTCTCGACCCATTGCTGTCTAATTCTTGCTATTTAAAAGTTTTATATTTGAAAGTAAAATACCGATTGCCTCTGTAGACAATTACTACAATAAATAACGTGGCTGCGTCAGATGATAATCTTGAATAACTGAAAACGGTGAACGTGGCTTCCATTCACTGCTGCTAAGTATTACTTACTTATTCAACTAGAAAATGTGGAGAGATCAGTGACTACGCGAAGCAGAACGGTGATACAGCGTGACTATTACTGAACTACAGGGTGTTACAAAAAGGTACGGCCAAACTTTCAGGAAACATTCCTCACACACAAAGAAAGAAAATATGTTATGTGGACATGTGTCCGGAAACGCTTACTTTCCATGTAAGAGCTCATTTTATTACTTCTCTTCAAATCACATTAATCATAGAATGGAAACACGCAGCAACAGAACGTACCAGCGTGACTTCAAAGACTTTGTTACAGGAAATGTTCAAAATGTCCTCCGTTAGCGAGGATGCATGCATCCACCCTCAGCCGCATGGAATCCCTAATGCGCTGATGCAGCCCTGGAGAACGGCGTATTGTATCACAGCCGTCCACAATACGAGCCCGAAGAGTCTCTACATTTGGTACCGGGGCTGCGTAGACAAGAGCTTTCAAATGCCTCCATAAATGAAAGTCAAGAGGGTTGAGGTCAGGAGAGCGTGGAGGCCATGGAATTAGTCCGCCTCTAGCAATCCATCGGTCACCGAATCTGTTGTTGAGAAGCGTACGAACACTTCGACTGATATGTGCAGGAGCTCCGTCGTGCATGAACCACATGTTGTGTCGTACTAGTAAACGCACATGTTCTAGCAGCACAGGTAGAGTATCCCATACGAAATCATGATAACGTGCTCCATTGAGCGTAGGGGGAAGAACTAAAATGAGCTCTAACATGGAAATTAAGCGTTTGCAGACACATGTCCACATAACATATTTTCTTTCTTTGTGTGTGAGGAATGTTTCCTGGAAGTTTGGCCGTACCTTTTTGTAACACCCTGTATATGAAATAAAATAGTCGTTACTTCTGAACGGTTTGCGTTAGGACGTTCAAACTACACGGCTGTCCGCGGTGCATGTTGGGAATTGTATTCTTTGGCTTAGCGACGAAGCCTACTTTCATTTGGATGGGTCCGCCAATAAACAAAATTGGGGCATTTGGGCCACTGAGAATCCACATTTCGCGATCGAGAAGTCTCTTCAGCCTCAGCGGATGGCTGTGCGGCGTGCAATGTCCAGTCACGGAATAATCCGTTCGATATTCGTCGATGGCACGATGACTACTGACGGTTCGTAAAGGTTTTGAAAGATGATTTCATCCCCATTATCCAATGTGACCATAATTTCGACAATATGTTGTTCATACAAGACAGAGCTCAACCCCATCGAAGCAGGAGAGTGTTTGATGTCCTGGAGGAGCACTTTGGTGACCGCATTCTGTTTCTGGCATACTCAGAGGCCCCTGCCATGGGCCTCAATTGGCCGCCATATTCTCCGGGTCTGAACACATGCGAGTCATTTTATAGGACTATATTACAGAGAAGGTGTACAGCAATAACCCCAAAACCATTGCTGAGCTGAAAACAGCCATTCAGGAGGTCACGAAGGCATCGATGTTCCACTTTTCCGGGTCATGCAGAATTTCGCTATTCGTCTGTCCCACATCATCGCCAATGATGGCAGATATATCGAACATGTCATAATCTAATTGCGAATATATGTAGTGATGTTTACATGCTGAATAACGCGTGTGCACGCCGTAGTTTGCAACTAATTTACGTTTCTTTACATTTATTTCAATAATTGTCATCCTCTTCTTTCACTATAGGGTACGTACTCAATAGTAAATACTATTCCCAGGTAAGATCTTTGTTTGTACAGTAGTTTCAGCTCAAATATTGTTGAATTGCAGTCAACAGCCTTCTCAGAAACAACAAATTCCAGAACTGCATTGCGGCGCTTGCTTGACCTGCACACTGTAACCTCACTTAAAATCAAACAAGTTAAAATGTGTTCCCTATACTTACTGTTCATAAATCACATTTATTGCATCCATTAATTCTGAACCGGCAGAAACTGGATGACTTCAGTCTGTTAATGCTTTGTGTCTGACCACAGCCATTAACAGCTATAATAATAAGAGTAAAATAATAATAATAATATTAATAATAATAATAGTAGTAGTGGTAATAAAACGAGTAATAACAATGATGATATGTGCAGCACTATAGTAATCTTTATGTTGTTACTGCAGTGTCGTGCTGTCAATTAATTTACTCATCTGTTTCGATCGAAGCGAGTAATGAAGCAATTTCCGGACTACTGAAGGTAGTATCTACAATTTGGAGAGGACACTTTTTTGAGATATTTAGTATGCGTCTCACTTTTATCGTCACCGAAGTACGGGACGAAGCACTGCATATGTGTGTAGTGGGTGGACTATGTGAGGAACTTGTATCCTCTATCGCATTAATGCTAAACTGAGAAAAAGTAATTACTGGTAACTTATATAATCGGTGTTACAGTCTTACAAAATTGAGATAATAGTAATGATCTTTTGAAAATAAATTAGTTTAGTGACTGAAACAGAATAGAATCGTTTGGTTTTTACTCATCAGAAAATTTCATTGTGTCGCTCAGGGGTTAATTACCCCCAGGTTGGGAACTATTGGCTTAGACAAAGGAAGCTAGTGCATTGCGCAGGGAGAGATTTCTGGTGGTTGCCATTGAAAGAGGCCGCTGGCGGTCTGTTTTGGGTACGGGGCACTCGGTACGGAAGGACTCTGTGTGTAGCTCGCTGGACGAGTAATGAGAAACAGTGTAAACATGCCAAGGAGGACTTTCCTGCATCGTGGACGCGCCACGACCTGAACTTGCCTCTGGCAACTTATGTTTTTCAGATCTCGCTGTTGGTGATCGGTTTATCCGCAGGACGTAGATTTGCTGCACTGGGTGAGCGATGTATTATCCTCAGGCTTTGGTTATTTTCCTCAGATCCGGACAGTGAAGTGTTTCACAGTTCTTGGAATATTATTTGGCATCCTGCCCGTTTGCACTGCTTTGGAGCATCACTTTCTTTTTTATTTCGACAAGTGCCCGTATTGCTTATTAGAGCGACTTTGGCGTGTTGATGTTGATCTAGAAACGCAGCTTCCTTCTTGGACGTAATTTGTTTTCAATTTTGGGATCTATTTCCAAGCGTTTCCGGTTTATTGTGTCCACCTGTTGATTTGGTTTTATATGTTATCGTGTCTGGGCTAGTGTAACTGCTATATACTTTTTGGAGCTTGGTTGGCTATTCTGCTGTCAAGCGTGTCCGTTATGTAATGTCCACCTGTTAACTGGGCTTTATATCTTATCATCCTGCCTTGGGCATGGATGTGTGTGATGTCCATAGGTTAGTTAGGTTTAAGTAGTTCTAAGTTCAGGGGACTGATGACCTCAGATGTTAAGTTCCATAGTGCTCAGAGCCATTTGAACCCCGTCGAAGGTTCGAGTCCTTCCTCGGGCAGGGGTGTGTGTTGTCCTTAGTGTAAGTTAGTTTAGGTTACATTAAATAGTCTGTAAGCCTAGGGACCGATGACCTCAGTAGTTTGATCCCATAAGACCTCACCAAAAATTTCCAAAAAGTTATTACTTGTCTTGAAAGTTTTAATGGCTCTGTTTTACGTTCTTTCTAATGAAATAGTGATTCCCTTGTTAAAGTGACATTAATTCACAATAATTATCTGGTGCTCAGTTTGAATTTGTAATAGTAATAATAATAATAATAATAACCTCGTGATCTAGTAAATTTATAAATGTTTTCAACGGGCAATGCTCAATTTGCCCCCGTCCTACCCCCATGGTCCAGCCATTCTCATTGTGATAAGCCGAGTATACGCAATGGTATCATAGTTCGATGCTCCTCCTATTATGTGTTAAGGATCTAAGTGTATTATTTATTGGCAGATCTGTGGAGATAGGACTGATCTTGGTCCACTCTTGACTCATTGTATTTTTCACAAGGTGAGGAGGGATATTCTAAAAATCTCGTGGCCATAGAAGGTGGGTGGATTTGAGTCTTCCAAATATTAGCCTCATTGTGTCGTTAAGGTGTACATCTACCTTTTTAAGTCTGAGCTTCTACGCCATATAGGAGAGCAGTAATCACCAGCAGAATGGATCAGTACTTGTGCTATATTATTATTATCACAACCACCACTACCACATTGTCATTATCATCGTCATCATCATTATCATTATTAATAATAAAGTTTTAAGGGACTGTCATTAAAACAAGACTTCCATTACGTATGAAAATCGATAGTGACCTTACCAAACGAATCATTACTGCCCTGAAGTGACAAGGCAGAGAACTTAATCCAGGACGGCTTAACGAGGACTGAACTCCTCTTCCAGGGACTGACGGTGTCATACGTAGGAACACTTTTAAACTTTCGGTGCTAGCCAGTACTCAAATGGACGTTTAATATAACCTGTTATTGCATTTTTAAACGATGGCATCAACTTTTTGCGCGCTGCAGTTCTTTATATAATTACGACAACTACTCCGGAAATCTTAAGGTTTCTCCAAATGTGAAAACAATTCTCATGTACAACATGGCCATACGGCTACGAAAAAATATGCAATTGAAACTTATACACATTGTAGTCGAGAGAATCTTGTTAATATTCCGTCACATTACTACTCTATTAGAGCTCCACTCTATAAGTGAAAACAAATTATACAGTTCTATTCTCAAATACCAGTCACAAGTTAAGTATATTTTGAAACGGAAGCTATTGAAAACTTAACATTCCATTTTCAAGACGGGTAAAATTTTGAAGACGCTAATGAAGGTAAAAGGAGGTTTTACACATGGAAGAACCCTGGAGATACTAAAAGGTATCATATAGATTATATAATGGTGAGACAGAGATTTAGGAACCAGGTATTAAATTGTAAGACATTTCCAGGGGCAGATGTGGACTCTGACCACAATCTATTGGTTATGAACTGTAGACTAAAACTGAAGAATCAGCAGAAAGGTGGGAATTTAAGGAGATGGGACCTGTACAAACTGATTAAACCAGAGGTTGTACGGAGTTTCAGGGAGAGCATAAGGGAACAATTGTCACAAATGGGGGAAAAATACAGTAGAATTGATGAAAGGAGAAAATATAAAAATGCAGTAAATGAAGCACACGAAAAGGAATACAAACGTCTCAAAAATGAGATCGGCAGGAAGTGCAATATGGCTAAGCAGGGATGGCTAGAGGACAAATGTAAGGATGTAGAAGCTTATCTCACTACGGGTAAGATAGATACTGCCTACAGGAAAATTAAAGAGACATTTGGAGGAAAGAGAACCACTTGTATGAATATCAAGAGCTGAGATGGAAACCCAGTTCTGAGCAAAGGAGGGAAAGCAGAAAGGTGGAAGGAATATATAGAGGGTCTCTACAAGGGCGACGTACTTGAGGGCAATATTCTGGAAATGGAAGATGTAGATGAAGATGAAATGGGAGATACGATACTGCGTGAAGAGTTTGACAGAGCACTGAAAGACCTGAGTCGAAACAAGTCCCCGGGAGTAGACAACATTCCATTAGAACTACTGACAGCCTTGGGAGATCCAGTCCTGAGAAAACTCTACCATCTGCTTAGCAAGAAATACGAGACAGGCGAAATACCCTCAGACTTCAAGAAGAATATAATAATTCCAATCCCAAAGAAAGCAGGTGTTGACAGATGTGAAAATTACCGAACTATCTGTTTAATAAGTCACAGCTACAAAATACTAACACTAATTATTTACAGACGAATGGAAAAACTGGAAGAAGCCGACCTCGGGGAAGATCAGTTTGGATTCCGTAGAAATGTTGGAACACGTGAGGCAATACTGACCTTACGACTTATCTTAGAAGAAAGATTAAGGAAAGGCAAACCTACATTTCTAGCATTTGTAGACTTAGAGAAACCTTTTGACAATGTTGACTGGAATACTCTGTTTCAAATTCTAAAGGTGGCAGGGGTAAAATACAGGGAGCGAAAGGCTATTTACAACTTGTACAGAAACTAGATGGCAGTTATAAGAGTCGAGGGACCTCAAAGGGAAGCAGTGGTTGGGAAGGGAATGAGACAGATTTGTAGCCTCTCCCCGATGTTATTCAATCTGTATATTGACCAAGCAGTGAAGGAAACAAAAGAAAAATTCGGAGTAGGTATTAAAATCCAGGGAGAAGAAATAAAAACTTTGAAGTTCGCCGATCGCATTGTAATTCTGTCAGAGACAGCAAAGGACTTGGAACAGCAGTTGAATGGAATGGACAGTGTCTTGAAAGGAGGATATAAGACAAACATCAACAAAAGCAAAACAAGGATAATGGAATGTAGTCGAATTAAGTCGGGTGATGCTGAGGGAATTAGATTAGGAGATGTGACTCTTAAAGTAGTACAGGAGTTTTGCTATTTGGGGAGCAAAATAACTGATGATGGTCGAAGTAGAGATGATATAAAATGTAGACTGGCAATGGCAAGGAAAGCGTTTCTGAAGAAGAGAAATTTGTTAACATCGAGTATAGATTTAAGTGTCAGGAAGTCATTTCTGAAAGTATTTGTATGGGGTGTAGCCATGTATGGAAGTGAAACATGAACGGTAAATAGTTTGGACAAGAAGAGAATAGAAGCTTTTGAAATGTGGTGCTACAGAAGAATGCTGAAGATCAGATGGGTAGATCGCTTAACTAATGAGGAGGTACTGAATAGGATTTGGGAGAAGTGAAGTTTGTGGCATAACTTTCTAGAAGAAGGGATCGGTTGGTAGGACATGTCCTGAGGCATCAAGGGATCACAATTTTAGCATTGGAGGGCAGCGTGGAGGGTAAAAATCGTTGAGGGAGACTAAGAGATGAATACACTAAGCAGATTCAGAAGGATGTAGGTTGCAGTAGGTACTGGGAGATGAAGAAGGTTGCACAAGAGAGATTAGCATGGAGAGCTGCATCAAACCAGTCTCAGGTCTGAAGACCACAATAACAACAACAATGAAACTCAGTTTATTTGAAGGTATCACATAACCCGTAGTAAAAAACGTTCCTTTGTTTCAAGATAGAAGGTGATGCACGACAAACGAAGTATAATTTGATGGTCCACATGTTGTATACAGTTATAAAAAAAAAAAAAAAAAAAAAAAAAAAACTTTTCTTGCTCATAAAATTCTGTACCCGAAGAATTGACAATACATTCCTAATCAGTTTTATGTCTTATCATCATCACTATCTGCGTCATCATCTTCTGTATTTCCAGTACCAAGTTAAGTCTATTTAGAATATAATCCTCACCATCTGGTCCTGTTTCTCCGCCATCTTTCTGTGTTCAGTCTGGTCCATTCCTCGCTTCATTTTTCAACACGCTCCTCCAAACCTTTCAACCATCTATCGCTTGGTCTTCCTATTAGTTGTTTCTTTCTCCGAAACCCTCTTTCCATTCTCTTTAATTGCCCATGTCACCTTAGCTTTGGTGTTTCCATCCTGATCTGAAAAAGTTCCTCTTTTACTATTTCCCATACACTTTCATTCCTTATTCTACCTCTCCTTGCTACTCATATCTTAATTCAGAGGAAGTACAGTACATGTCACCAGCCTGTAATCTGCTTACATCTCTTTTCTTCATTAGCCATGTTTCAGAAGGATAGGTCGCCATTAGTATGTAGTAACTTTATATATATATATATATATATATATATATATATATATATATATATATATATATATATATATCACTTCTTTCGGTTTTTCGTGCGACGTATTTGTTCCAAACGAGGCTCCCAATACTTTACAGCAACACTTCTGCCTATCTACGACGTTCACTGATCTCTTTATCATTTCTTTCACCTTCACCTACCACACTACGCAAGTACTTGTGGCTTACCACTTCTCCAATTGTTCGCCTCCAGTTCTAAATGCTTGGGAGGGAACTGTAAGACAGGAAGTATAGAAACTAAATGTAAACAAACGTGATTATAACTAGTAAGACAGGTAGACCAAGTAGCGGAATAAGGACTGAAGGTGAACTGTTGGAGAATGTGGTAAATATCAATTACTTGCGTAGTGTGATAGATGAAAATAGAAGTAATGAGAAAGACATCAGCGAAAGTGATAGATAGACAGAAGCATTCCTGTGAAATATTAGTAGCATGGTTTCTAATAAAGCCGTCCTCTCAGAGTTTACTTCTACCTCCTTTTGTGTAATATCCAAGTCTGTTCGGATTCAGCAAATGCTACTAGTAATCCTAAATTATCTTCACTGTAACTTCGTTGTTAACCTTGCTCCCATTTATATATATCATTGGCGCATCCTCCCCCTTCTGTTACTTTTGACCACTCCATATAATAGTGTTTTCCTACTTTCTCTACATCTTCCTCCATCACCTTTATCTATTCTTCCACACACTTCCTTCTTTCTCGGCCACGGTCTCATTTGTCTCTTTCTGCTTTTTATATAATCCTCTCTTGCTAATTCGTTTCTTTCTCGGAACCACTGTCTTCCAGTTACCCCCTTCACTCTTTAATACCACCAAAATGTCTCCTTCCACCGTGTTTATTATACAGAATTTAAATGTGTAGAACGCGAAACGTTTACAAAGGCTATGCGAAACACGACCTAATGTCTAACAACAACATAAACAATACTAAATGAGGGAAGCTGCTTAGACTGCTACGGTCGAAGGTTCGAATCCTGCCTCGGGCATGGATGTGTGTGATGTCCTTAGGTTGGTTAGGTTTAAGTAGTTCTAAGTTCTAGGGGACTGATGACCACAGATGTTAAGTCCCATAGTGCTCAGAGCCATTTGAACCATTTGAATTTGGAAGCTGCTTATGGTGGTCCCTAGTGCGCTTTCTCTCATGAGGTTCTTAAATCAGTCACTAGATAGAGGTGGTGACCAAGAAACCTCATGTGTTCCTAGATACACTATCCACTACGTACAACGTACTGCCCTGATGAAATGTAGGGTTTCGCAGGGATCGAATGAAGGGTAGAGCCACCGGTCGTAACACATCTGAAATGTAACGTCCACTGTTCAAAGTGCCGTCAATGCGAACAAGAGGTGACCGAGACGTGTAACCAATGGTACTCCATACCATCACGCCGGGTGATACGCCAGTATGGCGATGACGAATGCACGATTCCGATGTGCGTTCACCGCGATGTCGCGAAACACGGATGCGACCATCATGATGCTGTAAACAAAACCTGGATTCAGCTGATAAAATGATGTTTTGCCATTCGTGCACCCAGGTTCGTCGTTGAGTACACCATCGCAGGCGCTCCTGTCTGTGATGCAGCGTCAAGAGTAACAGCAACCATGGTCTCCTAGCTGATGGTCCATGCTGCTGCACACGTCGTCGAACTGTTCGTGCAGATGGTTGTTGTCTTGCAAACGCCCGCATCTGTTGACTCAGGGATCGAGACGTGGCTGCACGATCCGTTACAGCCATGCGGATAAGATGCCTGTCATCTCGACTGCTAGTGATACGAGGCCGTTGGGATCCAGCACGGCGTTCCGTATTACCCTCCTGAACCCACCGATTCCATATTCTGCTAACAGTCATTGGATCTCGATCTACGCGATCAGTAATGTCACGATACGATAACTCCAATCGCGATAGGCTACAATCCGACCTTTATCAAAGTCGGAAACGTGATGAAACGCGTTTGTCGTCCTTACACGAGGCATCACAACAACAAAACACCAGGCAACGCCGGTCAACTGCTGTTTGTGTATGAGAAATCCGTTGGAAACTTTCCTCATGTCTGCACGTTGTAGGTGTCGCCACCGGCGCCAACATTGTGTGAATGCTCTGAAAAGCTAATCATTTGCATATCACAGAATCCTCCTACTGTCGGTTAAATTTCGCATCTGTAGCACGTCATCTTCGTGGTGTAGCAATTTTAATGGCCAGTAGTGTAATTACGCTCTAGAGAGCCAAGAAAACGTCCTTGCCAATAACATATTTAATAATAACAGAAATACAGTGTTGTCTTCCAAAGATCCGTGCTACAACTGGGCCGGCGAAGAAATGCCTTTAACAGAGGTATGCGGACGTGCAATCGACTCGCAGTACTGCGAGTACGGTACAGCGAACTGTTGGGTGGTGGCTGTTTTATCACCGGCGGCCGTCGATCACGGAATTCGGTAGCTTCTAGTTCTGCGTATAGATCTCCTGTCGTAGACGTCAAATATTTGTACTCAGGAATCTCGCACCAGGTCGATAGTAAATACTTGCTGGCTCGCAAGAGTCAACCCTCTGGCCATGTTTGGGAAACAGTAGCGTCGGTGTCCGCCACAGGAAAGGCGTGAAGAGCGGGACTGACCAACTCACCCTAAGGTGAATGACGGACAGCGTCCAGATCACACAGTCGAGTCTCCACCAGATCTGCAGGGTGAAGGTGGCCTCCGCGCCCCCTCAGTGTGGCCCAGGAAGTTGGCAGTGCAGCATGTAGCAACGGCGTCCTTCCAGACGGACTCGCGGCTCCGTAGACGATCGAAGACAACTAGGCGTGCTGTGGAACAACCTCCATAGTGTACCCTCTCACTGGATAGATGCAACTGACACAAGGGCGGGGACTACGCAATGGGCAGTTGGCATTCCGCACGCAGCTATCACCAATGTCCCATTTGTTAAAACTGTAGAATATTTATGTCGCTGCGTCCTGAACGTTCCACGGCGATGGGAATGACTATGACATAAGGTATCCTGCTTTTTCCTTCGCTGTCAGCTCTCCTAGTGACTTGAGACTTCCGCAACTTCACCTTTAGAGGCGCTTTTCTATTGGCTTGGCACTTGAATACCTATAGTTGCATTCTACGTAGCCTTTCTTACTAAACTCTGCTTTGTGACTAGTATGACGGTATCTCTCGGATTCCATGACGTCATTATACTTTGGTCGCAGACCTGGACATTCGGTCATTTCAGCGTACTGCGACGGCTTCCGTGTTTACTGCAACTCACTCAGCATTTCCCCCTAGCTGGCAGTCATTGACACGGGCAATTCGGCTTCAGGGAGTTACCAAGGTAGGACATGGGTGAAATTTTAGTGTCCGTGGGGATATTATCCTGGGGAATAACAATACCAAGCAATTGAAAAAAAGAGAAACCGCAGATGACGAAACGATATTGCAGTTCGTTCAAATGGTTCAAATGGCTCTGAGCACTTTGGGACTCAACAGCTGAGGTCATATGTCGATATTGCAGTGCCTGTTTTGTTAAGAAGTACGATATAATGTTGCTTCGAGCATGATGCGTGCATATCCGAAGGAACATTGCATCGTACAATACTTCTTAACAACACTGGCTCTGCAGTATCTTATTTATCTGCCTACACCACACAGCTCCGCCCGCTTCTTGAGGCTAATCTTCTAGCTGCGTGGTGTAGGGCTTACCTTTCGGCATTTCCTACTACTTGAGAGGTTTGTGTGAAGTTTTGTCATCTTTATTTGCAGTGTGGTTTGTGTCTGTGCGGACATGGGGTGACACCACACAGCGACTTACAGTTAAAATGTTCCTCCTGCTCCCCTCCCTCCCCCCCCCCCCCCCTCATCCACCTTTCAAATGGCTCTGAGCACTAAGGCGCTTAACATCTGAGGTCATCAGTCCCCCCTAGAACGTAAAACTACTTAAACCTAACTAACCTAAGGACATCACACACATCCATGCCCGAGGGAGGATTCGAATGTGCGATCGCAGAAGTCGTGTGGTTCCAGACTGAAGCACCTATAACCGCTCGGCCACACTGGCTGGCTACCTCCACCTTTCACCTGTAATATTACGGCATGGAGTAGTGGTGAAAAAAGAAGAAAGAGAAGAAAGTAGCAATGAATTAAAACGAATCTAAATCTTTAAGTACAAACATGAAAACTAAAGGTTTGTGTATGCAGACTTAACCCGATCATAAAAAGAACAATTACAGTTTTGCAAAAGATAAGTTAGTTTTTTCTTTCACGAACAGCTGATTTCAAATTTTTATAAGTGAGGGGGAGGCATTAAGATGGCGTCATCTGTCAGTGTTGTCTAATTGAAGAAATGTCGTTAAAGGGAATCGTTGTTATAATTCTAAAGCAGAAAGACAGCGTGCGTACAACTTGGTCTGTTTCATTTGCACATTCAAATAGAATACATCAAGTGACCGAAATTGCATCTTTCTTCATTATTGTGAAGATAGTTCGATAAATTATGAGAATTAGCCTTCGCGCTTCTTGGATGATGATCGGAATTGAACTCCTTATTAGCCAGATGACATCAGTAAATGATTAATTTCGTGAAAGCAACAGGGGAATGTAAGGTGAGATAGAAACGACATGTTGCAAGAATTACAATTACTTTTAACGTAATTGGACGTATTTTCTAGCTAAGCGAAGAAACAAGCTGAAATATTCTGCAAATCCCACACAGTGAATTTGAGCTTCTACAGTCAGTAAAGTGGGCATGCCACAAACTCGTGTGACCGACGGCAGCGGGCCAGATCAGAAGTGGCACGTTCAGCGCCCTTCCAGAGGGAAGCCACATCGTTAGCGGAAGCGCCGTGCGTTATTGTATTGTAGCGGACCGTGACACATTGAGTAAAAGGTCGTCATTGCTGCAACTCTGTTATGGTAACCAGTTTAGAGCAAAGTGAGAGGCATGTCGGCGTGCAGATGTGCGCTGCGGAAGCAAAGAGGCGCGGCATCCCAGTCCATCATACCAGGCGACGGAATTTCGTTATGTATGAGAGGCTGCCTTGTACAAGTTCGAGCGGAGTAATATTGGTGGGTAATGCTTTCCATGATATGGTAATATACGCCGCACAATTAAATAACCCACAGTAACACAGATGTGAAAAAATGTCGTCTTACGAGATTAATGAGCTGAGATTCATTGATATGTGGGGCCCGCTACAAAAGACTTGATTGTCTTGTAACCGTAACACTTGCAGCGAAATGGATGTTTCTGCGATTTTTGGAAATTCAAACAAATACTTCTCTTTCTAGCTGCACATACAATTCTTTTGTGGATCTGTATTACGTGACACTTCCTTAACATTGGTAGTAGCTAGAAAACAATGTAGTGTTGGGAGTAAAACTGCAACGAAGGCAACTTAAATATTCTTATTACTGACAATGTATCGTAAGCAAGTGGCCAACATATTTATCATGCCTGATTAACATGAAGGAAAGTGACATAATTGTATGTATCGTCTGTGAGCATAGAATGTACTACAAGGCTTCAGAAGTTGGTCGGGTAAGTACATATTAACTAAAAATTTAGTTTTTATCCATTCCCAGCATATGAAGTTTTGATTTTCTTAAAATATGAAGCAAGATATATCAATAACCCTCGGATTGTGCTGTTCGTTGGCTCAGTGATGATGGAAGAGATTAGTGTTTAATGTCCTGTCGACAACAAGGTCAGTGGAGGCGGAGCACAAGCAACGCAGCATTTGTCTTAAGCGGTTTATCGAATCACAGAAAACCTAAATGAGAATGGCTAGACGTGGGTTTGTACTGTCGTCCTCCCGAATGCGAGTTCAGTGTGTTAACCACAGCGCTACTCCACTCCGTCTGAGTGATGAAGAAGACCTGAACAAACCTTATCCTCGAAACAGAATGTAGCCATTCTTACAGACGTAATAAAAGGAGCACTGTGGTCGGGACTGCGTAGGGAGAGTTACCTTGTTAAAGAGTTTTACATACTATGGGAGCGGGTGGTAAGCAGACTGAGGAAAATTACACAGCAGTTCTACATGACTTATTCTTTCTAATGAAGTCTCGCTGTGTTAGTGGATCGATTGAAGATACGTACACTTATTCCCACTTACAGTGACTGCTTGCAGTGCAACAAGATTGGGCATTGCAAATGACACTTGAATATTCTGCTGCCAATTGGAACACTTAATTGAATAATCACACTCGAGAAACGCATGACGGCTCATAAATGGGGGTAACAGTAAGCTGTAAAATTAATAGTAGAGGTAGAAATTGATTATAAACAGGGGAGATATCTTAGGAATACAAGAACAATGCTTCTAGGAAACATGTACTCAGCAGCATACGGACTACAGCTACAGCTGATTTCACTGGCTGTAATGACAGCTCGAAGTAATTTTATTTGGTAGAATATCAAAGAAGTTTTATCATACAGATCGAATGATAGGAGGGTAATCGGAAGACCAAAAAAACGTTGAAAGCTTCATCGTGACGGGAGCAGGTTATTGCCTATCGCTTGAAACAAGAACAGGCAGATTAAAACCGTGTACCGAACTGGGAGTCAGTACTGGAACTTTGCCTTTAGTAGGCATCAGTCTTTGCGATTGAACCATTGCATCAGAACACAGTACCTATCCCCTTGCCTTCCCCATCGCCACGTTTAAATTGAGGGAGGACCTGCACTCACAAGGACACCAGTTTGACGAGGTTCCATAATTGAGGCTTTAGCGCCAACCACCTAAAACACTTACAATATATGCAGTATAGGACAAAGATAACCATCTCAAGTTTCCGCGATTGTCATATTCCACAATCTATCGCTGATATCTTATGTGTTTAGGACGTGTCTTGTAATCGGGTGTATGCAATTACTAATCTGCTTTTTCGTCTGGTAAACATCATCAGCTGATTAACATCGTAGAAACCTTAAGTATTCACACTAAATTTTGCCATGTTTCACCAAGGTATGGTACCGCAATAGGAAGGAATTGGATTCCAATTCACTTCTGCCCGTTCACTTTCAGTTTTTCAGTAATTCCTCTAAACCGCTTAAGACGAGTACTGGAATGGTTCCGTTGCAAAGGAAACACCCTGTTTTAGACTTTTTTTTTATCCTGTGTTCAAAGTTACTAAGTTGCTATTGTCAAAGGCACTTTAAAGTCTTATCTGCTTCCTCTCCCTCCTGCCCTTAATTGGAAGCAGCAAATTACATTTTTAGTCTACCAGCAGAGGGGTACATTGACACAAATGAGAGACAAAGAGAAATAGCAGTGCAAAGGGGACGTAATACATGTAAAGTCCACATGTCATATAGCACTTCAGTCCGGATGTAAGGAAGACTCAGAACATCTTGAGAGGAATGGATAGCGTACTCAGAAAAGAATATGTCTTAACTATAAACGAAACAAGGGTAGAGATGCTGAAAGAGTTACGGAAATGAAAATACCGTCGAAGGTCGAAATTTGAATACGATACAGTAGTGAACTGAGTGAAAGAATTCCCTTATCAGTAAAAAGTTATGCACTTAGCAAGATAGGCGTCGAAAAATTTCCTTCAGTAAAAGTGCTTTGCTAGTATCAGATAGTGAAATGAAAATTAGGTTACAGCTCATGCGACGAGCATAGCATCATGTGAAAGTGATACATAGACCACAGGAAATCCGGAGCTGCAGAAAATGGAAACACATGAAATGTGATGCTAACAAAACTGTAAAAAATTACATGGACAGAAAAACAGGAAAAAATAGGGTACGCAATACATTATCAATGAAAGACTGCCAGAGGGAGGTTCAATTTAGACACATCTGCTGAGTCGTCGAGGAGTAGTTAACACGACGCTGGGAGAAGCTTTGGAGCGTTTCGTGATAAAATATATACACAAAAAGATGAAGTAGCGATGAGATGTTGCACTACTGATACCATAGCTGACATATTCCTTAACAGCTTCGAAGAAAAATTTTTGAAACAATAAACACACCTTATCAAAAAATCATATACTATTAAAGATGTGTTGATGACGCTTTAATGCTTATGGAAGGTAACCTTACTGATACAGGCGAAATACATAAAGCACTGAATCAATTACAACCCAAAATGAAATTTACCGTAGAACGTGAAACTAATAAAACAATTAACTTTCTCGACCTAACTACTAAGAGCACTAAAAACAAACATTGCTTCGAAATTTACAGAAAATCTACCACAACAGACTGTATTATCAACGCACACTCATGTCATCCAAAACCCCGCAAACTCGGATTCTTCCACACAATGCTGAACAGATTAATAAATTTACCACTAGAAGACGAAGCAATTCAGAGAGAAATAAAAATCTTATAATACATAGCCCAAAAAACGATTATGACTCCGAAGTCGTAACCAATTATACCACATTAAAACACAACCTGAAAGGCACAATATACATAAAGAAATAACACTAAACATGCACACAACGAAAAAGAAGGAAACAAAATACGTAACCACATCTTATCTAGGAAAAATCTCGAGCAAAATCAACTAATTATTCAATAAAACTGACATCGCATTTGCATTTCAGAACACACACAGCATCAAACCCAAAATTCACAAAGGCAACTTGGAAATTCCCATACACAACAACCCCGACGTTTACCAAATTTCGTGTAACACATGCCACACACCCTACGTAGGGAAAACTGACAGAAACTTCAAAATTAGATATAAAGAGCACACCAGAGAAAGCGAAAACAACCCATCCACATTTTTTCAGCATTCACAAGCAGAGAAGCACGACGTTAAACCTATAAACGAAGCACTAGAAATTGTTCATATTACGTAGAAGGGAACATTCATGAATATCTATGAGGAACTAGAGATATATTCACACGCATACAGCAACCCGACAAATTTACTGAACGAACAAACCGAAGTAAAGCAAAAAAAAAGTAAATATAAAACTTTACTCACATTATTAATCAAGAAAACCAGTAAAATAATAAAATCAGAGACGCTAAATTACACGTATCCATAGTAACAGCGATAGCAACATGAGTAGTAAAAACAGAGATATAACATGAACATAAATCATAGACAACAACACTTATTACAAAAAATTAAAAACGTAAAGTAAAAATCTCAAATAAAACTAAAACTCTAGGCAAAAACATATTTAGAAACAAACCTATAAAAATAATAAAAAAGCAACTGAATTTCACACATCACTTATTTATAATGGTATCTATGTAATCATGTAATATCGCTGACCCACTGTCGTCCAAGCTGTCAGAAAAGTAGCATACATGGAAAACAAGTAAAATTCGATGTACATCTTCAGTGTACACCTGAGTGAAAGTAATAATTCTAAAACAGACAGGACAAGACATAACAATGTCACATGTAAGGTAAAAGCACTCAATGATGTATTATAGCTTTTCGGATCATAGTTACAAGCCCATTATATTAATTTCTTGTTTTCCATGTATGTACTTACTTATGAATTTGAAGAGCTCCTGACGATAGCAGTTTCGTTCTCGCTTCCCACACCCGGGTTCCCGGGTTCGATTTCCGGCGGGGTCAGGGATTTTCTCTGCCTCGTGATGACTGGGTGTTGTGTGATGTCCTTAGGTTAGTTAGGTTTAAGCAGTTCTAAGTTCTAGGGGACTGATGACCATAGATGTTAAGTCCCATAGTGCTCAGAGCCATCTGAATCATTTGATAGCAATTTGTCGAAATGGCCTCCTCCTAAATGATATCAAATATAGACAATTTACATAGCAGTGTGGCTGCCTATTATTCATAATAATCATGTCATTATTATTATTCATAATAATCGTGTCATTAACCCCACCATGAACCATGGACCTTGCCGTTGGTGGGGAGGCTTGCGTGCCTCAGCGATACAGATAGCCGTACCGTAGGTACAACCACAACGGAGGGGTATCTGGTGAGAGGCCAGACAAACGTATGGTTCCTGAAGAGGGGCAGCAGCCTTTTCAGTAGTTGCAGGGGCAACAGTCTGGATGATTGACTGATCTGGCCTTGTAACAATAACCAAAACGGCCTTGCTGGGCTGGTACTGCGAACGGCTGAAAGCAAGGGGAAACTACGGCCGTAATTTTCCCGAGGGCATGCAGATTTACTGTATGATTAAATGATGATGGCGTCTTCTTGGGTAAAATATTCCGGAGGTAAAATAGTCCCCCATTCGGATCTCCGGGCGGGGACTACTCAAGAGGATGTCGTTATCAGGAGAAAGAAAACTGGCATTCTACAGATCGGAGCATGGAATGTCAGAGCCCTTAATCGGGCAGGTAGGTTAGAAAATTTAAAAAGGGAAATGGATAGGTTAAAGTTAGATATAGTGGGAATTAGTGAAGTTCGGTGGCAGGAGGAACAAGCCTTCTGGTCAGGTGACTACAGGGTTATAAACACAAAGTCAAATAGGGGTAATGCAGGAGTAGGTTTAATAATGAATAGGAAAATAGGAATGCGGGTAAGCTACTACAAACAGCATAGTGAACGCATTATTGTGGACAAGATAGATACGAAGCCCACATCTACTACAGTAGTACAAGTTTATATGCCAACTAGCTCTGCAGATGACGAAGAAATTGAAGAAATATATGATGAAATAAAAGAAATTATTCAGATAGTGAAGGGAGACGAAAATTTAATAGTCATGGGTGACTGGAATTCGAGTGTAGGAAAAGGGAGAGAAGGAAACGTAGTAGGTGAATATGGATTGGGGCTAAGAAATGAAAGAGGAAGCCGCCTGGTAGAATTTTGTACAGAGCACAACTTAATCATAGCTAACACTTGGTTTAAGAATCATGATAGAAGGTTGTATACATGGAAGAACCCTGAAGATACTAAAAGGTATCAGATAGATTATATAATGGTAAGACAGAGATTTAGGAACCAGGTTTTAAATTGTAAGACATTTCCAGGGGCAGATGTGGACTCTGACCACAATCTATTGGTTATGACCTGTAGATGAAAACTGAAGAAACTGCAAAAAGGTGGGAATTTAAGGAGATGGGACCTGGATAAACTGAAAGAACCAGAGGTTGTACAGAGTTTCAGGGAGAGCACAAGGGAACAATTGACAGGAATGGGGGAAAGAAATACAGTAGAAGAAGAATGGGTAGCTTTGAGGGATGAAGTAGTGAAGGCAGCAGAGGATCAAGTAGGTAAAAAGACGAGAGCTAGTAGAAATCCTTGGGTAACAGAAGAAATATTGAATTTAAGTGATGAAAGGAGAAAATATAAAACTGCAGTAAAGGAAGCAGGCAAAAAGGAATACAAACGTCTTAAAAATGAGATTGACAGGAAGTGCAGAATGGCTAAGCAGGGATGGCTAGAGGACAAATGTAAGGATGTAGAGGCTTATCTCACTAGGGGTAAGATAGATACTGCCTACAGGAAAATTAAAGAGACCTTTGGAGATGAGAGAACCACTTGTATGAACATCAAGAGCTCTAAGCAAAGAAGGGAAAGCAGAAAGGTGGAAGGAGTATATAGAGGGTCTATACAAGGGCGATGTACTTGAGGACAATATTATGGAAATGGAAGAGGATGTAGATGAAGATGAAATGGGAGATACGATACTGCGTGAAGAGTTTGACAGAGCACTGAAAGACCTGAGTCGAAACAAGGCCCCCGGAGTAGACAACATTCCATTGGAACTACTGACGGCCTTGGGAGAGCCAGTCCTGTCAAAACTCTACCATCTGGTGAGCAAGATGTATGAAACAGGCGAGGTACCCTCAGACTTCAAGAAGAATATAATAATTCCAATCCCAAAGAAAGCAGGTATTGACAGATGTGAAAATTACCGAACAATCAGTTTAATAAGCCACAGCTGCAAAATACTAACACGAATTCCTTACAGACGAATGGAAAAACGACTTATCTTAGAAGAAAGATTAAGGAAAGGCAAACCTACGTTTCTAGCATTTGTAGACTTAGAGAAAGCTTTTGACAATGTTGACTGGAATACTCTCTTTCAAATTCTAAAGGTGGCAGGGGTAAAATACAGGGAGCGAAAGGCTATTTACCATTTGTACAGAAACCAGATGGTAGTTATAAGAGTCGAGGGGCATGAGAGGGAAGCAGCGGTTGGGAAGGGAGTGAGACAGGGTTGTAGCCTCTCCCCAATGTTATTCAATCTGTATATTGAGCAAGCAGTAAAGGAAACAAAAGAAAAATTTGGAGTAGGTATTAAAATCCATGGAGAAGAAATAAAAACTTTGAGGTTCGCCGATGACATTGTAAATCTGTCAGAGACAGCAAAGGACTTGGAAGAGCAGTTGAACGGAATGGATGGTGTCTTGAAGGGATGATATAAGATGAACATCAACAAAAGCAAAACGAGGATAATGGAATGTAGTCGAATTAAGTCGGGTGATGTTGAGGGTATTAGATTAGGAAATGAGCCACTTAAAGTAGTAAAGGAGTTTTGCTATTTGGGGAGCAAAATAACTGATGATGGTCGAAGTAGAGAGGATATAAAATGTAGACTGGCAATGGCAAGGAAAGCGTTTCTGAAGAAGAGAAATTTGTTAACATCGAGTATAGATTTAAGTGTCAGGAAGTCATTTCTGAAAGTATTTGTATGGGGTGTAGCCATGTATGGAAGTGAAACATGAACGGTAAATAGTTTGGACAAGAAGAGAATAGAAGCTTTTGAAATGTGGTGCTACAGAAGAATGCTGAAGATCAGATGGGTAGATCACATAACTAATGAGGAAGTATTGAATAGGATTGAGGAGAAGAGAAGTTTGTGGCACAACTTGGCCATAAGAAGGGATCGGTTGGTGGGACATGTTCTGAGGCATCAAGGGATCACCAATTTAGTATTGGAAGGCAGCGTGGAGGGTAAAAATCGTAGGGGGAGACCAAGAGATGAATACACTAAGCAGATTCAGAAGGATGTATGTTGCAGTAGGTACTGGGAGATGAAGAAGCTTGCACAGGTTAGAGTAGCATGGAGAGCTGCATCAAACCAGTCTCAGGACTGAAGACAACAACAACAACAACAACATGTCATTAAAAGACATATTTTGCACAGCGGGTCCCGAGGAACAAATTTCAGGAGATATGTGCTACCCCTTGCCGAAAACTATTGTCAATGTCAGCCATACCGACCCTTCTGATCTCGAACAGCTCATGGGACAAAAATAAGCAATATGTGAATAAAACACGTAAGTCTTTCCATACCGGTACTCTGAAAGTAGCACTGCACTCTCCTGCCAACTCATGGAAGGATGTTGCAGAAAATAATGCTGACCTGCAGATGTGATATAAAGCAGTGTATAATTGTTACGAACTTAACACGAGAAATTACTGTGCAATTCAAAATTGTCGATGGGGCATACTCTTAATACAACAGAAGAAATCTAGGTTATGCATCTGATCCTATTTGGTATCTTGCTGCAGGTTTTGGCTGGTGGATATAAGGAAACTTATAATATTATTACTGCTGCACGTGTACATAAAAAATAAAGAGAAATGAATGTCATGCGACCACTAGTTGTTATTTCTAAGCCTGTATGGCAATTGTTGTACTTCATACTGTGTTTAACTAAAGGGTAAACCGCATATCCATCGTCTTTATGTGCAAGCTAAAACCATAAGTAGAAAGCTCTGAGATATTTAGCGAGTCATGGAACGTTTATCGGAAGGACAGAATAGGCGCCATAGGAGCAGTAGTGTCCATTGCAGTTCATACAATAGTTGTCTTAATTGAGGTTGAAATTGAGTGTTACAGTGAAGTTAGCTCGTCACTTACAACTGATCTAGGTGAAACCAAGTTAATTGTCGGTTATTTTTACCGCCCACCTGATTCCGTTGATACAGTTCTAGAGTTATTCAAATAAAGTCTTCGGTCAGTAGTGCGAAAATAACTAGATCATCCAAATCCAACTGGAGGCGACTTTAACCTACTGAGTGTAGAGCGGGACGTGGACGGCTTTATATCAGGGGGTACAGACAGTCAGTCTCCCAAAGTAATTTCAACAAATTTTATTGAAAACAGTCTTGAGCTGCTCGTTCAGCAGCCCATACGCAGTGAACACCTTAGATCATGTAGACATAAACTTGCCGGACCTTACCTATAGCGTCACTATAGAGACGGGAATTGGTGGTCATGATGTCATCATAGCGATTATGGTTGCTGCAAATTGCATTAAAATGCTGAGATACGATGCGGCCATCTAGATTCATTGTAACAAGTGTAAACTGCTACCAAACTTGGTAGCAGTTTGCACTTGTCTCGGGCTAGCGAATGTTGATATGCTACAATCTATCTAATGTTTTTATATGACCTACATAGCTTTACTTTTGAAAATGAGGGAAAGACTAAAGGCGTAAGGTTGATGACAAATAAAAGTGTGGTCAAGAAATACGTAAAGTTATTAAAAGGACTATTGCTGTGAAAGTTAATAAATCACTTAAGAAGGCTAGGAGGGTATTTCTACTAGAAAGATCAGATAAGCAGTGGTGGTCAGCTCCCAAGACAATGAACTGCAATCAGTTAGTTCAGTATGATGCGCATAGAGGAATTATGGGTAAAGTTTAAACAGATTCTAAATCATGTTCTTGACAAACATGTGCCTAGCAAGTGGAATAACGACGTAAAAGACCCACCGTTGTTTAGCAACGAAATTCGGAAAATGCTGAGGAAGCAAAGGCGTTTGCACTCTCTGTTTCTAAGAGAACGCGCAAATGACGTCAGGGAAGGTTTAGTAGAGATTTGTGCTTCTGTGAAAATAACTGTGCGCGAAGTACACAAAAACAACTACCGTCATACCATAGCAGAAGATCTGGCCGAGAACCCGAGAAAATTTCTGTCCTATCTGAAATAGCTACGCGGTCTAAGGCTTCCATCCTGTCATTCGTCGACTAGGCTGATGTGGCAGTTGAAGCTAGCGAAAAGAAATCTGCATTTTGAGAAATCGTTCAAACTTTTAAATAGTAAAGGTAGAAGAGCGGACACGAAAAATTGCAGACCAATATCCTTCAAAATTGTTCAAATGGCTCTAACCACTATGGGACGTAACATCTAAGGTCATCAGTCCCCTAGACTTAGAACTACTTAAACCTAACCAACCTAAGGACAGCACACACATCCATACCGGAGGCAGAATTCGAACCGGTGACAGTAGCAGCAACGCAGTTCCGGACTGAAGCGCCTAGAACCGCTCGGCAACAGTACCAATATCCTTAAAGTCGTTTTTGCCGCATAAATCAAGAATATATTCTGAGTTAGAGAATAATAAATTTCCTAAAGACCGAAAAACTTACGTCTACGAATCAGCACAGTTTAGGAAGCATAGCTTGACTGATACTGATCTTACCCTTTCCAAACATGATATACTGCGATTTAAGGATGAAGGACAATAGGCAGATGCTATATTACTAGATTTCCGGAAAGCGATTGCCATGGTACCCCATGGCAGACTGTTAACAGGTTCGTAGATATGTGAGTCGCTAAAAGGTTTCTAAGCTAATAGAACCCGAAATGTTGTCCTTGACGGCGAGTATTCATCAAAGACAAGGTTATCGTCTATAGTGCAGCGGGTAAGCGTGATAGAAGCGCTATTATTCTGTGAATACATAAAAATGGTTCAAATGGCTCTGAGCACTATGGGACTTAACTACTGTGGTCATCAGTCCCGCAGAACTTAGAACTACTTAAATCTAACTAACCTAAGAACTTAAGGACATCACACACATCTATGCCTGAGGCAGGACTCGAACCTGCGGTCGTAGCGGTCACGCGGTTCCGGACTGTAGCGCCTCGAACCGCTCGGCCACTCCGGCCGGCTATACATAAACGATCTGTTGGGGATGATGAGCAGCAATCTGCTGTTGTTTACTGATGATGCTGTGGTGTATCGGAAGGTGTCGAAGATGAGTGATTGTAGAGGAGAATACAAGATGTCTTAGACAAAATTTCTAGTTGGTGTGATAAATGGAAATGTAGAAAAATCTAGGTAAATGCCAGATGGCTACGAAAATGTTCGAATACAGCATCTGTAATCTGCCGCTTGACGCAATCACTTCGATTAAATATCTGGACGTAGCGCTGCAAAGCAAAGCAACATGAAATGGAACGATCATATGAGGGTTTTGGGAAAGACGGCGAATGGTCGACTTCGTTTCATTGGGAGGATTTTGGGAAAGAGTGGTTCAGTAGTAAAGGCCACCGCACATACGACGCTGGTGCAACCTATTCTTGAGTACTGCTCAAGTGTTTGGGAACCGTTCCTGGTCGGATTGAACGAAGACATTGAAGGAATTCAGAGGTTGGCTGCTACATTTGTTACTAGTAGTTTCGAACAACACCTAAGTGCTACGGAGGTACTTGGGGAAATCAAATGAGAAGCCCTGGAGGGAAGTCAATGTTCAATTCAAGAAACACTATTGAGAAGACTGAGAGGATCGGCATTTGAAGCTGACTGCCGAACCATTTTACTGCCGCCAACATGCATTGCGCCTAAGAAACACGATGATAAGATACCAGAAATTGGGGCTCATACGGAGGCATCTAGGTAGCTGTTTATCCCTTGCTCTATCTGCAGAGTGGAACAGGACAGGAAACGACTAAAGTGCACTGTAATAAGATGATATGGCTCGTAGAGTGGCGCAACGGTGTACACAGCGCGGCACGCGACTGCCTGAAGGAAGGAAGATTCGGTTTACGATGATGATGATGATGATGATTGGTTTGTGGGGCGCTCAACTGCGTGGTTATCAGCGCCCGTACAATTACCCAATCTTTGCTCAGCCCAATTTCGCCACTTTCTTGGATGATGATGAAATGATGAGGACAACACAAACACCCAGTCATCTCGAGGCAGGTGAAAATCCCTGACCCCGCCGGGAATCGAACCCGGGACCCCGTGCTCGGGAAGCGAGAACGCTACCGCGAGACCACGAACGGCGGACTCGGTTTACGATCTCGTTTACGTCGAGGTCATTGGAGACAGAGCACAAGCTCGGATTGTGTCAAGGATGGGGAAGGAAATCGGCAGTGCCCCTTTAGAGGAACTATCCCGCAATTTGCCTGGCATTGGAGACATAAATCTGGAAGGTCTGACGCGGGTTTAAACCGTCGTCCTCGCGAGCGCACTGTGCTAACCGCGACGCCACTTCGCTCGATTCAGCTGCCTGCGAACTGCCCAGTGCATCATAGTTCTCAGAGTGATGGCGCGATGGCTCGAAAACTCTGCTTGTTCGTGGATTCTGCCCTCAGTCGACTTGTACCAGTGTAGGACCTAAAGAAACGCACCAAAAGTGAACTAAGCCCAAGCCTTAACCACGAAGCAGAACGCTGAGTTTTCAGAAGCAACTTTCATTGGGAAACATATGAAAAGTATTCAACGTATCATACAGGTCATGTACATATGTAATTCACGTTTTAAGTGTTTTGATTCAAGGAAGTGTAGCGCTAAACTCTAGGTCATTGCTTTGGAATCCTGTCACAGTGATACAGTACCATTCCATTAGATAGAAAGCTCCCCCTAACTGGTTATGTACACTGGCATCACAACACGAAAATACCCAATTGACAACCACACACGAATTCCTATCACAGTTCCATAAACGCAATGCACAAATGCACGCTGACAGACAAGAAAGAGGAATATGGCTAAACGAACGCTGATACTTCGAGAACGATGAATAACGCTTAACAAAAACAAGCCTAATTACAAAACTTGTTTTTTCTACAGTTATTGTATCTCGAAAGCACATGCAACACAGGGATTGTGTATGACTTAGGTGTAACTGGTACCGCTACGACAATAATAATAATAATAACGGCACAACCGTGTGAGAATTCGTGTAACATACCCTTTGCACTGATTCTTTTGCTTATAAAAGCAGTAATGATTGCATTTCGTAAAGAAAGAAGATTTTGAAAAACAAATGATTCATTTACTATTATTGTATAGCTGCAAGACATAATGCAATGATGCAGTTGCAATTTGCAGGGATATAGTATTCTACAACAAACCGTAGTTCAATATATCACTGTCAAAACATAGGAGGGTTACAGAATTGCCAGACAGGTGATGGCAAGTGTCAGCAGGAACCGTCAACATAGCTCATATGCTTGTAGGCGTTTAATACATACAGACTGTCTTCCACAGGTTTAAAACTTAGTGTTCATCAGTTTCTTTTTTATCCACTGCAGACTAACATTGTTAAGACACTTGAGGTCAGGACTACATATTTCAGTACTATTGTAATCAAGTGCCTTATGATATGAGATAGTCCAAACACATATCAGTCACAACTCATATGTGATGAGAAACAGTACTCCAGTATCCAGAATCCGTATAAAGTGTACGTGAAACAGTGAACGTGGACACGAGAAAACATATTTCACTAACAACAGTAATAAAATGAGTTGAGAGAACGGGACATGGAGGACTTTGCTATAGTTTTGCTATAAAACGATGATGTATGATACAAAGCGCCATGTAGTCTCCAGTGTGCAGCAGTATAAGTTATCAGATGACGACGAATTTGTTGTACTACAAGATATTTTTTTTACGCTAGTATGTACGTCACTACAATATATTGTCGAATTTGATATCGGATAAAGCCGAACGAGGACGAGTTTTTGACAAATGATACACACAAATTAGTCATAGGAGTATTGTTATTTTACTTCGATACAAAAACCAAACTATTCTCATCGACATGTGCACTTTAAGCCGCAAGTTATTTCATCCATGTGTGTTTTTTAACGTTATAAAAGATATCTACACGATTTTGCCTAAATAATACACACATTTCTTGATTTCTTTAACATATGGTACAAATATCAAACTAAGCCCCTCAACAAGTGCTGCACAACCTGAAAGCTACGTCAAAGGTACCAATGTGTGTGTTTTTACATTTTTTAATACTGTAGAACAATTAACTTACAACTGTAGTGCTAAATGTCAATTTTATACTCAAACTACTACGTGTTTTCATCAGTGATACAGGTGAATTTTACTTTGGATGCCTGAACAGAATTTTTCATTTAATATGAGAGACCTATAATCATACTTATTTATTACAAGAGCAACCTATTTGTGTTTTATATGCATACTACTGCTCTTTACCCCAAAATATCTACATAGTGGATATTTTTGACTGTATGTTTACTAAAGTAAACTTTAAAAAATAATAGAACATTTTAAAAATATGCGATTTTTAACTGTATTGAACTAGGGGGACTGTACAGATTTAGGTGGTACATCCAAAAGTGGCATCCGGTTAAGTAACTAAAGCCGGCCGGAGTGGCCGAGCGGTTAAAGGCGCTACAGTCTGGAACCGCACGACCGCTACGGTCGCAGGTTCGAATCCTGCCTCGGGCATGGATGTGTGTGATGTCCTTCGGTTAGTTAGGTTTAAGAAGTTCTAAGTTCTAGGGGACTTATGACCACAGCACTTGAGTCCCATAGTGCTCAGAGCCATTTGAACCATTTTTTTAAGTAACTAAAAGTGCCATAATCCCGAATATCTGGTGTATGTAAGACGCCTAGACAGGCATAGCTGATGAGAATATTGAGATATACATGCAAGAGCCGGTCGCGGTGGTCTAGCGGTTCTGGCGCTGCAGTCCGGAACCGCGGGACTGCTACGGTCGCAGGTTCGAATCCTGCCTCGGGCATGGGTGTGTGTGCTGTCCTTAGGTTAGTTAGTTTAAGTAGTTCTAAGTTCTAGGGGACTTATGACCTAAGATGTTGAGTCCCATAGCGCTCAGAGCCATACATACAAGAGAGTAGAATAGGTATCATCTTTTCTAGGTAGAGATATTGTCAAACAAATGGTGTTGGTCAGGTAGCGGGATTTTGATAAAGTACGCAAAAACAAAGCTATATTTAAGTTCGATAAAGTAGACGCAATCATTTATGATGCAGTAACTAACACCGTAATGTGCTTCAATTCTACCACAGTCTACAAGTGTATACAAGGGCTTGCTTCGACAGCTGCAATTGCATTGGCAGACTCTTTCCTGAGTAGACCTCTGAAAGCAGAGGTGCTCTTGTTTACGTTTTTTAGACGCTTAGGTTTTGCGTGGAACCCAAATCACTGTTGGATGCAAACAAACCAACCCACACCTCTGTGACTAACAAATAATAAAAGTAATTTTCCTGCACATTATCTTCAATAATTTAGCACACACACGCCACAAAAAAAGGTTTCCATCACCCTGGTTCAGAGACTTACGCAACCTGCACAGAAAATTGGAATAGAGATCAATATAAACATCACTTCCTCCCTTTTCATTGCTCATGAAAACCACACATTGCATGTTCTGCCACCATACAGCGACACATTCAGAGGTCCAGATTGCTGTACACACCGGTACCTCTAATACCCAGTAGCACGTCCTCTTGCAGTGATGCATGCCTGTATTCGTCGTGGCATACTCTCCACAAGTTTATCAAGGCCCTGTTGGTCCAGATTGTCCCACTCCTCAACTGAGATTCGGGGTGGATCCCTCAGAGTGGTTGGTCGGTCACGTCGTCCATAAACAGCCTTTTTCAGTCTGTCCCAGTCATGTTCGATAAGGTTCATGTCTGGAGAATATGCAGGCCACTCTAGTTCAGCAATGTCGTTATTATGAATGAAGTATTCACAAGATGTGCACGATGAGGGCGCGAATTGTCGTCATGAGAACGAATGCCTCACCAATATGCTGCCGATATGGTTGCACTGTCGGTCGGAGGATGGCATTAACGTATCGTACAGTCGTACAGCGCCTTCCATGACCACCAGAGGCGTACGTCGGACCCACATAATCCCACCCCAAAACAGCAGGGAACCTCCACCTTGCTGCACTCACTGGACAGTGTGCATAAGGCGTTCAGACTGACCGGGTTGCCTCTATACACGTCTCCGACGATTGTCTGGCATATGCGACACTCATCGGTGAGGAGAACGTGACGCCAATCCTGAGCGGTCAATTCGACTTGTTGTTGGGTCCATCTGTACTGCGCTGCATGGTGTGGAGGCTGCTAAGATGGACCTTGCCATGGACGTCGGGAATGAAGTTGCGCATGATGCAGTATAGTGCTGACAGTTTGAATCGTAACAATACGTCCTGTGGCTGCACGAAAAGCATTATTCAACATGGTGGCTTTGCTGTCAGGGTTCCTCCGAGCCTTAATTCATACGTAGCGGTCATCCACTCCAATAATAGCCATTGGGCGGCCTGAACGAAGCATGTAATCGACAGTTCCTGTCTTTCTGTATCTCCTGTATGTCCGAACAACATCGCTTTGTTTCACTCCGAGTCGCCTGGACACTTCCCTTGTTGAGAGCCCTTCCTGGCACAAAGTATAAATGCGGACGCGATCGAACTACGGTATTGACCATCTAGGCATGGTTAACTATAGACAACACGAGTCGTGTACTTACTTCCTGGAGGAATGACTGGAACTGATCGGCTGTCGGACCCCCTCAGTCTAATAGGCGCTGCTTATCCCATGCATGGTTGTTTACATCTTTGAGCGGGTTTAGTGACATCTCTGAACAGCCAAAGGGACTGTGTCTGTGATACAATATCTACAGTCAACGTCTATCGTCAGGAGTTCTGGGAACCGGGGTGATGTAATACTTTTTTATATGTGTACATTTTAGACATGGCGACGTGTGTAACAATTTTACAACCATTCTGCTATGGCAGCCTGTTACAATGTTGCTGTTACATAGTGACAATATTTTGCTATAACTCAGCGATGTAGGTGGAACAGGTATTACAATTTCATGTAACAGTGCTGATACATGGTGTAATTTTTTACATGTTGCTGGAATATGTCAGTATATGGTGTAATTTCATACATGATAATACGTCATTCTAACGCTTTTTGACAGTTTATTATTAATTATGCACACAGTCAAAATACAAAACTGCTGCTTTCTCACAAGCCCATCCACACCCACCCCTGATAATATAAGTGTCATTCGATAAGTAATGCAACACCTTTTTTCACGGTCATTTGCGGTTGAAAAAAATACAGAATTTGCTGTGGGATAGCCGGCCACGGTGGTCTAGCGGTTCTGGCGCTGCAGTCCGGAACCGCGGGACTGCTACGGTCGCAGGTTCGTATCCTGCCTCGGGCATGGGTGTGTGTGATGACCTTAGGTTAGTTAGGTTTAAGTAGTTTCAAGTTCTAGGGGACTTAAGACCTAAGATGTTGAGTCCCATAGTGCTCAGAGCCATTTGAACCATTTTTTTTCTGTGGGATATCGTGGAATATTCCCGCCTCAGCCCCTGTAGTTTCATGAAAAACAGATAGGTACCAATACGGTCAATTGCCACTTTTCGTACCACACAGATATCCTATCTACATCATTTTCCAGTTAATTTCGGTCATCTGATGACTAGAAGACGGTAAATGACAGCATCATCTGAAAATAGTCTAGTAGGACTTCTCAGATTGTCTCCTAGGAACAATAGAGAGCCTACAACACTTCCTTGGGAAACGTCGCATATTGCTTCTGTTGTACTCGATGACTTACCGTCTATTACTACGAATTGTGACCTTTCTGACAGGACACCGCGAATGCAGTCGCAAAACTGACGCGATATTCCATAGGCACACAGTTTCGTTAGAAGACGCTTGTGAGGAACGGTGTCGAAAGCCTTCTGAAAATATAAAAATATGGAGTCAATTTGACATCCCCTGTCGATAGCACTCATTACTTCTTGAGTATAAATAGCGAGTTGTGTTCCGCAAGAACGATATTTTCTGAATGCGTGCTGACTATGTGTCAGTAAATCGTTTTCATCGAAGTACTTCCTAATGTTCGAATACAGTATATGTTCCAAAAATATAGTCGAAATCGCTGTTAGTGATATGGGCCAGTAATTCAGTGGATTACTCCTATTTCCTTTTTTGGGTATTGGTGTGACTTGAGCAACTTTCCAGTCTTTAGTTACGAACTTTCTGTGAGCGAGCGGTTGTATATAATTGCCAAATATGGAGCTGTTACATCTACATACTCTGAAAGAAACCTGACTGATATAGCATCGGGACCAGAAGCCTTGCATTTATTAAGTGAATTGAATTGCTTTGCCACACGGAGGATATCTTCTTCTATGTTTCTCATCTTCGGAGGTGTTCTTGATTGGAATTCGGGAATATTTACTTCGTCGTCTTTGGTGAAGGTGGCCGAACAGTTCTAGGCGCTTCAGTTCGGAACCGCGCTGC
Organism: Schistocerca cancellata; assembly: GCF_023864275.1. Lineage (NCBI taxonomy): Eukaryota > Metazoa > Arthropoda > Insecta > Orthoptera > Acrididae > Schistocerca > Schistocerca cancellata. The sequence goes on from NC_064626.1 coordinate 968,757,193, forward strand.
TGCTACGGTCGTAGGTCCGAATCAGCCTCGGGCATGGATGTGTGTGTAGGTTAGTTAGGTTTAAGTAGTTCTAAGTCTACGGGACTGATGACCTTAGACGTTAAGTCCCATAGTGCTTAGAACCATTTGAATCATTTTCTTTGGTGAAGGGATTTCGGGAAACCGTGTTTAATAACTCTGCTTTGGTGGCACTGCCTGTAACTTCACCGTTCTTATCGCTCATTGAAGGTATTTATTGCGTCTTGCCACTGGTGTGCTTTATTTATGACCAGAGTCTCTTTGGGTTTTCGGCCAGGTTCCGAGACAGAGTTTTGTTGTGGAAATTATTAAAAGCCTCTCGCATTTAAGCACGCACTATATTTAGGACTTCTGAAAATCTTTGCTAATCTTCGGGATTTTGCGTTCTTTTAAATTTGGCATGCGTTTTTCGTTGCTTCTAGAACATCGATCTGACTCAGTTTGTATACCATGGGCGATCAGTACCATCTCTTATTAATTTATGTGTTATATATATCTCTCAATTGCCGCCGACGCTATCTCTTTAAAATCATTCCACATATTTTCTGCGCTTACGTGATCAGATTGGAAGGAGTGGAGACTGTCTCTTGAAAAGACTTTGAGAGCATTTTTAACAGCTTTTTCAAATAGATGTACTTTGCGTTTCTTTTTGATGGTTGTGGGTGTTACGGTATTGAGCCTAGCAGAAACTGCCTTGTGGCCGCAAATCCCTGTATTCGTCATGTTACTCCCTTTTTCCAGGATTATTTGTTGCTAAGAGGTCAAGTACGCTTTCGCAACCATTTGCGCTTCGAGTAGGCTCATGAAATAATTGTTGAAAATAATTTTCTGATAAAGCATTCAGTACAATTTCCGTAGACGTTTTACGCCTGCCGACGGCTTTAAACGCATTTATTTTCCAGCATATCGATGGTAGATTGAAATCGCCACCGACTATAACTGTAGGAGTGGGATACCTATTTCAAATGAGACTCAAATGAGTTTTCTTTGAAATGTTCAGTAACTATATCTTCTGAGTCAAGGGGTCGGTAAAACGATCCAGTTCATGGTTTAGTCCGATTGTCAAGTATAACCTCTACCCATACAACTTCGCAGAAAAGTTTCTACTTCAATTTCACTACAAGGGAAACTACTTCTGACAGCAAAAAGTACTCCACCACCTACTGTATTTAATCTATCCTTTCTGAACACTGTTAGATCGTTAGAAAATAATTTCGGCTGAACGTATTTCCGGCTTTAGCCAGCTTTCTGTACCTATAACTATTTGAGCTCCAGTGCTTTCTATCAGAGCTTGGAGCTCTGGTTCTTTCCCAACACAGCTACAACAATTTACAATTACAATACCGATAATTTCTACAACTACCTTACTGTGTGTTACCCGCCCACTTATAGACGGAAGCACTTTCTGTGGTTTCCTGAAACTCTCTAACCTAAACAGCCGCCCAGGCCCTTGCACACAGCCCCCGCTATCCGTGTAGCCGCTTCCTTTGTGTAGTGGATACTGACCTATTAAGCGGAACCCGGAAACCCACCACCCTTTGGCGCAAGCAAGGAATCTGCAGCCTATACGACCACACAACCGCCTGACCCTAACTATGGTGAGTATGGACTGTCATCATTGCAACAAAGTCATGCAAATTTGTCCGATCTTCCGTGTGCCAGCCGGTTACACGTAGCTGTGGCTCTTGTAATGTTGGAATGTGCGGACACGGTCACTTGAGATGATCAACAGGTCACAATCAAACACCTCGCTGCTCAACTGGACATCATTGCTGGTATTGTCGACACACTTGTCCACCAGTCGGGGTAGCCAAAGGTATGTGTCCGGTGTGTTCCTCGCCACCTAACAGAAGATCATAAAGGGCGACGATGGCCCATCTGTGTGGAATTGTTTGAGTGTTAAGAGGCTGATCTTGGCCACTTTTTGTCGGGTATCATTACAGGCGATGAAACATGGGTTCATCACTTCGATCTGCAAGCAAAACGGCAATCCTTGGAGTGATGCCACACCACAAGACCTCCAAATAAAAAGTTGTAACTCATACCCTCAGCAGGTAAAGTCATGGCGACGGTCTTCTGGGACTCTGAAGAGAATGTTCTGATTGATATCCACCACATGGTGCAACGATCGACTCTGAAGTGTATTCTGCTACCCCCAGTAAATTAAAGAAATGACTTCAGCGTGATCGTCGCCACTAAAACGTAAATAAACTTCCCCATGATATCGCAAGGGCTTACACAAGTCTGTACATCCGAGAGGAGCTCACAAAATGTCATTCGACGGTTCTTATTCTTCCACTCTATAGCCCAAATCCCACAACTTTCGGCTTCCATCTGTCCTGCCGAATGAATGACGTACTCAGTAGCAAAGAGTACGTGGATAACGGGAAGGTTATTGATACTGCAAGAAATGGTTCAAATGTCTCTGAGCACTGTGGGACTTAACTTCTGAATTTATCATTCCCCTAGAATTTAGAACTACTTAAACGTAACTGACCTTAAATCATCACACACATCCATGCCCGAGGCAGGACTCGAACCTGCGACCGTAGCGTTCGCGCGGTTCCAGAGTGTAGTGCCTAGAACCGCTCGGCCACACCGGCCGGCAATACTGCAAGACGCTGGCTTCTACATTGAGAAGTAGAATAATACCATGTGGGCCCGCAGTCCCTCCCGCTAAGACTGTTGCACTGAAAAGAGGTTATGTTGAAAAATAAGGTTTTGTTGCCAAAGGACTGGGGAATAATATGGCTTTTTGGAATCCTTAATAAAACCAACGTGCTTCCAGAGAAAAACGTGTTACTTATTGAACGCCCCTCATTCAAGAAAATAAAATGGAAACTATCTTCGTTATATAGAGATCCTGTCAGAGCAATTGTAAAATAGACAGTTTGCAAGATTTTGTGAGAATTAGTACGCTGCATTTAAGATACTGATGTCCTCACATTCATTGATATTGTTCTAACAAGCATTGTAACATGGAACCAAAGGCTAACATTATGATTTGTTCAAAATATTAATCATGCACTTCCACAGTTAAACGGTTACGTGGGAAAAGTCTAAAGTGTTAAGAACATGACTCGAAACACAATGCAGTGCAACTCTTACGTACAAAAAGTCCCTGACACATTTTGGTAGACTACGTTCGCCATCTTGGTGATGGTGGTACAAAATACCTGATTGTAATAACATAATAGTAGTAGTATTAGTAGTAGTAGTAGTATTTTAATAATAATAATAATAATACTAATAATAATAAGAAGGAGAACAAGAAGAAGAAATCCTCTTGGATTTCCCACAGGTATACCAAACATCCCCCTGCACAGTGCTGACGAAATCTTGTATGACCTGCACTGTGCTTGTAATATAATACTGTTACGCATGTCTGTGAGGGGATCAAAAACGTACCTAAATGTTTAAATCAATAGATCATGCTTTGTTCATCTGTCAAGCAAGGTGTCTCACACGGATGAGACAGTGAAAGACAGTCAGCTGTCAGGCACACCTGAAGATCTCAGGAAATTGGCTCACCATAGTATCACATCACCTGGTTGGCACCACCCATGCTGAATACCGGAAAAATATTAAAATACTATCTCACTTGCTTTTTTTGTTTTTAAATTTCCCTGCATCTTACCCTGGTGTATGTCCACTGTGGCATCATAGGGGCAGGTGGAAAATCATTGGACCACCATCACTGACTGTGCTGCTACATAGGCAGCCATCGTGGATCTACCATATTGGCTCATAAACTATTGAAATTCGGTAAAAAATTACGCATCATGACGATAAGGTTGGCTACAGCTCAATGAATTATGCTAATTATGTCAACCATAAGGATAAGGGCTATAAATATAAAGACAGCCATATTGGTCCACTCTTCTTCGTATTATTGGACTAACACAATTCCAAGTCCCGAATAGGTGCTCTCCGATTCCATACAATATTCTTGGGAAAGATCAGGGTGGGTAAGAATCGCTGCATTAACTAGTGCAGTTTTGAGAGACTGAAACTCTCGTTCTGCGTCATTACCCCAGATCCAGGATGTTTTCTTCCCCGTGAGTTGACAAAGGGGGGGGGGGGGCGGTGCTATAGTGTCAATGAAGACTATCTACAGAAATTTATGATTCCAAGATATTTACTTACCTGCTTCTTGAAAGAGGGTCCTGCAAATTGTGCAATGACCTCAAAGTTTTCTGGGTTTGGTGCTATAGCTTCAGCGGAAACGATGGACCCAAAAATGTGATTTCTGTATGTTAGCGTCACACCACGTTCTCGGAATATCCGCGCAAAACGTCTCTCAAGACTCTGTGGTGTTCTTCCTAATTCTTTTCGACTATTAGCAGATCGTCCACGTAACAGGTGACTCTTTGCTTCAGTGCTTCGTTTAGATTACTATCCAGATCACGAATGAACGCAGATGAAGACACATTTAACCCAAATGGCAAACGGTTAAACTGTTAACCACAACGTTTCGTCCAATACTACGTTGGACATCTTCAGAGGTATGGCCGGTCCTGCTGAGTCCTGCCGACTGACGAGTCGGGCGTCGGAGAGTGGCCTAAATACCGAGGAAAGTAGGCGTTGTCTAGCTTGCACATAGGAGCAGAGAGGAAACTAGTCATTGATAAAATGTAACTATCGATAATAGTCCGTCATAGATAAAAATCTATTATCGATTCTGTAACGCCACTGTCCATATCTCGCTTAATTTTACGGCCTCTTCTTTTCTATTAAAATTATCTTCATGTTTATAAATTGCAATAGCCTCCCTATACAGTCGTGGATAATAGTTCGTGGTAGCACTTAAAACTGTAGTTTCAGAAAACTTAAATACATGGTCACCTGACTGAAGTGCATGTTCCGCAACGGCAGATTCATCTATTTTTCCCAGTCGGCAAAGACTTTTATGCTCCTTTACCCTCGTATTCACGCTTCTTTTCGTAGTAACAACATAGACCTTGCCACAAGTACACGGAATTTTATACACAACGCTAGACGATAATGGTGGCCTTCTATGTTTAACAAAACGAAGTACTTGTCCTATTTTTCTCGTAGTTTTGAATACCGGTTTCAGTTTATGTTTCAGCAAAATTTTGCTGATTCGATCTGTAACCTTACTAATGAAAGGTAAAGACACCGTGTTCCTCCATTGCTGTGTACCATCCTTGTCCTTTGGCCTGCTGTAATTATGTCTTACAACTCTATTAATTTCTTTTTTTGAGTACCCATTCTTTTCGAAGGCCTGTTTCAGATGATTCAGTTCCGTATCCAGATGTTCAGCAGTACCAGCTATACCTCTGAAGATGTCCAACGTAGTATTGGACGAAACGTTAGGAATAGAAGAATTGCCGGCCGCGGTGGTCTAGCGGTTCTAGGCGCTCAGTCCGGAGTGACTGCTACGGTCGCAGGTTCGAATCCTGCCTCGGGCATGGATGTGTGTGATGTCCTTAGGTTAGTTAGGTTTAAGTAGTTCTAAGTTCTAGGGGACTGATGACCATAGATATTAAGTCCCATAGTTCTCAGAGCCATTTGAACCAATAGAAGAATTCCATGAACCACGGCCATATAACCCGGAAGAATTATCAACAACAGTACCATCCGGTCGTGAAAGCCTTCACTGTATGTTAATAACAACTTCCGAGTGCTAGAAAGGCGGTGTATTGTCTGCACTCAGGGTCAAGTTCAATCTGGAAAAAAACCGGTGCATAACTGTATCGATTAGAGAACTGACATTCCACATTAACAAATTTTTCAGCAACTCCTAAAATTTCTCGGGTCTGCCTGTCTCTGTGTCAATAATTGCATTGATTTGGCAGGAGTCCAACACCTGTCGAATGGAACTATCCTTCTTTCCTGTGACACGTAGAGGGCTGATAAATGTCAACCTTGCTGGCTCTGGTACCCCATCTTCCAACACAACATTCTCCGAATTTCTAAAGAAAACTGATGTCTGTATTCCAGTGGAACATTGTACGGAAGTAAGAATAATCGACGGTGTTCCCTCACTCAAAATGATGAACAGGTCATTAGAGTCTTTGTTGCGACCTCCGCAATGTTATAGGCGTGGTAAACAGCCCCATAGCCAGTATTTGAGCGACACAACTTCGTTATAAAGCTGACTTTATAAGAACAGGCACCGTCGCCAGCACTGTTCACGCGTCTTTAAACTGTGAGAAGACTCTTTCTGTTGTGGCCAATGTGACCAGTGAGGTGGCAATATGGTCAACACACTAGACTCGCATTCGTATGGACGACGGTTCAAGTCTCCAACCGGCCATCTAGGCTAAGGTTTTCCGTGACGTCTCTAAATTGCTCCAGGCAAATGGTGGTATGGTTCCTTTGTTTCTTCTCCCACAATTTAGACATTCCGACGTTGTGTTCTGTCTCTAATGGTGGCGATGTCGACGGCATATTAAACCCTAAGCTTGCTTCCTCCTTTTTCAGGCCAATTTAACACGCACTGGCCCAAAATTGCCAGTTTGTCGAATTGTCACTAAAATTTCCTCACCTAAAAAGAACTGCACACTAAGTCATGTCAATACGCCCATAACCCTCAAGAAACGTGTCTGGCACACATCACTGAATCACTATCTCTGCTCACTGCCACACTTACTATGTTGCACCCCCCTGGGGGGTGGGGGGGGGGCCACGCCTGTGGCAGACAGTTTCCTAAGAAAGGACACGCCATTGGCTGTACCACTCGTCACCCCTTACTAACTCTCTTATGTGGCTGTATAATGCCATTCTTGACAGAAACAAACATAACACATACATCACAACTAATTTGAATATTAAATTTCTTAAGAATTTCGATTCAACTACTCACATCAGCGAGCTCAGCGAGAGTCTCCGTAAAGCGCGAGAATAGGGGGACAAGAAAGGGGAGAAGAGTGACTTAAATAATTATAGACCAATCTCATTGCTGATGTCATTTTCTAAAATATTCGAAACAGTTATGTAATCAAGAGTAGTCTCACATTTAAATTATTTTACTGATCATGTTATAGTTCGGATTCCGGAAGTGTTACTCGACTGAGAAGGCTATCTACACATTTATCAATCAAATAGTACAAGCCCTAATTAAAAAATTATCGCCAGTTGGTAGCTTTGTGATCTCTCCAAGGCATTTGACTGTGTGAATCATGTCAAACTCTTAGAAAAACTCAGACTTTATGGAAGTGAAGGCTATACACACGGCTGGTTTGAATCATACCTAATGAACAGAAAGCAAAAAATTGTGCTGAATAGCACAAATAATGTTGGGCGGGTGGTAAATTCTAGTGAATGGGGAGTCATCACAAAGGGAGGCCCACAGGGTTCAATTTTAGGTCCTCTGCTGTTCCTTATTCATGTGAATGATCTCCCACGTAACGTTCAGCAAGCTGAACTAGTAATTTTTGCAGATGACACGAGTGTTATAATTAATCCCATTCCAGAAAAAGCATCGAAAGATATTGTTAAGGATGTTTTTCAATGAATTATTAAGTGGTTCTCAGAAAATGGATTCTCCCTTAATTTTGAAAATGATCACTATATTCAGTTATGTACACGGAATAGAGTCATACCGACAATTGATGTAGCATATGAACAGGGCTCAGTTAACAGGGTAGATTTTTCCAAATTTTTGGGTGTTGACATTGATGATAACTAGAACTGGAAGAAGCACATATCTGAGCTTCTCAAACTAACTTAAGCGTCTTTCGCTAATCTGTTGATAAACAGATCAGTCTCCTAACGTACTTAGCATATTTCCACTAAATAATGTCTTATAGAATAGTTTTCTGGGGTAACTCACCACTTAGACATAAAGTATTGATTGCACAAAAGAGCACAGTGAGAATAATTAGCGATGTTCAGCCAAGGACGTCATGTAGGCACCTTTTCAAGGAGTTAGGTATTTTAACAGCACCATCAGAGTACATTTTTTCGCTAATGAAATTCGTTACAAATAATCCATCTCAGTACGCGAAGAACAGTGATGTTCATATGCACAATACTAGAGGGAAAAATGACCTTTCCTATCCGTTGTTAAAGCTGTCAGTTGCTCAAAAAGGAGTACATTATTCAGCAACAAAAATATTTGATCATTTGCCCAACAATATAATGTGTGTCTGGCACGTAGCAGATCAATTTTTTAATCTAGCTTAAAATCATTTTTCTTGGACAACTCCTTCTACTCCATGGTCAAGTTTCTGTTTCAGAAATGGAGAAAAAATGATTGTACTTCTAAATGTAGTTGCATGTGTAGAACTAAAAAATTTCACTAATATTAATATTAGCACTATTCATTTGTGTATATATATCTTGTATTCTGACCTGTTCCACATCATGTCGATAAAATAATCGGGAAAATGGTCTACTGAACATGGCACAACTAAAACTAACAAAGTTCTTGACCTTGATGCTAACTTCTGTGACGCCGATTATTGTTTGACGATAGCTTTGTAATGTTCCCAAGATAAAAATATTTTGACGAAGAATCAGGGGGTCTTTTCATTGACACAAGTCAGCCAATGGAGTGACTGAAGAAGACAATGACTCAAGCCATGACACTGGAGTGTCGTTTCGATGAACGCCGCTACACTGAGACACACGGATCTGCAGCTGTCAGCGGCACAGTTCCAGAGCCTAGCAGGTCATGTCACGCCCTAATCTGATCTGCGACCTGGACATTTTACTGCGGGCCAGACAGAACATACATCCCGGTGACGTTTCCCACTTTCCGCTGCAGCGTGTTGACGCACAAAGCGGCCGCCTCGTTGGTATTCATGACGTGTCGCCGGCCGCCTGGCCGCTTGCCCCGACGCTAAGCCAGCCTCCCGGAGCCACCGCACTTCCTTGCTGGAAAGCTACGCATGTCGGCAGGCACTTCAGACTGCCGCCGCTAAGTCAGACGAAAGGGAGCGGCAACTGCAGACCACACGGCCCACTGCTCCACTTGGAACAAAACTTAAGTGAAATAAATCAATTAATTAAAATCACAAAAAGAAGCGTTCCTCACTCGCCGATTACAAGTCAAGATGGCTAAATACTTCAGGACTTTTTATGTATTTGTCGTCTACAATGTTAACAATAACCGATAAAGATATTATGGCGATAATGGAGTTACGCAAGAGAAAACGTACAGGGTTAGGCATAGGATGAAATTATCTCGGTTTTTTAGTTGCGTCAGTTTTCACCGCTTTGTCCTCAGGAATTAAAACTTATGACTGCCACGGATAGGAAAAGTTTCTTTGCTGTGTAGATGAAGAAATATCGTGCGGAACAATTTGTATGGGATCAAGTTACCACATGCACAAAAATGTGAGCTGGCAATTGCTCCGGGACGACATGGATTGCGACGACATCAGCAAGTGCGAGGGGCCGGGGCCATATTCTAAATTACCGCTCCAGTCCACCTACATTTGTCGAGGAGTTACCTCTGTTTCCATTCGGTGTTTAAAGGCCGGCCCCATGCTCTACTAAGATGAAGAATCAGAAGCTACGCACCATAAAGGTGGCGTCGGCCCTTTCCACATGTTTGAGGCATTCCATGATCCCCAGCTGTATTTACGCGCCGGCCGAGGTGGCCGAGCGGTTCTAGGCGCTACAGTCTGGAACCGCGCGACCGCTACGGTCGCAGGTTCGAATCCTGCCTCGGGCATGGATGTGTGTGATGTCCTTGGGTTAGTTAAGTTTAAGTAGTTCTAAGTTTTAGGGGACTGATGACCTCAGAAGTGAAGTCCCGTAGTGCTTAGAGCCATTTGAACCATTTTTTGTATTTACGTTGGACAACCCATCCGAACAGCCGACAGAAGCTGTGCTGAACGCAACAACCTTGTAAAGCAAACAGAACTGGAGAAGTCGACTGTTGCAGGACATGAATTCAACAGTGGCCACAGAACTGTAGTTGGGAAGATGATTATTTTGGGCAAGTCGGTTACTCATGTGTGGGTGTAATGTGGGGAGAGTTTCGGGATAAATTTTGTGCAGACGTGGACCCTATTTCGATAAAAATTTATTTAATTTATTTAACAATCGGAGTATCAGTATACAAAAATAAATCACTCCGTGAGAACAATTTATTCTTCGTCTCCTGAATAATAACAGAAAAAAACATTTCCAAAATAACAAAACGCCACGTAGAATAAATAAATCGGCCCAATAATGGGCAACTAAAGACATCATAACAAGTAACAGTATTCGATTCGCGGCCTTAGTAGTCGAGTGACTGATAAGTCCTTCTACTAGAAAATATTCACTTATCTAGCATAGAAATTAAGTAAAATAGCCACTAACTATTTCTTGATCTACTACTGCTTATTGCCGGCCGAAGTGGCCGAGCGGTTCTGGGCGCTACAGTCTGGAACCGCGCGACCGCTACGGTCGCAGGTTCGAATCCTGCCTCGGGCATGGATATTTGTGATGTCCTTAGGTTAGTTAGGTTTAAGTAGTTCTAAGTTCTAGGCGACTGATGACCATAGATGTTAAGTCCCATAGTGCTCAGAGCCATGTGAACCATTTGAACTACAATTGCGCATCCATCGCATACTGACTTCACAGGCACGGACCGTGCATCCGAACGATGGGCGTTGAGCGTGCCGAATTTCTGACGTCATAGCGTGAAATAGCGCGTTCGGGAGTCTTCCCGAACGTGCAGGGCAATATCTATCACGGCAGATATTGTGACCGTACTTCTGAGCGTTGACCAGTGAGATGGCACTTACGTCACACGCACGCCATCTCCCTTCAGCACAGAATTGTGAGGCGCCATATTATCATTCATTTCAAGCCTATACGTATATAGGCCGTTTCTGAGCACTAGCAAATTGAGAATCACTCGAAAACCCGTTGTTAACTGTGTGATTCGTTGCAAAAAAAATGAGAAACGTCTTATTCTTGGCAAAAGTATTATTGTAACTTGGGTGTTATGAGAATGTTCCATTTGAAGGCAACGACACACTGAAGATCCACCAAAAACGCATTTTTCTTGGTACAATTTGTTATTATTAAATTTCAGTTAGTAACATAACTACGATTAAAGCTTTTAGCGAATGGTAATACATTAGGATTGACTGTGCGAGCTCTGTTGGCAGTTTAGCGCAGCCAGCACGGTAGCTCAGCGTGTTTGGTCAGAGGATTAGCTGCCCATGTAGTAAAAAAACTGATTTAATGGAACAAAGATGAAGTTGAACAAGCGTCGTAGGACGTCCGCCCCGAACAAACAGAGATCAATAAAAAAAAGCGTAGTAAGTAGCGTTACCGATTTCCATCTATGCGCATGAAATGTCCATGGTTTACGTCTCGCCACGTTTAAATTTTTATTTTCCGAACATTCACGTAATAGGTTCTGACGCATTGCTGTTAGTTTAATATAAGTTTATACTATAGTATATGATGTTATGTAAATATGAGCTCACCTTTTTTTTGAGGAGTGAGTTTGTTCTATTGGCCTAATCTACAGGACAGCTTGCGCTACTTGTATAACGACATTTTGCTCCTTTTTCTTTTACGTTTCGTAATTCACATGTTGCACAAATTCTGCTACTGGGTAGGAACAGTGATCAAGTAAGAATGAGCTTAGGGTTTTACTAAAATCTGGGAGTGGTGAAATAATGCTTATCTTATGTGGAGAACTATTGCAAATTTGTATCGCACTGTTTGTAACAGCCGGCCAGTGTGGCCGTGCGGTTAAAGGCGCTTCAGTCTGGAACCGCGTGACCGCTACGGTCGCAGGTTCGAATCCTGCCTCGGGCATGGATGTGTTTGATGTCCTTAGGTTACTTAGGTTTAATTAGTTCTAAGTTCTAGGCGACTGATGACCTCAGAAGTTGAGTCGCATAGTGCTCAGAGCCATGTTTTGTTTGTAATAGAACTTTTATAAGTCTGTGTTCTTACTTATTGGACATGGTACTTTCCAATTCGTCTTAAAACATGAACATGGATATTGAAATTTTTATTTCTGTATATTACATATAGAACAATGTGACTAGCCTATGGGCATTGGAGGACATGTGCGTTTTGATAGAGTTAATGTGGGAATTTTACGCCCACCCGTTTAGTAAACAGTGTGATTTACGAACTAGAAACATCCCGCAACTGCCGCTGGAGTGCGTTGTGATCGCGTATACGACGTTGGGGCCCACGTACCGTATGCACAGGCCGCATCGTTTCTGAGCGTTCAGCAGCACTTTGAACTCAGCACGCTCTTAACGTTGAAGTTCGGCAGTACGGTCCGTGTGCCGACGGCTTTACTGTAATAACGCTATCACAAGTCAAGCGCGATATCCATATATAAACTGTTACAGAACGCTCATAAATTTCCACACCACAGTGAATGGCAATTGGCAGCCCTTAATCCACATTCACATATTGTCTCAGGTGGTTATAACTCAAATGCACTACTCACGGACTTCCAGTTTGGAACTTAGGTACCGCATGCCAGCGAAACTTGGTAGATACACTATTTCCTATTTACAATGGAAAAAAATAAGTCCAGTTTCCTAGCGTTGCACCTCGTCAACGTCTGTGGTGCTCTTCTTGAACAAATTGTAGAAGCGATGCCTTTCTCACTTGTTTGACCTTTGATGTCCACGCCCCGTTCCAGGTAAATTACATATGGACACATTTCTATACGTATTGTTTGGATTAACACGCCGGATTTGCACCTGGTGGCCAAAATGGGAAATAACTGTTTTTACCGTATATCGTTTCTCTATCAACACGTTACAATATGTACCAAGTTTCGGTGCCATATGATGAATACAGCCCACACTGGACCTCTGCAAGTAGCTTCATTTTAATTATAACTACCCGATACATAACACAGTGCCTCGACTTGGACCCAACATCATCCCCTGCAGTGTTGTGTGCGTAACTGGAGAAGACAGCACCTCTCCCTCAGGTTGCTGTCCTTAAGACAGCTATCCGTGTAGACTGTTGTCCGTCGAGTATCGCTCCGCACCTACTGTGAGACGCCCTGCGGATCTGGTTCCTCGCAAATTACCCTTTTACGTATAGCTACAGGAAGTAAACCATTTCCGTAGTGACTCTTTGGGCCAGACACCGGTACGCCATAGAATGCCCCAGTGCCGGCCCATAACTTTCCAGCCATCAAGCTGGAGTGGCCGCTTTCCCTACGTACACCAGACTGCCCCTGAATCCAACACCTCAAGACCTAGCCAGGCTGTGAGACAACCTCTGCTGTAGCGCTAATGCCTGGCATTTAGCGACACGCAGCAGGATTGCTAGCTGTTTCAACCGAGGCGTCGACAGCGCACTCCAAAACATGTCAGTTCCGCATCGTAATGCAGACTGACCAGAGGCGCCCGTACGCTTTCCCAGCTGCGCAACACCGGCTCTCACGGTGACCACATGGTCTGCAGCAGTATCGGAGCCACATACCGAAGACCACGACCACTGGCGCCGGGTAAATTACACATACCTTCCGACTTGGAACACTACACACTGAGATTCTACTGTGAAGAAGTAGACGAATTTGGATTACGACGTAGTAAATGAACGACACATTTAATACGGCGTAGTGATGGACTTTGTACACATCACGAAAACAGAGAGAAACACGGGACTATTACGGATTAGAATCTAATAAGGTATCGGCCCCTCGCGTCTGTTTACGTTATAGCGCCCATGGTGGACCAACGCTGTCACGGACCTCTTAACTCGTCTTTCTGCGCATGTCTTAATTTGTCCTGTGCCTGGAATGTTCTGGATGATGCTGCCTCGTCTTATATCAGGTGGTTAAAATCAAAGTACAGCTACTGACAGTGGTCAAATGAGGGCTGCTATTACCGTATAGCCGCATAATTTGGTAGATGTTCTAATGCGTTAATGCAGAACCCATTTACACTGCGAAAAATTAGTTTTATCTTTCGCCACCAGGTGCCACTCTGGCGCTGTGAATGCAATAAAGAAATGTGTGTAGATGTTTCCCTATGTAATGAACTATGAACGGGATATGGGCAGAAATCGTCAAACAAGTGAGAGAGGCATAACGTTGATTTTAGTACTAATCGCCGCTTTTACAATTTATTCAATGAGAGTAGCGGAGACGTCGACGAGATGCGACATCCATAAAACGACATCTCACTTGCTAGCAGAAATGCCGGTAGAATCTGATTAACATTCACTGGCCTTCAGATCAGGTAAATACCGTACGTGTACCTCCTAAAACTGTTTCTTTTAGATATCTTCGGAGGCAGACGTCGTATGCATTCAGATCAGGTGATTTGCAGGCCGTGCATCTCTCGAGGTAATGCGTTCATGGAAGGTTGCACGATGCAGATTTTTCTCTGGGCGATCAACATGATCTATTACTCCATCTCGCATGAAAACAGTGGTTTTCACACAGTTGCGCTCTTAACAAAGCAGTAGTCACATAAAGTACAAGAACGTCTCGATAACATGCTGACGTCAAGGTACGCGTGAGAATCCTTCTGGATGTATTCTCTTTAAAGAACAACGGACCGAGAATCTACCTATTCACTCAAGTGCGGGTTATACAATGAAGTCTTGGAGCTCAACATGTTTTTAATAGTATCTCAGATTTGGCTGTTCTGTGTATTCACTTCAGCCTTTAGTGCAGAACGTGCCTCCATAGAAAATTGCCCGGCTTCATGTCATCATCAGCTTCGATATATGCCAGAAGCCGAAGACCGAATACAGAATGTCGCTGAGGATCATGACGTTTCAGTCGCTGCACCATCTGGATCTTGTACCTGTACTAGGGTAAAATAGACCGCAAAGCTTTCCGTACTGTTCGACATGGCATGGGCAATTCTCCTAACACTGCTCGATCACTAGAGCCATCCGTCTCATATGCTGCATGGTCAGTTACCGAGACAGGCCGCCTTCCTCTTCCAGGTGCTACACTCAAGCTCACCCGTGTTTCCGAGTTTCATTATCATCTTATGTAAACCATTTAATGACATCCGGCATCTTCTCAAAATTTTCATCCAGCGATGCTCTGTCAATACAGCACTTTAAATAGTACATAAAACTGTTTTAGTATCGGCTCACGGTCTCTTCTCTATAGCCATACTGTTCACCTACGTTATGGCTTATCAAATGGCAGCGTGTCATACAAACAGTGTACACGGCCAGATTTCAACGTGGTGACGTAATCGGAACGTTTATTTTCCAGTATTGCAGTGGCACTTCTACGCAATAGAATATCAATCAAGCTTCGCTGCCGTACGATAGTCAAAACCTAAGCTAGACCTCCGTCAGTAGGAGAACTTTAATTATAATCATCCATTATAAACTAGACACCTTTTGTGCAGAATAGCACCTGTAGATGACGGCAGTAAATGCTGCCTAAATGTCGAGAATTTTATCTGAGTCATAGCTTGCAAAGGGAGAACAGTTTATCCATAGCTGTGGCACGACGAAAGATTCAAAGGACTGTATTAGACATTGTAGAGTGAAGTAGTCAGACAAAATATTGCGTAGGTACAGTGATGCAGAAAAGCACCATTTGATGATATGGTGAAAGAAGAGGGGACTGACATAATTTCCATGTTACACATGCTCAGTAAGCGACGCCATCCACTACGCTACATTATTTACCTCTATTTTTGATGTATGATATTTTATTTCTAGTAGGATTTTTCGTTATTTTTTTGCTTTCTTCGACCCTATGTGTATGCGACTACTTTTTCGGTGATGTAATGAGAAACTATTACCTCGGAAGGGCTATATTTGTCGAATTATTGGTTGTACCCACCTGACATGCTAACGCGATCGTCTGCAGATTCGTAGCTGCAGATTGCAAGTTATGCGAGACATCCGTTTGTGCACGGGTTTCAGCTGTCGAAGTGCCACGCAGTGGTTGTTAACAACGGAGTTAAGTTATTTTGTGCGCACTCTTAATCCGCGAACACGGCAAAAACGAGACATCCGAATCGATCGGCCGTCACAACCGTGGATCTCTGTCCCTACTGCGTCATCTCTGTATATATCTGCAGGTTTCAGTTCTTCGTTTCTTTCCATTTTATCAGCAAATCTGCTTTCATAAATACAGTGATGATATTCGGTATGGAACCAGTTGAAATAAGAGGAACTCCTGTCGCAGGAAGCTAGTGCATATGCAGTGAAGAGAAAGTACCAGTAACGAGTGCAGTAATAAATGTTTATATATTTCTTAGACGATTTGTGGTATTGTTAGAGAATACCAGAGGAAATAAGCAAACAGCCCTTACGTCCTTAACTTGAAGTACGTGAATGGTTCCAATTTTTACATAGATATTTACAAAATTTGCGTCCCATAACTTGCTGGGCGAACCCTTCGTTGAGAGTGTTACTCACAAATGAAAGGTTCGAGTGCTGGTCCGCCACATAGATTTAATCTGTGAATAAACGTACTGCACTCGGTTTCTAAATTATAAGCTTCAATCCTGAGGCCATATTTCTTCACGAATGACAATCACTTGCATATCTTTCAATAAAACCTCGTTGGAGAGTGTTAGGCCAAATCGAGCCTCACCATGTAGTGAATTCGATTTTGTGTTGAAAATCACGGAGACGTGTGTCATAATAGTGCGTTCCATGCCAAATGTGGCTGTTCCGAAAGTCGTAAACAACTCTCCTGGCACCCACCTCCGAAGCGAAAGTCGCCAGTGACTCTCGCTTGTTGGCGCTCGACTCGGTGGTTGCCAATTATGATCTTGGTAACGAAGGAAATTCTCATAGTGAGTTACGCATAAAACGGGGACAGGAGACTATGGAGTTCAGTTTATGACCATCAGAATATACAACACTGCTCGTGGGTGAATCCTAAATCTCTACTAAGTGTCATTTTGAGTGTAGGCATGTAACTCCCCGGCTGAATGCCTTTCGTCTTTGAAAATAATTCGCTTTTCAAGATTTCCAGAGAACATCATTTGATATCCAATAATCGTATGATGTAAGCACTCTTTGTGGGTAGCTACCATAGAAAAAAACTACCTAAGAAACAACATCAGTAATAGTATTAGGTGTGAGCTTGAGATGATATTTTTTTCTTATAACATGAAATAGACGTTTTCGGGGTATATTTTCCTTTCTATATGACTCGGCGAGGACTCTATTGATACGAACGAGATAAGGTCTTTCAGGGATATAAGCGATTTCTTTGCACGATGTTTTTAAATTATTCTGCTCGTAGAAGACTCGAACTTATGATTAATCTAACGCTGTAAGTAGTATTATTAAACATTATAATTTATCGTAATGCTATAGTTCTGCTTTAAGTATTTTTATTAAACATCGAAAATGATGTCCAGACAGCGAGTTAGTATTTTGTCCACTGCCAGTGCCAGTCATATCCTGTAAACATCATCATCTTATAATCATCGTAAGCCATTTGATATCCGTTGCTAGATAAAAAACTCGTGCAGACTTACGCATTCATTTGAGAACTACATATCAGTCTCACTCCTGCATGCCTTCTGTTGTTATCTACTTGCCGTAGGTCTTTCTATATCTCTTTGTTGTCCACATACCGTTTCCCTTAATCCATTTACATTATACAACACTAGTCGCATTGTTGTCCATATAACATATCCCTTAAACCTTCTATGTTATATAAAACTATTCGCGACGGCCGGTGTGGCCGAGCGGTTCTCGGCGCTTCAATCTGGAACCGCGCGACCGCTACCGTCGCAGGTTCGAATCCAGCCTCGGGCATGGATGTATGTGGTGTCCTTAGGTTGGTTAGGTTTAAGTAGTTCTAAGTTCTAGGGGACTGATGACCTCCACTGCTAAGTCCCATAGTGCTCAGAGCCATTTGAACCATTTAAAACTATTCGCCTTGGTAGATGTGTGATGCTAGTAGAAACGTATTCTGCGAGTACTACAAGAAGGGTGTGGTCAAGTGTTGTTATAGAAAATATTGACTACGCACATCAAATAGGCGAATATATGCCTTTGATCCTCATGAAGAAGGTTTCTTTTTAATATGGCTCTTGGCGAATACCACAGTGTTCTTTCAGTGGAATATGCCATACAGAAAAGTGTTTAGTTTCGCAAGAGTACTGCAGTTAAATATGAATTACAAACATTAACATTTTGTGACTGCTGTTTGTAGTACGTCATGCATCCTGGGCCCAATCGCAGAGGCACATGACCGTACTTAGAATCAGGCGAATAAAAGTAGCTACCAACTATTAAACTCTATCACAGACAAGTTCTTCTCCAGAATAATGTCACACAGCCCCTCATACGATGTTGGTGCTGAGAGTCCAAAAAAATTCAGTTGAAAATTTGGGGACAGGTAAAAAAGAAGAGCCTGCGCAGCAACCAAGAGCTCTGTCAGTTGCTGCTGGCGGCCTGGTATTTATAGGGATCTACTAAACTCACTTGGTTGCCTCCTGCTGGGGTCGTCCGCGCAGGTATCACCGCCCCGTGACTCAGTGGCCGAGTTTGTAGCGCCGCCTGGAGGCAACAAGTTTCCACACGTTCCGGCAGCCTGCCCAAGTTGCAGTTATGCCACCCCACAGGCAAAAGCAGTTTCCTCCTCCGTTGAAACATGCACTAGTCTCCAGTCTTTAGTTTACCCATAACTATACATTATCGGATCAATAGTATCCAGATACCTGCAGGTATTAGTGGAATTAATAAGAGGTGTCCCGCCGTCGCCTGTGAGTCGATTCGTCTTTAAGGGCCGAAGTCAGAGAAGGAAGTGGTGTTTGATGCTGGGCTAGACGTTCTAACTCACCCATTGGTGATTCATTGGGTACCGCTCGGGGTTCTGGGCAGCTGGACTACCAGTAGTATTTTGTAGGGCAAGAGTGATTTCTTCCACCGATTTCATCTGATGTTTTAGAAACACCTCCGCAGCGTTTGATGGTGCCTGTCCATCAGTATCTGAGGTATGTATGGTCTTGGTTAATAAAATCTTCCACACTGGCTGTTAAAGTACGTTTATTAAAAATCATTACTGGTTTCGCATCAACAGAGATGCACCTTCAGGCGATAGGTTTGTTAAACAGTTCTGTCGCCGCCAAGTGACTGCTTGGAACCAGGTCACAGGCTATCGCTTTTAACGATGAACGGCGAGACTTGGCTGTAAGCAATCACTTTCACACGCCACATAAGCATGTGTTATTTTGGGCTTCAGTTGCCCAACTTTGAAAATAATATGCCTTGTTCTGGGTTAACTGTGGTAGTTTCCTCTTCACAATGACATAACCATCAGTCATTTTGGCGTTCTTTAGAAGGGCTGAAATGTCCCTGTTGGATCTGTTACTCAGATTACATCCAGTGCCTAGACTAACGAGAGAATAGTCCAATGTCACCTGGAAACCTGCCCTCAAATTCTTTTGAATGGGAAGAATACATTGAAAGAAAAAAACTATCAAAATCTTACCTGCTAAGACACACTTCAGGTTTTTTTTTTTTAAATGTTGAAATTTGCTGAATTCGTAGCTCTTCAGGCAACAGGAGAAATTTACACCGCTACCGTAGCTGTAGCAGAGAGCACATGAACAACACGGCAGGCAGACACTGTAGCCATGACTAATAGCACATTGGTAAACAGTTAACATGGCAGATTGCGATCGTAATTTATAAAGTGAACTGCAGATTCCAGTGATTAAAATTCGAACAAATCTGCAACTCATTTAATATCCATAATAATTAGCAGTTTCCTTTGGGGTATTCAAATGGTTCAAATAGCTCTAAGCACTATGGGACGTAACATCTGAGGTCATCAGTTCCCTTAAACCTAACTAACCTAAGGACATCACACACATCCATGCCCGAGGCAGGATTCGAACTTGCACCGAAGCAGGTGCGCAGCTCCGGACTGAAGCACCTAGAACCTCTCGGCCACAGCGGCCGGCACCTTTGGGGTATGGTTAAATGTTAACAATGAAGGTAAAGTGAATTAATTTACTTTGTCTTTCCTTGGAATGTGCTTGCTAATAGCATCTGTCTTTGTGCAGGTTCCAGAATTTCAGAGTCTTGTGGGATCCAGTAAATATTTTAAACCTCGCAAAGAGAAAGTAAGAAGAACGTGGCAAGGAATCGAAATCACTTACTTCTCAGGAAGACCTACTTATGTTTTAATTATTAGTTAATTTCTACGAAATCCATTCGAATGATGTCGATATTCTGTTGCAAATTTGGGAAACTCTGGAGGAAAGATGAGGTAACTCGTGTCGATTCCGTGAACTGTGGTTCAAAAGATGATTGTTGTGCTAGTTAAATTCCACAGGAATAATACAATACCTTCCTGTCAAAACAAAACATGGAGGGCTATAGCGTTCGGTGACAAAGAAAGGCTGTAATTTTTTTTGTTGAATGAAGACGGGAGGAAACACCTGAAGTTAAGCTGTTTGCAAAGCCAGTTTCGTTTCGTAAATTCTGAACTTGAATTGTATAAATGGATGAAATATTTACACGCAGTACAGAATATGCACCGAATTGAAACTCCCAAAAGCGTGAAAGAAAAACTGTTCAAAAGACTACAACTGCTCGCGAGAGTAAATACACCTTTTATGGGGGAAATCTATGGGACGAGGCCCTGTGAAGTGCGAGAGAAATGAACATCACTGGCACCCATGGTTCTTCAACCTGGTTAAACAGATTCTGATAAATGTACAGAAAAGGAAATTGATAAATTAGGGAGTTTACTTCAAGTAAAGGTGTAGAGAAGATGCCATTGTTAGGTAGTTCTGTGAACACTTCTTGTAACCACATACAATGCTGTGTATTAAGCCAATCAGTCAGGTTCCGTGCAGGAATTGTGTGCAAACCGCACTTCATAATTTCAAACGAAAATAAGACACTCAATTGTGCAGAAGATGAATGCTATTACACCTTCGTATACAACTATGCTAGTGTTATGCATCAGTGGATTAATGTTTCCGCAGCTTTATATCTGTCTTCAGGAGTCTCAAGACAAATTGGGGGCAAAAATTTAAAACAATCGGCAGTTAGATTTTAAAAAATCTTATAATCTACGTAGCAAACTCTGTAAAACTGGGAGAGAATAATTTTCAGTCTTATTACCAGTTGCAGCAAATAATTCATTGTTTTTGTTGGAATGATTTCAAAGAGGTAGTATCGACAGCAATGGAGAGATACATACCACATAAATTAATAAGTGATAGTACTGATTCCCCATGGCATACAAAACGGGTCATCGCTGTTGCAGGAACAACGAAAAAAGCATGCTTAATTTAAAAGAGCGCAAAAACCCCAAGACTGGCAAAGTTTTACAGGAGTTCGAAATATAATGCATACTTCAATGCGAGATGCTTTCAATAATTTCCACAACGAAACTCTGTCTCGTAGCCTGTCAGAAAACCCAAAGAGATTCTATTCATACATAAAGCACACCAGTGGTAAGACGCAATCAATACCTTCACTACGCGATAACAACGTTGAAGTCACTGATGACAGTGCCACTAAAGCAGAGTTATTAAACACAATTTTTGGAAGCTCCTTCAAGGACGAAGTAAATATTCCTCAATTACAATCAAGAACAACTGCCAAGATGAGAAACATAGAAACAGATATTCTCGGTGTCTCAAAACAGCTTAAATCACTGAATAAAAGCAAGGCTTCCGGTCCAGATTGTATACCTGTCAGGTTCCTCTCAGAGTATGCTAATACAATAGCTCCATATTTAGCAAATATTTACAACCGCTCGCTCACAGAAGGATCCGTACCTATAGACTAGAAAATTGCTCAAGTGTCGCCAATACCCAAGTAGGGAAGTGGGAGTAATCCGTTGAATTACAGGTCCGTATCACTAATGTCGATTTGCAGTATGGTTTTGGAACGTATACTGTATTCGAACATTATGACGTACCTCGAAGAAAACGATTTATTGACACGTAGTCAGCACGGATTCCGAAAATATCGTTCTTGCGAAACACAACTAGCTCTTTATGCTCAAGAAGTATTGAGTGCTACCGGCAGGGGATGTCAAATTGGTTCCATATTTTTAGATTTCCAGAAGGCTTTCGACACTGTTTCTCACAAGCGTCTTCTAACCAAACTGCGTGCCTATGGAATATCGCCTCAGTTGTGTGACTGGATTCGTGATTTACCGGCAAAACGTCGCAGTTCGTAGTAATAGACGTAAAATCATCGAGTAACACAGAAATAATATCCGGCGTTTCCCAAAGAAGTGTTATAGGCCCTCTATTGTTCCTGATCTATATTAACGACATAAGAGACCATCTGAGGAGCCGTCTTAGATTGTTTGCAGATGATGCTGTCATTTACCGTCTTGTAAAGTCATCAGAAGACCAAATCGAATTACAAAATAATTTAGGTAAGATATCTCTATTGTGCGAAAAGTGACAATTGACCCTGAATAAAGAAAAGTGTAAAGTTATTCACATGAGTACTAAAAGAAATACGATAAATCTTGATTACGCGATAAGTCACACAAATCTGAAGGCTGTAAATTCAACTAAATACTTAGGGATTACAATTACGAATAACCTAAATTGGAACGGTCATATAGGTAACGATGTGGGTAGAGCGAACCGAAGACTGGGATTCATTGGCAGAACACTTAGAAGGTGCAACAGGTCTACTAAAGGCTCTTCTTACACCACGCTTGTCCGCCCTATTCTGGATTATTGCTGTGCGGCGTGGGATCCGCATCAGTTGGGACTGACGGATGAGATCGAAAAAGTACAAGGAAAAGCAGCTCGTTTTGTATTAGCGTGAAGTAGGGGAGGTAGTGCCACAGACGTGATACGTGAATTGGAGTGGCAATCATTAAAGCAAAGCCGTTTTTCGTTGCGACTGGATCTTCTCATGGAATATCTATCACCAGTTTTCTCATCCGATTGCGAAAACATTCTGTAGGCACCCACATACATAGGAAGAAATGAGCATCACGATAAAATAAGAGAAATCTGGGCTCGCACAGAAAAATTTAAGTGCTCGTTTTTCCCGCGAGCCCTTCGAGAGTGGAACGGTAGAGAGACAGCTTGAAGATGGTTCATTAAACCCTCTGCCAGGCACTTTATTGTGAATAGCAGAGTAATCACTTAGACGTAGCTGTAGACTCTTGGCCTGGACATAAGCCACCGTCTTTAGGTGGAGACCGAAAAGACTGTTAATATAGTTCGGACTCCACCCGGAAGTAATACCGTTATTTAGTCCCTGAATAAAGAAATTTTTCGACAAGGTAAACCATTTTCCAGAAAACTGTTTACAATATAACGTCTCATACCTCTTTGTCATTTCAATTTAATCATCGTAACGGTAGTGTTAAACATCAGTTATCTGTGTCGTGTCAGTTTGAATCATCACGTTTTACGAATTTGATCAATCATGCCTGGCATGCAGCACAAAATGCAGAACAATCGGCACGTCTATTTCTTACTCCATCCTAGTCCTGTCTTAATAAAACTAATAATTACTTTGAAGTGCCTGAATTCATTAATTTGTCATTAATCAGATGTGCCTTCTGTGAGGAAATTGTTTTTCTTATTCGTCATCCAATACACACTTTGCATTTTTGTGACGACTACAGTGAGTGAATAATGAACTGTATCATTGTGTGTAAAATATACGTGATTCAAAAATTATCATGAGAAGTGTACTACAGGAATTTTTATAAAATATTTGTTGTCAACTAACTTAAGATCCGATTGATGGTAGTCATGTGTAATGTAACATCATACACTGCCTTTATTTTCTTTCCTCTGCCAGTCAGTTGTGTTAGAATCACGTCTGCCACAGTTTAGTCCCCAATATGATCTACGAATTCTTAAAAGATTAACGGTATGAGACATATTTAGTTTTTGAAAATTCGGCTGTGTGCACTATAGACTTCGTAATACGTGGTGCTACAATCTCTAGTCATTCCGGTGTCTCCTTATCCGCCGGATCGCGCGCTAGGCAGGAGGGGATGTACAAACAACTGATATAAGCGGTTTTTCGCTTGCAAAACTGAATAACTTTAATTTTTCAAAATACTTCTAGAGTGACTCAGTAACGAAAATTTTGACAGTGCATTTTATTCGGTATGTTCTTCCAATGTGAAAAATTTCATATTTGGTTTCGACATATCGGATTGCAACGTTACCTTGAAAGTTCTGTGTTACTGAGCTCTCCTGAGTGACCACTTCTGCAGCTTCTCTGCTAACAAAACAGTACTCCCCACAGTACTCCACACATTGGGAGGCTCACTTCTTCTGACATCTAGTGGTCAGTTCCGCATTACATCGGGGTATCGAGATACTTGTATCATATAGTGTATAACGGAGCCCTGCAACTCCGTGGCCTATCCACGTGGCCCGCACACTCCTGTGATGTGCAATTGATAGCGGTTTTCGAGCGTTGGCGAAAAATAACAAAGATGACCGATGCTAATGACAGCCGCCTAAGCGCGGGTACTCCGGCCACGCGGCTCACAGAGCGGCGTGAGGATTTGTCTACAGCCATGCGTATTTCAATCGCGCGCACTCACTTGCACATGGGTTGCGAATTTGCGGTGTGCACCTGCGCGATGCGCTTCGCTTAACACCAGAAATCCAAGCAAATGACGAATAACGAATACGGGTATAAAAGAGTATTCGTTATTCGTGAATAACAAGTATGGTTCCAAACGATATTCACTTACACATATAAAAACACTCATTCGTCATCTATGAATAAAAAAAACGTTACGAATAATAGATAAATCTGAAATCCCCGTTGCATCTATTGCTCCAATACTTTGTCATGTATTAAACGAATATACATTTCGATTCATTTAAATTAGTTTTTGGAACAACTGTTTCTTTAAAGCGTTTCATAAAACTTTATTTGATTTACGTAGATTTACTGTTGTTACACTAAATAAAATACATCCAATGCACTCCTGAATTCGTCTGCAATTATGACATCATTCAATGACTTTCAGCTCACAGTCTTCTTCACCAAAAATCGAGAAATAATCAATGGCACTGCAGCTTTCTGCAGATAATTCCTTGGATTCCACTTTAACTTCACTGCTCATATTACATTTCAAATAAAATATGTTTTGTACGTCATAATGTCTTTCAAAAATCGTGATATGATTTTTTTGACATTTCTTTCACTATTACGCGTCTGAATTTGGTTCTAAGCCTGCCTTGTTCATGGACATCAATAGATGTGAACTACTTGTTTTTGAATCGAGGGTAAGACTCTGTTGCAATAATTACACTTGGTATAAAAGTGCGAAAAACATCTCTTCTACTCAATTCCTGACACTTCCACGACACACAAGTTGCAGGTTTGCTGCAGTGTTACGAACTCTTTTATATACTCGAAACCAGTGTTTCTATCTCAAATCTCTTACATAATTGCATAGACGGATGTGAGATCGAAAAACTATCCTATATTCCAGCGGAAAGCTTACTCAGTGTTAATCTCAAAACACTTTGTATTACTCCGGACATCCAGCAGCATTCCATAAACGTTTTAGGACACTTAAGATGAAATGTCTGGTGGTGTTAATCGCTAGGAGCCACTGAGTTCTTGCTTGGTTCACTTATTTTGTAGCACTACGACCACGATTCTTGTAACTATATCAACAAGACACGCATATTCGATAGTTATAGCAATCTAAGGTATGTGTTGAAGACTCAGTGTTTTTGTCGGCTGCATTCTAGGCGTTGGCTGCTTACGGCTTGCGCCGTGTTAGCAGTGGGAGGGGGAGTCGTTTTGGCAAGTACAGACACAGCTGAAGGGGGCTCAGTCGTAGTATAAATACTATAAAGCGTCAGGCAGGCTGCCTGCGGCAGCCAATAATAAGAAATGACGTGCATTGTAGCCCATGCATCGGGGCAGCTCGGACTTCGTGGCACCGCACTGCCAGTTGTGACCAGGCAGTCTCGTAGAGAGCGGAGGCAGCTGCCTTCAGTCTCCGTGCACTTGTCGACGCAGCCATACCTTGCCTGCATCCTGAAACAAATTGCGTGATGACTTTGTACAGTTTGTAGGACCTGCGGGAATCTTCAGTTCTGGTGGGATGTACAATATGTCTTCAAATTTATAGCCATCTCTTTGTGGAACATTGTTTTGAAAACAGAACATGCAATTCTTATGGAAATCGCAAATTCTTCTCTAACATCCATTGCGTGATGAAAAGTCATGTTTTGAAGGTTCTTTTGTTGTTTAACTCCTCCTTAAATACGGGAATATTAAATTTTCAGATATACCAGATGCCTCATCTCCGACAACGACACACGGCATAGCTACTCCCTTGCTTGAAATGGGGCCTTTTGATTGATATTCATAAATTTTTACTAACGAGATTTTCAAGCGAAATTGATTGCATAAAAATAGGTGAGTCACTACATATTCCGTATGCTCCAACATGTAAGTGATCTTATAAACTGCCACGCATGAAGCAAGTAATACAATGGAAAAATAATTTTATAATTGTAGTAAAATACGTTTGTTATGAGAGATATGCCATATCATATTCCAAGTCTGTATCTCTCAGCTGATTGGTCACGACTGACAGTCACCTCTCTGACTAAATTAAGTGCTCAAATTAAGGCTACTTACTGCATTATAGCCCAAATTGCTGAGGCCATCAGCCTATAAGCACTTTAATGTCTCGTTTGCTACGCAGTAAATCAAGTGAAGCTGCGATCGACTTGAAGCACTGTAAATTTGGAAATTTGTGATAAATTTTTATGGGACAAAACTGCTGAGATCTTCGGTCCCCAGGCTTACATACTGGTTAATCTAAATCAAACAAACTGACGCTAGGACAACACACGCACACACACACACACACACACACACACACACACACACACACACATACACACACACACACACATCACGCCCGAGGGAGGACTCAAATCTCCGACGGGGAAGCCGCGCGAACTGTGGCAAGGCGCCCCCAGACCGCTCGGCTACCCCGCATGGCTTGTGAGATTGTTTCAACACTACAGTGCTTTAATAGGCATAGCGGTGTTCAAAATGGTTCAAATGGCTGTGAGCACTATGCGACTTAAGTTCTGAGGTCATCAGTCGCCTAGAACTTAGAACTAATTAAACCTAACTAACCTAAGGACATCACACACAATCATGCCCGAGGCAGGCTTCGAACCTGCGACCGTAGCGGTCGCTCGGCTCCAGACTCTAGCGCCTAGAATCGTACGGCCACTCCGGCCGGCTCATAGCTGTGTGCCATTAGCTTCCTCCCACCTCTGAAAAGACATATACAGTCAGTTGTAGGGGGATCTACATTTCATCACGTACTCCGAAAATACGGTTCAAACTGACTTGCCGTTATTGTCATTGTTAGAGGTGAAAGAAATGATAAGAACAGACAAAATCGTAGGACCAACCGGGAATCAAACAATAAGCATAAGTTCCGTAGCCTTGATAATAAGCCACTGAGCAACAAAGGCACGTTTCTAGAAAAACCATTAATAAAGAGTGTCACCCTTGTCTCGATAGTTCATAGGCGAAGTAATGGTGCTAAACTGTTCGCTTTGTCCCTGTGCCTATAGTCATGTTGTACAAATGGAGAAGATGTCTTAATTATTGACGACGCCTTTGGCACATATTGTTTTATTAACCTCCATTGCATGATGTAATTTTAGATTTTTTACTTCTGATGAAGGTATATTTATATGTACCGAAACCTTGGTCAAGAATTTTAATAAATTTTTATCCTGCAACTGTTTTTGGCTGTCATCCTTTATTGTGAAGATATTTCAATACACTCCATGATAAAACTTTCGAACAAACCTGCACGTAAGAGATGATCGCTCTCGCGAGTGCATGTGTGTGTGTGGGGGGGGGGGGGGGTGTATGGGTGTGTGGGTGTATGTCTGTGCGTCTGTGTGTGTGCGCGCGCGCGCGTGTGGCGGGGGGGGGGGAGGGGAGGCGGAATAGACGCATACGAGAGACGAAGGTATCCCAAATATTATGAACACATTCAAGAAAACTTAGATGCATTCAGACACCCAAGGGCTTCCTGAATGGTGACTTGTACTAGAGGCAAGGTGTAAGAAACTAGGAGACGCGTTCAATAAGTAATACCACTCATTTTTTATCTTGGTCAGTTGGGGTTGAAAAAATTAGGAATTAGTTGTGGGACAACGAGGAATATTTCCGCTTTGGTCCCTATAGATTCATGGAGTTCCGATAGCTGGTGGCGCTCGTTATACGTAGCCTACAAAGTGGCGTCAGTAACGAATGTGCGTTCCAGTCAGACAGCTGTCGCTGAGTTCCTTTTGCCGGAAAATCAGAGATATTGTAAGCTCTTGCACAATGTCTACGGAGACCTGGCAGTGTATAAAGGCCAGGCGTCTGTCATCAGCGCAACAAGGTCGCACAAACCTTTCCGATCTTCCACGTGCCGGCCGGCCTCAAACACCTGTGATTCATGCAATTCTGGAACGTGTTGACACTGTCCTTAGAGCTGATTGACGGATCACAGTCAAACACGTAGCTGCTCAACTGGACGTCTCTGTCGGTGGTGCTGGCACACTCGTCCACCGCTTGGGTTACTAAGAGTTGTGTGTCCGCTGAGTTCCTTGCTGCCTAAAGAAAGACCATAAAGAGCAACGTAGGACCATCTGCACGACATTTCTTGCACATTACTAGGATGATCGTGCCACTTCTTTCTTGAACATCGTCACAGGCGATGGAACACGGTTTCATCACTTCCAAGTGGAAAAAACCGTCTATCCAATGCTGTGGAACATCACCTCTTCTCCGAAAGCAACAGTTCAATGCCACACTCTGAGCCATTAAAGACATGGCGATTCTCTTCTAGGAATCTGAAGCGGTTATTCTATTTGATGTTCCCCCCACCCCGTTCCATTGTGCATTGATCAACTCTGACGTTTATTGTATTACGTTCAGCATACTGAAGAAACGACTTCAGCATGTTCGTCGCCACAGAAATGAAAATGCATTTCTCTACGAAACGTCTTACGCAGCGCTGTGCATCCGAGAGGAGCTCACAAAAATTCATTCGATTGTCCTTCCTCATTCACCCTACAGTCCGGGTACCGCACATTCCGACTTCCATCAGTTTGGCCTAATGAAGGATACACTCTGCGGGAAGCAGTACGTGGATTATGGGAAGGTTACTGCTGCAGCAAGAATTGGCTCCGAAGACGATCGGTAGAGCGGTACCATGCGGACATAGAGGCCCTTCCAGTATGTTGGCACAGGGCCGTCCCACTAAACGCAGGTTATGTTAAAAAAGTGCTTTTGTAGCAAAAGGAGTGGGAAATAATATGGTTTACTGGAATCTTGAATAAAACCAACCTGCTTGTTTTACAAAAGAATGTATCGCATTACTTATTGAACGCCTCACGTTTTGAACTAAATACATGTACAGCGTGAATCATGTTACAAGCAAAAGTAGTATCAAACTGAATTACGGTTGATAATGGCTAGCGGTACCTGTGCTTTTACACTACTGGTCATTGAAATTGCCACACCACGAAAATGACGTGCTACAGACGGGAAATTTAACCGACAGGAAGAAGATGCTGTCATATGAAAATGATTAGCTTTTCAGAGCATTCGCAGAAGGTTGGCGCCGGTGGCGACACCTACGACGTGCTGACATGACGAAAGTTTCCAACCGATTTCTCATACACAAAGAGCAGCTGACCGGCGTTACCTGGTGAAACGTTGTTGTGATGCCGCGTGTAAGGAGGAGAAATGCGTACCATCACGTTTCCTACTCTGATAAAGGTCGGATTGTTGCCTATGGCGATTGCGA
The DNA here is from genome assembly GCF_023864275.1 of Schistocerca cancellata. Classification (NCBI taxonomy): domain Eukaryota; kingdom Metazoa; phylum Arthropoda; class Insecta; order Orthoptera; family Acrididae; genus Schistocerca; species Schistocerca cancellata. Next base: position 968,786,900 of record NC_064626.1, read on the forward strand.
TTTACGTATCGCGACATTGCTGCTCGCGTTGGTCGAGATCCGAAGACGGTTAGCAGAATATGGAATCGGTGGGTTCAGGAGGGTTATACGGAACGCCATGCTGGATCCGAACGGCCTCGTATCACTAGCAGTCGAGATGACGGGCATCTTATCCGCATGGCTGTAACGGATCGTGCAGCCCCGTCTCGATCCTTGAGTCAACAGATGGGGAAGTTCGCAAGACAACAACCATCTGCACGAACAGTTCGACGACGTTTGCAGCAGCATGGACTATCACCTCGGAGACCATGGCTGCGGTTACTCTTGACGCAGCATCACAGGGAGGAGCGCCTGGGATGGTGTACTCAACGACGAGCCTGGGTGCACGAATGGCAAAACGTCATTTTTTCGGATGAATCCAGGTTCTATTTACAGCATCATGATGGTCGCAACCGTGTTTGGCGAAATCGCGGTGAACGCACATTGGAAGCGTGTATTCGTGATCACCATACTGGCGTATCACCCGGCGTGATGGTATGGGGTGCCATTTGTTACACGTCTCGGTCACCTCTTGTTCGCATAGACGGCACTTTGAACAGTGGATGTTACATTTCAGATGTAGCTATACCCTTCATTCGATCCCTGTGAAACCCTACATTTCAGCAGGATAATGCACGACCGCATGTTGCAGGTCCTGTACGGGCCTTTCTGGGTACAGAGAATGTTCGACTGCTGCCCTGTCCAGCACATTCTCCAGATCGCTCACCAATTGAAAACCTCTGGTCAATGGTGACCGAGCAACTGGCTCGCCACAGTACGCCAGTCACTACTCTTGATGAACTGTGGTATTGTGGTGAAGCTGCATGGGCAGCTGTACCTGTACACGCCATCCAAGCCCTGTTTGACTCAATGCCCAGGCGTATCAAGGCTGCTATTACGGCCAGAGGTGGTTGTTCTGGGTACTGATTTCTCAGTATCTATGCCCCCAAATTGCATGACAATGTAATCACATGTCAGTTCTAGTATAATACATTTGTCCAATGAATACCCGTTTATCATCTGCATTTCTTATTGGTGTAGCAATTGTAATGGCCAGTAGTGTACTTACGATTCATTCACAAGATCTGCTGCGGTAAAAAAAATGTAAGAAAAGAACCACACATACAATATATGATGCACTCTGATATAAAAAATAGTACAACGCAATGTAATGAAAACAGTATGCCACATTTTCTATTCCTATTCCTTGCTGAAATGTGAAAGCTTACGAATAGACGGTAAACTTTTATAGGTAATTTTATAAAGAAAAAGAGAAAGTTGAAGATAAGATCGTTTTTATACACCTGACAATTGCTCCTGTTCATATTAGAGCATCATGTTTGTTATTTCGTAAGGAACTTCCAGCCTGTGCGTGCTATAATACTGTTGCAGTAAAATACTGTTACAATGTGTACAATGAGATGCATTCTGGAGATCAGTGTTCTGCTCTAGAAGAAATTACAATTCGGTTGGAGCCTGTAACGTCCGTCAATCTTCTCGGACTTGAAATCGTGAACTTATTGCAGTTCGGCTATTGGCTTTCACAGTGGTTTCACTGGGAAGTTCAAGCTATGTTTGTAGTAAATATACTGAAGAAATTTCATGTCAACGTAAATATAACTAAGGGAAACAGTGTTCACTACTGATACGTCATTTGGACACGGTCATAAAAAAAGTGACTTGGTGTTTTGTGGGAATAAAAAGAATTTGTTTTTCGAAGAGTGAAACTGAAATACTCAGGACGGTTTGGAAATGGGCATATTTGTCTCGAAACTTTGTGGCTGTGCCAAGGGCAGCAGATTGTAATTCATGCCTTCTACATTGTGATCATTGTCTGTCTGTTTATTTATTTATTTACTTACTTATTGCTTATTTAGCCTGACCGGATTAGGGCCTTAAGGCCCTCTCTTACACCTGACCTGGGAGCGACACATCGAAAGATATTACGAAATTTACGAACAGTAATAATAACAATGATAATAATAATAATAATAATAATAATAATAATGACACTATAAACAACAACAATAATAAAGGTATTTAGAATAATATACATCATTTTAGCACATTTTAAGAGACATTTAGTATCACCAGAAGCACAATGGATAAAGGAAGAGTAGAAGATGAAATGACGATGACAGTGGCTCTTAAGAAAGAACACAGTATAAATGGAATATTCTGCCGACGAGGGGTAGGGAACAGTTGCGGGAGGGCGGGACTGACGAGAATTACCTGCACAGAATGTGGGAGAAAGGACTGTTGTGGTAAAAGATGGACAATTAATTGTCTTATGAAGTTTGGAAGGAATTTAATTTCTCTGATATTTCGAGGAAACTAGTTTCACAGCCGGGTTTCTGATACAGAAAATGATTTAGAAAAGATGGATATGCTATTTGTTGCTACAGAGAGAATTTTACATTGTTGAGAAGGAATATTTTGCAAATCTAGCGTACACAACCATACATCGTCAGAACAACCTACATGAGCGTTCGTACGAAAGTCCGCAGAGAATGGCATCATAATGGTCGAGTACGGGGAATATGGTGTCCCTTCGAGCTTTTTTCTTAAGCTTGAAAGGAAGCACGTTTTAATATTTCTGAAGTAAGTGAAGTGGCTGACATTTTCCTACAGACTGCAGCAGAGTCTTCAGTCCAGTCTAAATGATGATCCAGAATTATTCTCAAGTTCGTTGCAGAAGAAGAAAACGTTACATCTGTGCCTTTTATGATTAATGATGGGAGAGATTATTTGAACTGGGGGGGGGGGGGGGAATTATAAATTCTGTATGGGTGACTAAGATTGCTTGGATTTTGGATGGGTTAAGTTACAAACCTGTGCTCTGCGCCCAACCTGTTGTGGCAAGTAAATCGGCATTTGTATGCCGAATGGCTGTGCATAGGCTTGATGCACGCAGACTTACTTATAACAGAATCTCGTCAGCATGTGAGTAATATATGCAGTGAGAGAGAAAAGATGACACATCTATACATCATTAAATATATGATGAGAATAGCAGTGGGTCCAAATCCAATCCTTGTCGGATCCTTAATACTACATCCCTCGATTTTGAACTTTATCAGACACGAAGGAGTTACTGACATTGGCTGCTTGTGGATACTGATTGAAATTAATGAGGGAATTTGAAAATTTCTCCCTGTCTGGGATTCGAAACCGGATCTCCTGCTAACTAGGCAGATGCTCTGATTAGTGAGCCAGCTGGACACAGTGGGCATTCCAACGGCAAAGACTACCCTAGAACGCCTGCAGTCAGAAATTTTCAACTTCCTCCATTGATTTTAATCAATGTTCATTCTCAGAAAATATCTGTAACTCCATTTTTCCTTTACTTCATAATGGCTGCTGGATCAAAATGGTGTCTGTTCTTTCAGACATGTCTGAAACAACAGTCGCCACATATAATTGTGACCTTTTCTGTTCCAATCACTACGCACTGCTGGCGAGATGTTAGGACTGAATGGAACCACTGCACAGCAGTTGAACTTTCACTTGTGAGTTTAGCAAGCAGAATGTCGAAGTCTACAGTCTCGAAAGCTTCCTAAAATCCGGAAAGGACATGATAGTCGCCTGTTGTTCATCCATAGCTTTTTTTCAGTTCGTCAGCTCCTCTTATAGGAGCAGTTGTAGCGCTGCGACTTTCATGGAAACCACACTGGTATTCAACTAAAAGGTTATTTGATGCTAAATAATTAAGTAACTGTTCCTGAACTACATATTTATCGGCCGCTGAAAAAAAAATAGTTTGTACCAAACACTGATACTTTAAAGGAATCTATGGTGGACACTCTTATGCACTGGTCAGGAAAAAGTGTCGTCGTGGCAAAATACTCTTTAGGATCCTCAGTAGGAACTAGAAGTTCAGCTGCAGATTTCGTTTTACATATTCCTACACTCATAGATTTTTTCACAGGACGACAGATATGTGAAAGTCGTTAACTAGCGACTGGGAATACCTGATCTTTGAATCCCTCACAGGTTGATTAACTTGTTGTGTAGTTGGTTTTAGGTGAGTTGATTATCAGAGATCGGGTGCAGTGTCCTGTATGCTGTATGTCTAACACTCATAAGGTGTTCGACAGGGTCTGTAACTCATCGTACGCGTTTTCTCGTTACACCTAATGTTTTTAGATGAGTGCGTTTCTCGTACATATTATTCGGTCTCTTAGTGAATTTGGATGCTTCATTATTTATGTCGAAGTTACTTCTTGTCGTTGTTTGCCAAGAATAATCATAGGTGTCAGTTGTAAGGCCGGCTACGGTTTGTTCTTTCTATACTGCAGTGTGTAAGTGATGAATATTATATACCGAACAGACAAACAAGGTGTAGAAATCTGATCGGTGTGAATTACCCCATTTGGAGATAGGGTTGCGAATATATCAATAAACGTGTGAGTATCTACTGTATGATGAGTAGGCCCAAGTGTAATCAGTGTAAGGTTTTTGCAGGAAAAGGTGCGCGTGAATTTTAATCTAAGGACTGTAGTTTAGACAATGTATGTTGATATCTCCAGTTACAGTTACGTGTTCATACAGAGATTCAAGATATGAGAGTGGAGATGCGAAGCCAGAGAGATGTCCACATTTGGGGTGACTGTACATAAGACAGATGCGACATTTTCTATTAAGTGGTTTAATCTCAGTGAACTAGTATTCTGTCTGTTTGTCCTCGTCTCTAGACGTGAGTACATCATTAGGGAAACACTTGGGTAAACATGTGGTACGATATCTCATCCTCGTTTGTTACATCGTCATGTCTCAGATAAATGTAACCGTCTGGGCTGACAATAAAGGAAGGGATACTAGGCTTCAGCCATGTCTCTAACAATAGTATAACATGAAATCTGAGGTCCAGGAACTAAGTCAGGTGGGCTTGTAAGGCCTGAACATTTTTGTGAGCGAGCTGTAGAGTCGAGCTGACACGATTCGTTTCCGTTTTAGCAGGCAGGTAGGATGGACAGCTCGAAAACTCTGTGTTCTTGGAGTTGTCAGACAACTGTTTCAGAGTCACAGCACAGCGCTTTGTTGAATGCGACGTGCAGGGGAGGGGAAGGCAGAAGGAGCTGCAAAAGGTCGTACGAAGCGGGAGAAACCGGCCAGAGAATGTGTGAGGGTAAAGATTAGGTACACTTGTGCGATACTTGGCGTGTACATCTACAGCTACATGGCTACTCTGGAAATCACATTTAAGTCCTGGTAGAGGGTGCATCAAATCACCTTCACAACAATTCTCTACTATTCCACTATCGAACAGCGCACGAAAAAAAACGAACATCTTTCCATATGAGCTCTGACTTCTCTTATTTTATTATGATGATTGTTTCTCCCTATATTGTCGGTGTCAACAAAATATTTTTGCATTCGGAGGAGATTTCGGTAATGGAAATTTCGTGACAAGATGCCCTCGCAACGAGAAATTTCTTTCTTTAGTGATGTCTACCCCGAAATACTGTGTCAAGTTCGTGACAGTCTCTCCCCTAATTCTCGATACTACAAAACGAGGTGCCCTTCTTTGAAGTTTCTCGAAGTACTCCATGAATCCTATCTGGTAAGGACCAACACACAGCAGCAACACTACAAATGAGGAGAGACAAGCGTAATGAAGGTAGTCTCTTTAGTAGATCTGTTGCATCTTCTACGTGTTCTTCTGATGAAACGCTGTGTTTGATTCGCCTAGATTCAAGTTGAGTGAGTTTTCTAGAGATCGATAAAACATGGGGCCATAATGAGCAGTCCCGAATGAAATTGTCACTCTGTAGCGGAGTGTGTACTGATATGATACTAGCTGGCAGAGAAAACTATGTGACGGACTGAAGTTCGAACTACGTATATTTGTCTGTCGCGAGCAAGTGCTGTATTAACCGAGAGACCGAAGTACTACTCACCACCCACCATCACAGCCTTACATCCGCCAGTATCCCGTATCCTACCTGCTTAACTTCACAGAAATTTCTGGAAACATGTCCTAGGCTGTGGCTAAACCATTTTTCTGCGAATCTTTTCTTCCAGGTGTGCTAGTCTCTTAAGTTCCGCCGGAGAACTTGTGTGGAGTCTGGAAAATGGAGACGAGACGCTGGCGGAAATAAAGCTGTGAAGACGTGTTGTGAATCGAGCTTGGGTATCTCAGTTGGCAGAGCACTCTCCGAAAAAGGGAAAGGTCCCGAGTTCAAGTCTCGGTCTGAAATACAATTTCCATCTGACATGAAGTTTCAAGACGAGCGGTGAATGATAGAATGAGATTATGGTAATAAAGGAGTGATTATTCTGAAAATAATAATAATAATAATGGCACCGACCATACCTCCTTGGCACTGACTTCGACGTGGCGTCTCTTTCAAAGCTCCTTCACAACTATGTCTAAACATTCAAAAAATCCATTTTTAGTCATAAAGGAAATAAACTTTTTGCGATTGTGTTACGTCTATCTGCAAGAAAAGTAAGTGTAAACCTTAAACACAAAATATTACTTTATCTCTGTTTGACACTATTCCGAAGGATGTGGAGTAGGAGGATTACTCACACAATTGAGAGAACAGAAAACTGAATGAGAAATGGGATACTAAATCCAGCTGACATACAGGGTGTTACAAAAAGGTACGGCCAAGCTTTCAGGAAACATTCCTCACACACAAATAAAGAAAAGATGTTATGTAGACATGTGTCTGGAAACGCTTAATTTCCATGTTAGCGCTCATTTTAGTTTCGTCAGTATGTACTGTACTTCCTCGATTCACCGCCAGTTGGCCCAATTGAAGGAAGGTAATGTTGACTTCGATGCTTTTGTTGACATGCGACTCATTGATCTACAGTCCTAGCATCAAGCACATCAGTACGTAGCATCAACAGGTTAGTGTTCATCACGAACGTGGTTTTGCAGTCAGTGCAATGTTTACAATTGCGGAATTGGCAGATACCTATTTCATGTATGGATTAGCACGGGGCAATAGCCGTGGATCGGTACGTTTGTATCGAGACAGATTTCCAGAACGAAGGTGTCCCGACAGGAAGACGTTCGAAGCAATTGATCGCCGTCTTAGGGAGCACGGAACATTCCAGCCTATGACTCGCGACTGGGGAAGACCTAGAACGACGAGGACACCTGCAATGGACGAGGCAATTCTTCGTGCAGTTGACGATAACCCTAATGTCAGCGTCAGAGAAGTTGCTGCTGTACAAGGTAACGTTGACCATGTCACTGTATGGAGAGTGCTACGGGAGAACCAGTTGTTTCCGTACCATGTACAGCGTGTGCAGGCACTATCAGCAGCTGATTGGCCTCCACGGGTACACTTCTGCGAATGGTTCATCCCACAATGTCTCAATCCTCATTTCAGTGCGAATGTTCTCTTTACTGATGAGGCTTCATTCGAACGTGATCAAATTGTAAATTTTCACAATCAACATGTGTGGGCTGACGAGAATCCGCACGCCATTGTTCAATCACGTCATCAACACAGATTTTCTGTGAACGTTTGGGCAGGCATTGTTGGTGATGTCTTGATTGGGCGCCATGTTCTTCCACCTACGCTCAATGGAGCACGTTATCATGATTTCATATGGGATACTCCACCTGTGCTAGAACATGTGCCTTTGCAAGTACGGCACAAAATTTGGTTCATGCACGATGGAGCTCCTGCACATTTCGGTCGAAGTGTTCGTGTGCTTCTCAACAACAGATTCGGTAACCGATGAATTGGTAGAGGCGGACCAATTCCATGGCCTCCACGCTCTCCTGACCTCAGCCCTCTTGACTTTCATTTATGGGGGCATTTGAAAGCTCTTGTCTACGCAGCCCCGGTACCAAATGTAGAGACTCTTCATTCTCGCATTGTGGACGGCTGTGATACAATACGCCATTCTCCAGGGCTGCATCAGCGCATCAGGGATTCCATGCGACGGAGCGTGGATGCATGTATACTCGCTAACGGAGGACAGTTTGAACATTTCCTGTAACAAAGTGTTTGAAGTCACGCTGGTACGTTCTGTTGCTGCGTGTTTCCATTCCATGATTAATGTGATTTGAAGATAAGTAATAAAATGAGCTGTAACATGGAAAGTAAGCGTTTCCGGACACATGTTCACATAACATAATTTCTTCCTTTGTGTGTGAGGAATGTTTCCTGAAAGTTTGGCCGTACCTTTTTGTAACACCCTGTATATTTTCCAGTTGTAGAATGTACAATGAACGAATTATTTTCATGCTCACTTGTAGTATCCTTAATGGACACGCTTCTGACATATTCTTAATTTCCAGTATTTGTATCGCATACATCAGACATCCATTAGACCCTTGACATCGAGTGAAAAGGATCCGGTTATGTAGAAAAGTAACATCTTAAATTCATCTCCAGTACACAACTCCGTTTCCTTTTGCACCTTATCAGTCCACCTATACCTTAATGTTGGCCTTGTAGATCAAACTGAATGTTGACTTTCAAATTTGTGCTTGAAACTACCAGAAAACACCTTCACAGAAACAACCAAAGCTTTGCTCTAGTCATTATGTTCCGCGTTGCGGTGAGCTTTGTACATCATCATACTTGTGCGGAGTAGACCTCTCATAACGTTTACTCTAGTGTATCTTTGTGGGGCATGTACTAAGCTGTCGTGAGGAAACAGTTATGCCTAAATTTAAATTTGTTGTCAGTGTAGCGGAAAATGTTTGACGTTACCAGCATTGCAGAACGTATGTAAGCTGGCCATCATGAATTTTCCAACGATTAATGCAAATCTGAAACTTGCCGCAGAGAAGGAATTATATTAGGGATCTACAGAACTATTTTTGTGTAGATATCCCAGAATTAGGTGAAATTCGATATACCCTATTTCTACTGTGACAGAACATGGAAATAAATATTCAGATTAGAAAGTTCCTCACAAGAAGTTCATAAAGTAGAATTTCAAGCTTGAATACGACGCAGAAGGAAATCCATCTAGTGCTTTTCAAAACAATGATCTTGGCATCAATGCTGATCAATTGAGGAAACCGCCAAGAAATTAAGTTACGATGGCTGGATTAATAGTCGAAGATGGCTGACCACAAGTACGAGTGCACTTCCATAAACGCTACGCCATTTAGCTCAATCCTTCAGTAAGTATGGACGTTCACTGAGAGGGAGAAGGGTTCGTGTTCTGATCTGTCGAGAAGTCCGCTGCAAGCTAAGCTCCATAGCAGTGTGGAACTGTTTTCTCGAAGACAGAGGCTAAGTCATATGCAGCCATATCATCCACCCTGGTTTACTAATACAGCAAGAAATACAGAGACACAGTCGCGATTTTCAGAAAATACAGGAAGGGTCCAATAAGCAATGCAATACATATTTTATATGCAAGCAAGTTGGTTTTATTCAGGATTCCAATACGCTACTTTACTCCCCACTCTTTTGGCTGTAAAACTATGTTTATCAAAATAATGTCCGTTCCATGCGACGGACACCCTACCTTGCTGGGAGAGCCTTTATCCCCGCATGGTACCACTCTGCTGGTCGACCTCGGAACCAACGTCTTGCTGCATCCGTAACCTCCCCGTCATCCACGTACTGCTTCCCGCGGACTGCTTCCTTCCTTAGGCCACTTACATCAAAACTGAAAGGTCCGAGAACAGATTGATGGGTGAGGAAGATCATTCCAACGGCGTTTCATGAGCTCCTCTAGGATGGTAGACGTATGTAAGCATCTGCGTTGTCATGGAATAGGATAGGTTCGCTTGCACTTTTGTGGAGCTCAATGCGCTGAATTCGATTCTTCAGTTTCCTGTGGGGCCAGCACAGTACACTTCAGAGTTGATCGTTGCACCATGAGGAAGAACATCAAACAGAATACCCCTTCAGAATCCCAGAAAAGAGTCGCCATGACTTTGCTAGCAGAGAGTGCGGCTTTGAATGTTTTCTACGGAGGAGAGATGGTGTGGTGCCTCTCCATGGAATGACATTTAGTTTCCGCCTCGAAGTGATTAATCATGTTTCATCACCTGTGACGATGTTCAACAAAAAACAGTCATATCGATCAGCTTAGTAACGCGCAAGCAGCTCTGGGCAGATGGTCCTTCGTTACTCTTTATGGCTATCTGTTAGGCGGCGAGGAACTCAACGGGCACACACCTTTGAGTACTCCAAATGGTGGACGAGCGTGCCAGCATTACGTACTCAGACGTCCAGTTGTGCAGTAGAACCTTTAATTGTGATCAGTCGATCACTCGATGAGAGTGTCCGGACGTTCCTACACTGAATTTGTCACAGTTGTGTGAGGCCAGCCGGTACGCTGGAGATCGGTCAGGTCCGCGCGATCTTGTTCGGATGATGACAAACGCCTCGCCTAACGACTCACCGTGCCTTTGTTCACTGCCACGTCTCCGTAGACGTGCTGTAAGCGAATGGGAAAATCTGCGATTATTTGGTTTATTGCCAAAAGAAACTCAATAACAGCTCTCTGCTTGAAACACGCGTCCGTTAGAGACGCCATTTTTGAAGGCTACGTATAGCGCTGCAACCCAGTGAAACTTCACGAAACTATATGGGCTGAAGCGGTAATATTGCGCGATGTGCCACTACAACTTTTGCGTTTTTCAACTGAAAATGGCCTAGTGAAAATGTTCGCGTTACTTACTGAACACGCCCCATAGAAAAGCAGACGACTCTGCATTCCTGTTTCGGCATAGTCCATGACATTCGCTCCTCAAAGTCGTTTGACAAAAGCATTGCGCCAATGGCGAATACGAGTACCAACCTAGCAGGTTTAATGTAGAAGTGTCATAAGTTTCACATTCACTCATTAGGTTATAATTAACCTTTAATGTACTGACAAAAACTGCATATAAACGAGTGTGTGAAAACTATAGCTCGTTAAAGCTGCTAGTTTTCGTTCACGACAAGCAAGAAAGGAAGAGTGGCTGTGAGTCCCGCACCACAGCTCTAGCAGGCGATCAGCAGCGTCTGTCGCATATTTGAGCGAGAGAGTAGGTACTCCACCCTGGTCGTCACAGCTGGTACACGGAATATAAAAACAGCTTGTTGGTGCGGCGGGGCGGTAGCTCTGCTTAACGCGCGCGCCTGAGCCCCCCCCCCCCTCCTCCCCCCCGCACACACACACACACACACACACACACACACACACACACACACAGCGCACCAGGTTTTCGCAGCTAAACGCCTACCTGCGCAGATGCCGTTAACGCCGTGGTTTGGCTCCAGTGCTGCGTCAATAAAAACCGCGCTGCAGTAACTTCAACTTTAGCGTATGGGGGCTGAACCACAGTCCCAGGGTAATTTCTTCTTTTTCAGTGATCCCTGCCGCATATACAAAGATTAAATGTGGTCTACAAAAAGAAGAAATTGTTTTGCACTGTTCGAGCAGTTCTTGCTGTGTGAAATACTACGGTAGCTGCATTCTTTTCTCCCCGGCAGCTAAAAATTTTTATTTTCGTTTTATGGTTTTCACATAATGCAGTATATGCGAACAGCACGTTCGTTAGATATCGCGAAAGAAAATAAAGCTCGGGTGCTTTCTATAAAAAAAAATCGCTTATACATTACCTGGTTACACTTTGTATAGAAACTGTTCGACCCCAATGATATTTTTCTTGAAATTGTTCTTCGGGCACCAACATGTTCTGATTTCGGACCGTCTACAAAAGAGGAATTGTTAGGCTTGTTGTATTAACGTATTTTGCAGAACTTAACTGGGGAATTCCACGTTATAATTGCGCTAAATATTTGTATATTAAATCTGTTCTTGTTGTGAGAGATTGATGTAACGCGTGCCCAGACATTCATACCATGCTCCACCGAAAAACATTTTTCTGATATGTTTAATTTTGTATTACGTTGTAAAGTCACTGACAAGTGAATTAAAAAAGATTGATAGAAATTTTACTCATTTCGGAGAGATATTTTCCTGTCACATTCAACGATAAAAAAATTGATATTAACGAACAAAAAATTGAAGTTCCTAGAGGTGTTTCGGTCACCCGTAAAATCCGATGATGCGTCTTCTAATATTCGTAAGGCGACAAATAAAATGAGTAAAAATAATTCCATCCACGTACACTTACTATACTGACAAGGCAGAGTTCATGGATACGAGGCAGTGGGTCCTTTCATATCAATTGCTATTAAGTTTATTGACTGATACCAGGAGTAACAATAGACAACTAGTATAAGAAACGAGGGGGGGGGGGGGGAGGGTCTCCGCAGAACTGACGTGGCAAATCTGTGTCCTGAATACTACTCGTAGGAGAATTAACAGGATAACTTGACAACGTCTGTGGCATTAGGGGAAATTGTATAGGGAAATTCCTAGGAGATGACAAGGACTGAGTGCAATTTTTCGTTGGTTCTTATGTCACACCACAGAAATCAGAATACACGACTTTCTAAACTGACATAATGGCAGTATATCTGTGAAGTTCTTCACTGATTTAATTGGTAAAACAATAATGTCTGAAGTGTACTTGTATCTCGATGTAAAGACGCTGACATCTGACGCGGACCGGACAGAAGATCGCTTTCAGTGACTCTGATACTGGAGGCCAATATTCGATGCACTTGCAGAGTAGCAAAAGTTATTCGCCTCCTGTGTAAATAAATGTTTAATCATTTTTGCTGTCAACTTTAGGGAGACCCAAAATTTAAACGTTTTCGGAATAACCGAGATAATTATTTTGAAACTTCCTCTGTGCATTCTCTCTTTAGTTTTACGGTATGTACTCCTACAAGTCCATGTGGTTACTCAAGGTGCAGTTTGACAATGATAGTACCACTTCACTTTTAAATACTTTACAAAACTATGCCAATTACACACTCAGAAAAGACAAGAAATTAGAGTAAATCTAACAATTTCGGCCTTGAAGACAGTGCTACATTTTCTAAAAGAAAAACTCGTGTAGCTGCTAAATATCTTTATTTGCATTGAAAAGAGAATAGCTAAATGGTTTGTTGTTCACCTAATGCAGGTATAATGAACACCACAACTGCGGGCCTAACGTGCTTCATCAAAATGCGGGAATGCCTGAAAATTCTTATATTATGGAAGTGTAACAGACGTATAACGCTTCCGTAACTCATAGTAATTAATCATTTTGAAACTGTCGTCGTTTTCAGATATGCCACAATTTAACCATTTGTCCATTTCATTAATTTTACATCTAAAACACATCAAGCCCAGGCAACCACTACATAGCATTACGTTAGCTTTAATTATTTTTTTCAAATAATTTGTATTACATTGAATATTCCGTGGATTCATTGATGTGTAGAACAGTTGGCGTACAATGATTAATTCATGGAACAACTGGTAGAATTCATTTCATCACGAAAGAGTCGTACTGCTTAACGACAAATTGGTTCAAATGGCTCTGAGCGCTATGGGACTTAAAATCAGAGGTCATCAATCCCCTAGAACTGAGAACTACTTACACCTAACTAACCTAAGGACATCACACACATCCATGCCCGAGGCAGGATTCGAACCAGCGACCGTAGCGGTCGCGCGGTTCCAGACTGAAGCGCCTAGAACCGCTCGTCCACAACGGCCGGCGCTTAACGACAGTGTGGCCTACGCAGAAGTGTTTCTGTTATTTATAACAATCGTAATACAATTTATAACGTAAGTAATAGCGAAAACTAGCACCATACTAGAATAAAAAACGTTATAGTTGACATAGATACATCAATGAAATGCGAATTTGTGGTTATGAGCAGCTACTGTCTTCTCCAGCCTGCCGGTGTGGCCAAGCGGTTCTAGGCGCTTCAGTCTGGAACCGCGCGACCCCTTCGGTCGCAGGTTCGAATCCTGCCTCGGGCATGGATGTGTGTGATGTCCTTAGGTTAGTTAGGTTTAAGTAGTTCTAAGTTCTAGGGATCTGATGACCTCAGCTGTTAAGTCCCATAGTTCTCAGAGCCATTTGAACCGTTTTTTGTCTTCTCCAGTTATAAAGATCACTATAATTGATTCATTGTGCTCAATAAGCAGTCCACGATATGATGCTGCTTACAAGATTTAACATTGCCAAGTGGTGGAGTTGTATTAACATAGTACGTACAGGATGGACAGAACAAAATTGGTTCAAATGGCTCTGAGCACTATGCGACTTAACTTCTGAGGTCATTAGTCGCCTGCAACTTAGAACTAATTAAGCCTAACTAACCTAAGGACATCACACACATCCATGCCCGAGGCAGGATTCGAACCTGCGATCGGAACGGTCGCTCGGCTCCGGACTGTAGCGCCTAGAACCGCACGCCCACTTCGAGCGGCTGGACAGAACAGATGTGGAACCTTAAAGCGACGGCGGCTAGGAGAACGTGTAGTTCATTTATGGTTGGGCTGACGCGAAAGCTTCGGATGCTACACCGTTGTACCGAAAGAAATACTTTGATCGAAGACGCCGACAAAATCGTTCAATTGACAGATCTGTCAGACTCACGGACAAAAGGGGAGCTTTACCAGAGGTGGACAGACAGTAATGAATGCACGCGTTGCAGTTGAAGCCGAGGATACGCTTTTGGAAGAATTGCAGCTTTACCCAGGGACACCGTCGATGGGAACAGCTGTCTGTTCTCACATCTAGGCCACACCTGTGCGTGGAGGATTCTACATCGCAATTCGCTACACTCGTTCCAAACCCTTCATTGTCTCAGTGGAACAGACTTTGGTGATAGGGTGATTTTTTTGACAATGGACGCAACAAAAGATTGTTTTCAACGATAATTTGAAAAGCAACGTTTCACTTGCAGATTAAAATAGTACTTTTTAATTTCATTATATATGTCAAGTAGAGTGACGTAAACCCATATGCAGTTAATAGGACACCATATCAGCAACGTTTTTCATTGAATGTGTGGTTAGATTTTCTAGGTTTTCGTCTCATCCTGCCATACATTCTTCTAAGAAAACTTAAGGTATGGGAGTACCATTGATGAGATTGCTTGGGATGCGCAGCTACTTATTGAGGTTCAGTATGGGCTGTAATTATCATATGACAGCAAACTTGTAGATGTGATAATGCGTTAATGCGGAACAGATTTACGCTGGGAACAATTAGTTACAATTTTGGCCACCTGGTGAACATCTGGTGTTGTACAATGTTTATATGACGCTGTCATTTGACAAGTCACAACGTGAGTGAACAGAGTGGTATCGAGAACGAAGACCGTGCACTGTAGTAAAATAGTTTTATGTGATCGGCAGCAATTACATTGCTTCTCTGAGAGAGTCACGCGGACAGAAGTGTCTGAGGAGAGGCCCGACATAATTAAATGGTTTAGAGAAGATGATAATGTGATTCGAAAACATGATTTAGCTTGGTGTGGCACTTCAAGAAGGTAGGCGTCCTGTACCGGTGGAAGTTACTGACGAGGCTTCTGTTGCTGTAACTGACCACGCAGCACGTGCCCCGGGTAGTGCTAGTGCTTATGAAGTGTCACGAGACTCGTCCATCCCATGGACAGCACTATGGATAGTTTTGCAGTCTATTTTGCACGCGTACAAGATCGAGAGGGTGCAGCAACTGTAACCTCATGATCCACAACAACGTTGTGAATTTGCTCTTCCGTTTCTAGCACGGATCTAAGTCGATGATATGAGACTAGGCGATGTTCTATAGACTGACGAGGCACTTCTTACACTAAAGGGAGCAGTCAGTACACATAACTGCCGAATTTAGGGTACTCTTAAACTGCGTTCCGTGACGAAGAGCCATTATTACACTTTCCATATGTGAATGTATGGTTTAGATTCACAAGCACCTTTATTTTCGGACCGTTCTTCTTTCAAGAGATATACATATAGGGCCAGTCATGTATACTGGGATGTCTGTAAGTTACTGAAACCTTCTTGTATGACATGTGATTCCTGCTCTGAAGGGACGTAACTATGTGCTGAATACACACAGTCTGGCACATACTTTGTCCAAGTTTCCACACAGTCGCCTCTGGCATTAAGGCACTTGTCGTACAGTGCTAACATTTGGTGCATATCCTCTTCGTATCATGGGGCCTGCTGGCTACTCCTCCATGTTACGACAGCATCCTTCAGACCTTCGTCATATGGGAAGTGTTTTCCAGTAAGGTGCTCCTTCAGTTTACGAAGCAGGTAAAAACCCGACTGTGCCAGTTCCGGACTATAGGGAGAATGCTAGAAGATGACCCATCGGAACCTCTCACGCAGTAACACTTGTGTCTACCGGACAGTATGCGGACGTGCATTGTCAAGCAACAAAACGGTTCCACTCGACGGGTTGCCTCTTCGGTGGTTCTGGATAGTCGATCGAAGACCTGCATGTGCAGCACAGTAAGCATCATCATTCATTGTTTTCATTGTTGTGTCACGGGGCTTGAAATCTACGAGTAGGGCCACTTCACCATCCCGGAACACAGAAGCCTTCAGTTTTCGAGTTGATGCAGTTTCTTTGAACTTACTTGGTTTCCGTGAGACTGAGGATGACGCCATTTCATAGACTGTCGCTTCAATGTGGGGTGCTATGAGAACCTAATGTTTTACCTCCTGCAACAGTCCGGTAAATGAACGTGTTGTTGTCCATAGTGCACACCCATTCTCCCAACTTTCGAGTAGTAATTGAGCATGCATGGCACGCACCAAACAAAGATTTTGTAGTGTCCTAAGCGCAAAGTGAAAATTTCGTGCACAACTGAATTAGACAGTTCCTGAGATTGTTCATGCACGTCGCTAATCGTGAATCGATTCTTTCGAATGGTGCGCTCTACTCTTTGTTTCAGCGCATCTGTGACGACGGAGGATCGTCCTGATCTCTCTTTGTCATAAACATCTGTTCTGCCAGTCTCATAAATATTAGCGACGATTTCGAACAATGGATGTATTCATTACACCTTCAGCATATATGGTAAAAAGTCCGAAGTGAATATCACAGGCCGGCCGGGGTGGCCGAGCGGTTCTAGGCGCTTCAGTTTGGAATTGCGTGACCGCTACGGTCTCAGGTTCGAATCCTGCCTCGGGCATGGATGTGTTTGATGTCCTTAGGTTAGTTAGGTTTAAGTAGTTCTAAGTTCTAGGGGACTGATGACCTCAGAAGTTAAGTCCCATAGTGCTCAGAGCCATTTCAACCATTTTTGAATGTCACAGGGTCTAACATTTTCCTCCTACACATGGTACCTCACAGTCGGCAGAATTCAAAGTCAGCACAGTCTTGGATCACAGCTATCTCTGCACTTAACCACGTGACATGGTCCGACTTACAACTGCATGTAGCAACTGTCCGCTTCAAGACAGGTACGCGGATTGTACACAAAAACTTTCTTTACTTATTGAAGGGCCCTCGTACATGCGGACTTCATTCTAAATTTACATTTCAAATAGTTATGCACCAACTGAAGCAATAATTCATAATGAATTCTGTAATGGCTCATAACTTCACGTTGACGAACGGTTCGTTTGGGAGTGACACGTCGTTACTTCTACTATCGTATTCCTTGCCATTGTGTTTTCGGTATTACGAGGCGTGTTTCTTCTGAAACAAAAATAAAGTAAGTAGGCTTTTCTCAGAAATTTTAATTTGCATGAAAGTCACTAATTTAATATGCTTCTCTACACAATTCCCTCAAATATTAAGGTACTTATCGTACAGCCAGTCTTGGTATCACTCTCTTGGAAATCTGCCGCCTGAGAACAACTTTAGATAACTTAAATTTTCTGTAACAATTTCAGACGCACAATTCTTGACATTTATGAGCTGTGGGGTGGTACGGAAAATGATGAGAGCTTTCAAATGTGGCCACGAATCGGCATGAGGAGGAAAGAAGTGGGCAACCTTCAGCCAGTACTGATAATTTGGAGCACAAAGTCGATGAAAAAGTGAGACAGAACAGACGGTTTCCAATTTAGATCTTAAGTCTGAGCTTCCTCAATTGTCAAGAAGTGTGATTTAAGCAGTTTTTACAGGAAGTTTGAATTATCGAAAGTATACTCAGGCGGCACATTTTTACAAAGATGATATTCAAAGCTGGCTGTATTATACGATAAGTGCCTCAATATTGGTGGGAATTATGTAGGAAATCAAAGTATAGGCCTTTATGTAAAAATATAATGCTACGAAAAGTATTAATTTTTTAGTGTTTATTGAAAACGGTGCTTATGAAACACGCCTCCTATGTATGATACACCCTGTATAATGGATACGGTAGGTAGGAGCGCAGCAAATGCGGTGAAAAATGGTCCCAAGTTCGTGCTGTGAAACACGTGAAGACATAATTTCATACCTTTGAGATTTTTGAGTGGGTTATATGGAGAGTGTTGGGGAACGTATGACGCTCTCTCTCTGTATGTAGCTGTCGTGTAGATCGCGTCAAATTAGTAGCATAACATATTGAAAGTTTCCCGTATCTTCAGTCATTCTCAGTGTATACATACTGATGCGCACAAGCAAAGCTCCTTGTGCTCTATGATCCTTTATTAACATCAACGGCGGTGCAAATTAGTGTAATATAATGGGAATTAAAAACAGTACTTACTAGCAGAATGCTACATGGGTTACACTATCGGCTATACATATTGCCCTATAACCTTGTCTTCTTCGGTGACTATTAATACTAGTATCGTAAACGATGTAACAAATTCCTTCCTAAATAAACAGAGCTGCGGTGTTCAACTTCTAAATATCTGTTCAAGACATATTAATCTTCGCTCTACTGGAAGAGAAGCAACATAATATCGGTGTTAGCAAGAGAGCGAAATTACAGTTACAACGTATAAACCGACAACGTAACTGGCACAAAATCAGTCATTTAGATATTAAATATCGGGTGTACGATGAAAGATAATCAGTTTAGCTTTGAAAGTAACTTTGAATGAAGGGATCATAATCTTTGCTTGAAACATAGTTAGCAAAAAGTTCTTCCTGCGACCCGAGTTTCAAAGTGCCGTTTTCGCAAGACATATGGAATGAAAATATCAGTTTGAGGTTGTTGTTGTTGTGGTCTTCAGTCCAGAGACTGGTTTGATGCAGCTCTCCATACTACTCTATCCTGTGCAAGTTTCTAATCTCCCAGCACCTACTGCAACATACATCCTTCTGAATCTGCTTAGTGTATTCATCTCTTGGTCTCCCTTTTCGATTTTTACCCTCCACGCTGCCCTCCAATACTAAATTGGTGATCCCTTGATGCCTCAGAACATGTCCTACCAACCGATCCCTTCTTCTAGTCAAGTTGTGCCACAAACTTCTCCCCAATCCTATTCAGTACTTCCTCATTAGTTATGTGATCTACCAAACTAATCTTCAGCATTCTTCTGTAGCACCATATTTCAAAGGCTTCTATTCTCTTCTTGTCCAAACTATTTATCGTCCATGTTTCACTCCAATACGTGGCTACACTCCACACAAATACTTTCAGAAATGACTTCCTGACACTTAAATCTATACTCGATGTTGACAAATTTCTCTTCTTCAGAAACACTTTCCTTGCCATTGCCAGTCTATATTTTATATCCTCTCTACTTCGACCATCATCAGTTATTTTGTTCCCAATAGCAAAACTCCTTTACAATTTTAAGTGTCTCATTTCCTAATCTAATTCCCTCACCATCACCCGATTTAATTCGACTACA
Organism: Schistocerca cancellata; assembly: GCF_023864275.1. Classification (NCBI taxonomy): domain Eukaryota; kingdom Metazoa; phylum Arthropoda; class Insecta; order Orthoptera; family Acrididae; genus Schistocerca; species Schistocerca cancellata. Next base: position 968,806,511 of record NC_064626.1, read on the forward strand.
TTCCATTATCCTCGTTTTGCTTTTGTTGATGTTCATCTTATACCCTCCTTTGAAGACACTGTCCATTCCGTTCAACTGCTCTTCCAAGTCCTTTGCTGTCTCTGACAAAATTACCATGTCATCGGCGAACCACAAAGTTTTTATTTCTTCTCCATGGATTTTAATACCTACTCCGAATTTTTCTTTTGTTTCCTTTACTGCTTGCTCAGTATACAGATTGAATAACATCGGGGAGAGGCTACAACCCTGTCTCACTTCTTTCCCAACCGCTGCTTCCCTTTCATGCCCCTCGACTCTTATAACTGCCATCTGGTTTCTGTACCAATTGTAAATAACCTTTCGCTCCGTGTATTTTACCCCTGCTACCTTTAGAATTTGAAAGAGAGTATTGCAGTCAACATTGTCAAAAGCTTTCTCCATGTCTACAAATGCTAGAAACGTAGGTTTTTGACTTTCCTTTATCTTTCGTCTACGATAAGTCGTAAGGTCAGTATTGCCTCAAATGTTCCAACATTTCTACGGAATCAGAACTGATCTTCCCCGAAGTCGGCTTCTACCAGTTTTTCCATTCGTCTGTAAAGAATTCGCGTTAGTATTTTGCAGCTGTGACTTATTAAACTGATAGTTCGGTAATTTTCACATCTGTCAACACCTGCTTTCTTTGGGATTGGAATTATTATATTCTTCTTGAAGTCAGAGGGTATTTCGCCTGTTTCATACATCTTGCTCACCTGATGGTAGAGTTTAGTCAGGACTGGCTCTCCCAAGGCCGTCATTAGTTCCAATGGAATGTTGTCTACTCCCGGGGCCTAGTTTCGACTCAGGTCTTTCAGTGCTTTGTCAAACTCTTCACGCAGCATCATATCTCCCATTTCACCTTCATCTACATCATATTTCATCTCCATAATATTGTCCTCAAGTACATCGACCTTGTATAGACCCTCTATATACTCCTTCCACCTTTCTGCTTTCCTTTCTTTGCTTAGAATTGGGTTTCCATCTGAGCTCTTGATATTCATACAAGTGGTTCTCTTTTCTCCAAAAAAGGTCTCTTTAATTTTCCTGTAGGCAGTATCTATCTTACCCCTAGTGAGATAAGCCTCTACATCCTTACATTTGTCCTCTAGCCATCCCTGCTTAGCCATTTTGCACTTCCTGTCGATCTCGTTTTTGAGACGTTTGTATTCCGTTTTGCCTGCTTCTTTTACTGCATTTTTATATTTCTTCCTTTCATCAATTAAATTCAATATTTCTTCTGCTACCCAAGGATTTCTACTAGCCCTCGTCTTTTTACCTACTTCATCCTCTGCTGCCTTCACTACTTCATCCCTCAAAGCTACCTATTCTTCTTCTACTCTATTTCTTTCCTCCATTCCTGTCAGTTGTTCCCTTATACTATCCCTGAAACTCTGTACAACGTCTGGTTTAGTCAGTTTATCCAGGTCCCATCTCCTTAAATTCCGTCCTTTTTGCAGTTTCTTCAGTTTTAATCTACGGGTCATAACCAATAGATTGTGGTCAGAGTTCACATCGGCCCCTGGAAATGTCTTACAATTTAAAACCTAGTTCTAAATCTCTGTCTTACCATTATATAATATATCTGAAACCTGTCAGTATCTCCAGGCTTCTTCCATATATACAGCCTTCTTTTATGATTCTTGAACAAAGTGTTAGCTATGATTAAGTTGTGCTCTGTGCAAAATTCTACCAGGCGGCTTCCTCTTTCATTTCTTAGCTCCAATTCGTATTCACCTACTACGTTTCCTTCTCTCCTTTTTCCTGCTACCGAATTCCAGTCGCCCATGACTATTAAATTTTCGTCTCCCTTCACTATCTGAATAACTTCTTTTATTTCATCATACATTTCTTCAATTTCTTCGCCATCTGCAGAGCTAGTTGGCATATAATCTTGTACTACTGTAGTAGGAGTGGGCTTCGTATCTATCTTGGCCACAATAATGCGTTCACTATGCTGTTTGTAGTAGCTTACCCGCATCCCTATTTTCCTATTCATTATTAAACCTACTCCTGCATTACCCCTATTTGACTTTGTGTTTATAAGCCTGTATTCACCTGACCGGAAGTCTTGTTCCTCCTGCCACCGAACTTCACTAATCCTCACTATATCTAACTTTAACCTATCCATTTCCCTTTTTAAATTTTCTAACCTACCTGCCCGATTAAGGAATCTGACATTCCACCCTCCGATTCTTAGAACGCCAGTTTTCTTTCTCCTGATAACGACATCCTCTTCAGTAGTCCCCGCCCGGAGATCCGAATGGGGGAATATTTTACCTCCGGAATATTTTACCAAAGAGGACGTCATCATCATTTAATCATACAATATAGCTGCATGCCCTCGGGAAAAATTACGGCCGTAGTTTCCCCTTGCTTTCAGCCGTTCGCAGTACCAGCACAGCAAGGCCGTTTTGGTTAGTGTTACAAGGCCAGATCATTCATCGACCGAAAGACGACGACTGAGAGACCCGCGTTTCGGTGCGAAGCAGGGATTCCCGGAGAAGATGAAGGGCCGGTGTTTCCCAAACCATTTCCGAAAGAACACTCCGCAGGGAATCACATCGTATCAACGTTTGATGTGAAGCTACACGCAAGAGAGTCCTCGCTCCTTTCAATTTACAAAGTAACCAGCTTACAGGGGCTGAAGAGACACTAACAGTAGATGTTCAGAAACAGGAAACATTTTACAGCGAAAAATAATACAGTTTTTTTGACTGCGTATGACCTATGCTTGGAGTTTTGTTCATCGAACAACCCACGAAGTACTATTTTGCTTCTTGGTCAGTGGGGGCAGGACATAATTGCGGTCATCGATACCAAAAGAGTCAGATATGTAAAGTAGAGAAGAAATGTATTTTAAAAAGGATATTACAGACACTTTCAATACCATATTGATATCAACTCACCAATAACTGTTTACAAAGCCACATTATCCGTGGCTACCTACCTAGACGACCTGAGTCATAGTTGAGCGTATGTGTTACTTGGCGCTACAGGCTGTTCCGGTGCATAATTCTTCTCCTCAGTTTGCAATTATTCCACATAACTAATGATGACTATAGTTTCTGTAAGTCAGTATTTCACTGCCTCACTGTTAGCTATAGGTAAACGGACACTTACGTCCCTTGTGAAGTCATAGACTGGTACACCATTAGGCGCAAGTTTCAATCTCGCCGCGGCACATAAATAAATCTCTTGTTGTAGTGACAGGTCTTTATTCTGGTTTTATTTCTCAGTCGTCTACCTATACCGTAGCGTCACATCACTTGGGTCATCAACGTTTAATGTGTCGGTCGTGTCCCTTCATTACTTAATGTGCTATACGCGCTTCTGTTACGTGGACCTTTCAGAACTCAGTTCATTAACAGCTACGTATTTATTTCCATTTGACTTAGTTCTACACAGTACTGTACACACTACCTTAGTATTTCATAGTGTTGCTTCAGGACGACACACCAAAACATTTAGAGTTCTTTTAAGAATTCGTATCGATTATTTCCTGCCACAGACCATACTGCAAGGTATAGACGTGACCCGTACCGAAAATTCACTGGACGACCTGGAATAACCTTTAATCATTTTGACTTAGGCGACAACTATGTTGCTTCAGGAGTAATCTGATATTAGTGCCTCCTTCCTCCAGAATCCATTACAAATTTTTTCACAACGATTAGCAGTATTTTGTAAGGTGTCCCTCTGTATTATATTCTCTTAGGACGACTTTGCTTTTCTGTTTCGTCTCGTGAGCTACAGCTTTGCTCTTTTCCTGTACTATGACACTTATTGTGACTTTACAAGGTTAATGATGTCGTTTGTGTCCCATGGGGTAAGAAAAGTGACTTAGTGGGATTTATTTCGAGCTGAAACTCTGCGTATACAGGGTGGTCCATTGATAGCGACCGGGACAAATATCTCACGAAATAAGCATCGAACGAAAAAACTACAAAGAACTAAATTCGTCTAGCTTGAAGGAGGAAACCAGATGGCGCTATGGTCGGCTCGCTAGATGGCGCTGCCACATGTCAAACGAATATCAATTGCGTTTTTAAAAATATGAACCCCCATTTTTATCAAATATTCGTGTAGTACGTAAAGAAATATGAATGTTTTAGTCGGACCACTTTTTTCGCTTTGTGATAGATGGCACTGTAATCATCACAAACGTGTAAGTACTTTGTATCACGTAACATTCCGCCAGTGCGGACGGTATTTGCTTCGTGATACATTACCCGTGTTAAAATGAACCGTTTACCAATCACAGGAAAGTTCGATATCGTGTTGATGTACGGCTATTGTGATCAAAATGGCCAACGGCAGTGTGCTATACACTTCTCGGTGTCCTGGACGACATCATCCTAGTGTGCGGACAGTTCGCCGGATAGTTACGTTATTTAAGGAAACAGCAAGTGTTCAGCCATGTGTGCAACGTCAACCACGACCTGAAACAAATGATGATGCCCAAGTAGGTGTTTTAGGTGGTGTCACGGCTAATCCGCACATCGGTAGCAGAAAAATTGCGCGAGAATCGGGAATCTCAAAAACGTCGGTGCTGAGAATGCTACAGCAACATCGATTGCACCCGTACCATAGTTCTAAGCACCAGGAATTGCATGGCGACGATTTTGAACGTCGTGTACAGTTGTGCCACTGGGCACAAGAGAAATTACGGGACGATGTCAGATTTTTAGCACGCGTTCTATTTAGCGATGAAGCTTCATTCACCAACAGCGGTAACGTAAACCGGCATAATATGCACTACTGGGCAACGGTAAATCCACGATGGCTGCGACAAGTGGAACATCAGCGACCTTGGTGGTTTAATGTATGGTGCAGCATTATGGGAGGAGGAATAATTAGGCCCCACATTATCGATGGTAATCTAAATGGTGCAATGTATGCTGATTTCCTACGTAATGTACTACTGATGTTACTACAAGATGTTCCACAACGTGACAGAATGGCGATGTACTTCCAACATGATGGATGTCCGGCACATAGCTCGCGTGCGGTTGAAGCGGTACTGAATAGCATATTTCATGACAGGTGGACAGGTCGGCCACTCCGGCCGGCGGACAGGTCGCCGAAGCACCATAGAATGGCCCGCAGGTTCACCGGATCTGACGTCCCCAGATTTATTTCTGTGGGGAAAGTTGAAGGATATTTGCTATCGTGATCCACCGACAACGCCTGAAAATATGCATCAGCGCATTGTCAATGCTTGTTCGAACATTACGGCAGGCCAACTACTCGCTGTTGAGAGGAATGTCGCTACACGTACTGCCAAATGCACTGAGGTTGGCGGACGTCATTTTGAGCATCTATTGCATTCATATGGTATTCACAGGTAATCACGCTGTAACGGCATGCGTTCTCAGAAATGATAAGTCCACAAAGGTACATGTATCATTTTGGAACAACCGAAATAAAATGTTCAAACGTACCTACGTTCTGTATTTCAATTGAAAAAACCTACCTGTTGCCAACTGTTCGTCTAAAATTGTAAGCCATATGTTTGTGACTATTACAGCGCCACCTATTACAAAGCGAAAAAAGTGGTCCAACAAGAACATTCATATTTCTTCACGTTCTGCACGAATATGTAATAAAAATAGGAGTTCCTATTTTAAAAAACGCAGTTGATATCCGTTTGACCTATGGCAGCGCCATCTAGAGGGCCAACCATAGCGTCATCTGGTGTCCCCCTTCAAGCTAGACAAGTTTCTTTCTTTGTAGTATTTTCGTTTGACGCTTATTTCGTGAGATGTTTGGTCCGGTCACGATCAATGGACCACCCTGTATATGGAAGGTATGTAAATGGCAACTGGTATGCTCTGTAATGTTTTACAAGACCAACAAAACAAGTGATCACTTCAGTGACTAGAGGAAGAGGATGGTTTCACATTTTAAAGTTAGTAAGGAAATAATTTAATGATGTTCGTATGGACAGTGTATACGTTTCTGACTAAACGATTATCAGCGTGATACATTAAGAGCCGGCCGCTGTGGTCGAGTGGTTCTAGGCGCTTCAGTCCGGACCCACGCGGCTGCTACGGTCGCAGGTTCCAATCCTGCCTCGGACATGGATGTGTGTGATGTCCTTAGGTTAGTTAGGTTTAAGTAGTTCTAAGTTCTAGGGGCTGATGACCTCAGATGTTAAGTCCCATGATGCTTAGAGCCATTTCAGCCATTTGATACATTATACTTTGTAGGGTTCAATATCTGACCGCGTCATTTGAAGGCAAGTCAACAACTGAAACAGACTATCAGAAAGTCGCATATGTTTATCACAAAGTTGGAGATGTTTACGTTGATAAGTATGTGAAATGCAGCCACACGTTTGAGATTTAATATCTGAAACATGCACAGTATGCATAATATACGATCTGGGTCATGAAATTGGCAAAAAGTAGAGTTACTTTTCCCATTTTGGTTAATGCTTATGACTTCTACGTAACTCGTCAATGAGTAGGGAAGTGTTCGTTTCCCACAAACTTGTAATACGAATGTGGTGCCCACACTAGAATACACTCTTAAAAATACGTTCATCCCATAGTGGAAATTGTTGTCAACAATCTATTGCAGTATAAAAAAACAGAAGCTTTCGTGAATAAGAAGGTGTGCTGAAAAGTAATGCCTACGAATTCTTTTATGTGGAAAGTCCTAAAGCTATTTAGGTAAAGCAAACATTATTAACGTTAGACATCATATGTGTACAGTATTTAACAATCATTTTCTGAGCATTCCTGGTGAGTTAAATAAAAACTTAGTGTCTACAGGGAATCATATAACTCTCTTTGAAATTTTTTTCCGAGATTAATGTCTGAAATACTGCTCTGTGATAGTAACAAGGGGGAGACTGAGTTAGTAATCAAATCACTGAAGACTAAGGACTATCATGGGTGTGATGGTGTTCCTAGCACAATATTAAAGTACTGGGCTGCACATGTACCCCTGTTCTTAGCCATATTTGTAATTTTTCAGTTACGAATGGTCAGTTTCCTGAACGATTAAAGTACTCAGTAGTAAAGCCGCTTTCTAAAAAGGGAGAAAGGGATAATGTAGACAATTTTAGGCCTGTTTCTATGCCACAAGTGTTTGCTAAAGTTGTTTAAAGGCTGTGTGTGTAAGGATAGTTGATCATTTTATACCAGACGATTTGCTATCAAATGTACAGTTCGGCTTTAGAAGTCGTTTAAGAACTGGAAATGTTATATTCTCTTTTCTTAATGAGGTACTGAATGGATTAAATAAAAGGTTTCGCACGCTAGGTGTCTTTTTTGATTTAACTAAGGCGTTTGATCACAGGCTCCAGAAGTTTGACCTTTACAGAATATGGGGAGTAGCTCACAATTGGCTCACTTCTTACTTTAACGACCGACAGCAAACGATCATTATTCATAGTGTTGAGAATGGCTGTAAAGTGGGGTCTGAGTGGGGTACGGTCGAATGGGGGCTGCCACAGGTGTCACTGTTGGGGCCACTCCTGTTCCTTGATTCTATATGATTTAGTCTCTAGTATTATGGGTAATTCTAAAATATTTTTGTTTGCTGATGACACTGGCTTGGTCATAAAGGATGTTACGTGCGACATTGGTTCTGTTTCAAATAGTGCAGTTCACGACAAAACATCATCAATTGTAGACAATAAACCAACGCTGCATCACACCAACACTCAGTTTCTACAAAACCTAACGTATTACTTTCACAGAATGGGCATATGAGTAGTGAGACTGAACAGTTCAAATACCCAGGTGTTGAGATAAATAGTAAACTGTCGTGGATAGCTCACGTTCAGGATCCTGCTCAAACACTTATTGCTGCCATTTTTACTATTCGAACCGTATCTGAAGTAAGTATCGTTGGACGCGAAAATTAGTCTGCTTAGCTTATTTTCATTCGCTTATGTGGTATGGTATAATATTGTGGGGTAAGTCTTCTCATTCTAAAGAGATATTTGTGATTCAGAGCCAGGCAGTTCGGACAGAGAGTGGTGTAAGTTCTTGAACTTCTTGTCAATCCCTGTTCACGGCAGAAATCCAGTCTACATTTGGATCGCACTTCCGTAACTCTTGCGCAGATAGGTGTGCAGTATACTGCTGCATCCATTTTCAATAAGCTACAACAATAATTCAAAAATCTTAGCAGTAATACACGCGATTTCAAATCAAAAGTGAAGAGTTTCCTCATGGATCACTCCTTCTAATCTGTCGAGAAATTCCTTTAAAAATTAAGCAGATTCAGATGTTATATAACTGATTGCGTTTACTTAAAATTGTATATTGACTTTTTTGGGTTCATAAACATTTTATTTTATCGGTTATTACTTTGAAGTTGTAATTTCATGAACTGACACGTTCCATGATCTTTGAGATTTGCTCCTTAATTTGGTCCTACGGAACTAGATGTGTAACTAAAAAATATACATATAAAATAAAAAACTATGCACTTCCGTGAACACATAATACATCATATGTCATAGGGAAGCGTGCCACTCTGTCCTTTTCTCTTGCTTAGAGTGTCACTACGTAAATTTACGGCAAACAATGGCTCTAAGCACTATGGGACTTAACATCTGAGGTCATCAGTCCCCTCGATTTAGAACTACTTAAACCTAACTAACCTAAGGACATTACACACATCCATGCCCGAGACAGGATTCGAACCTACGACCGTAGCATCAGTGCGGTTCCGGACTGTAGCGCCTAGAACCGCTCGGCCAACGCGGCCGGCCTAAATTTACGGCACACGCTAATTATTGTACAGTAACGATGATGCAGAGAGGAAAGAATCCAATGTTAGGCCTGTACGCCCAGTCCATTAAGAATTCTATGTCGGCCAACAACTGTTCATGGAGCTGCTACAGCAGCGCCTTATTCGTCCCGTTATAGCGAGTACCGCACCCCAGTACAAGTTTCCAAGTCTGTCGCGCACTCTCTAACCCAGTCTGAAAACTGTGCGGAACAATTTTCCCGGGCGGCATCGCGCTTTCAATCTTTGTTACATCTCCAGAGTTCTGCCCACCACTTTACAAGTAACGGCCTCCACCGTCAGGCCCCGCGAATAAAAGGTCTCATTAACAACTGCTGTTGCACCAAAGAAGTTCGGCGGTAGCGTTGAATGAAGATTTATGACTATCAGAAGAAAGAGTTCCTAACGCTGCTAAAAGTCTGAGAAGATTCATTGGCAGATTTATTGCTCGAAAAGTATCGCCTAGGAGCCAAAATTTAAATTCCCAGAGTTACAGTCAGCGACAAGAACGGTCACAATTCTGAATAATAGCCATACGATTTTTACAGGATATTCTTGTAACATATGCGTCTGATATGGAAGTTTTGTTTCTTATTTACCTTTAGACTTCCGATATTTGTGGACATTTAGAAGCAGCAGAGCCACATTTTTATCTAAAAGCGAAGACAATTGTACAGAATGGAGGTACAGGTGAAGGAGAATAGAATAAAAAGTGCAGTTCAAAATAATAACCCACACCACTGAGCAATACTGCGACGTCAGTGCACTTCCCCTGTTTTACCTCTTCCCCTGGACCTTTGGGGACATGCAGTACGCATGCATAGTCTCAGCAGCAATCGTGAGTCGTAAAGTTTAAATAGAGCTATTTAACAGTTTTAATTACGCGTCAAGAGAACTTTCCCAGCGGGAAGTTTCCGAATAGGTCGGATTTGCACAAATTTATATTGCGTTAGAATCCAAACGCCTCTAAACGGTAAAGTGCGCAAATGTTTTGTTATTTCTTAAAACAGTTAATAACAATGCAATTTTGTCATACGATGACAGGGTTGGAGATCGTATCTGTTATTTGAAAACAAATGTTGGTGGTGTTGAGACAGCAACCAGCACACATTTATTTTAAGTTTGTTTATTCAAAAGTACCGTTACCGGTTTGGAATCATTAAAATTCATCGTCAGACGGCTTTCATGCTTTCATTAGAACACGTGGTGCGTTTTTTATTGATAAGTTGTTCAGAAATATAAATACTACATTATTATAACCACGCCACACGGATGGCTGCGTTACAGATCTGAATTGGGATGTGACTTACATGAAATGTCCACCTGGAGCATTTGTTTTCATAGTTTTGGTTGAACAATTGATACAAAATTGTTAAGGCTTTCGTGGCCACTTGTTGACAACCTGCCTATTGGCTTCTGTCTCGGGTTCTTCGGCTGACGTCAGAAAAATCATTAGATGAACGTCAGCCGAAGAACCCGAGACAGAAGCCAATAGGCAGTTTGTAAACAATTGATGTTCATAGCTTTCGAAACATTCTTATCGTTGAACTGTAATAATTCAAAACCGGTAATGGTACGTTTTAAATAAAATAACTTAAAATAAATTTGTGGATGGTTGTTGTCTCAGAACCATCAACATTTTACATTACTGGCCATTAAAACTGGTACACCAAGAAGAAATGCAGATCATAAACGGGTATTCACTGGACAAATATATTATACTAGAACTGATGTGTGATTACATTTTCACGCAATTTGGGGCATATATCCGGAGAAATCAGTACCCAGAACAATCACCTCTGGCCATAACAACGGCCTTGATACGCCTGGGCATTGAGTCAAACAGAGCTTGGATGGCGTGTACAGCTACAGCTGCCCATGCAGCTTCAACACGATACCACAGTTCATCACGAGTACTGACTGGCGTATTGTGACGAGCCAGTTACTCGGCCACCATTGGCCAGAAGTTTTCAATTGGTGATAGATCTGGAGAATGTGCTGGCCAGGGCAGCAGTCGAAAATTTACTGTATCCAGAAAGGCCCGTACAGGACCTGCAACATGCGGCCGTGCATTATCTTGCTGAAATGTAGGGTTCCGCAGGGATCGGATAAAGGGTAGAGCCACGGGTAGTAACACATCTGACATGTAACGTCCACTGTTCAAAGTGCCATCAATGGGAACAAGAGGTGACCGAGACGTGCAACCAATGGCACCCCATACCATCACGCCGGGTGATACGCCAGTATGGCGATGACGAATACACGATTCCAATGTACGTTCACTGCGATGTCGCCAAACACGGATGCGACCATCATGATGCTGTAAACAGAACCTGGATTCATCCTAAAAAATGCCGTTTGCACATTTGTGCTCCCAGATTCCCCGTTGAGTACACCATCGCAGGCGCTCCTCCCTGTGATGCAGCGTCAAGGGTAACCCCAGCCAATGTCTCCGAGCTGATAGTCCATGCTGCTGCAAACGTCGTCGAACTGTTCGTGCAGATCGTTGTTGTCTTGCAAACGTCCCCATCTGTTGACTCATGGATCGAGACGTGTCTCCACGTTCCGTTACACCATGCAGATAAGATGTCTGTCATCTTGATTGTTAGTGATACTAGGCCGTTGGGATACAGCGCGGCGTTCCGTATTTCCCTTCTGAAGCCACCGATTCCATATTCTGCTAACAGTCATTGGATCTCGACCAACGTGAGCAGCAATGTCGCGATACAATAAACCGCAATCGCGATAGGCTACAATCGGACCTTTATCAAAGTCGGAAACGTGATGGTAAGCATTTCTCCTCCTTACACGAGGCATCAAAACAACGTTTCACCAGGCAATGCCGGTCAACGGCTGTTTGTGTATGAGAAATCGGTTGCAAACTTTTCTCATGTCAGCACGCTGTAGGTGTCGCCACCGGCGGCAACCTTGTGTGAATGCTCTGAAAAGCTAATCATTTGCACATCACAGCACCTTCTTCCTGTCGGTTAAATTTCGCGTCTAATGCACGTCATCTTCGTGGTGTAGCTATTTTAATGGCCAGTAGTGTAGCTAATAAGTGTTGCAAGAATAATACGCTATCTGATGAAAAGTGTCCGGAATCACCTAGTTAATGAGGAATTGACAACTAGATGTCATGAAGAGTGGACTCGGCAGTATCGAAGAGCGCGGCGAGTACTATGTTGTTTGTAGAGATGCCGTAACAGCAGAGTCGGTCGGTTAGGAGAGCTCATTGATTTCAAACGTGGAGTAAAGCTACCCAACTCAAGTTTTACTCATGTGATTGCGAAATGGGAACGCGAAGGAACAGCCAAAGTTAATCCTTGGCAAGGGAGACCTCGTGTACTAGGGGACGGGACCATCGAGCATCACGGGAGTGGTTGTAAGAAATCTGATGAAATCAGCGGTGATTTTCGAAGTGCTACCATCAGTCGAGGTAGCACAATGATTGTGCATAGGGAGTACAATGGTGAAGCAGCTGCTCATGAAGCACACATTTCTCTAAAGAGTGCTAAGCGACGCTTGAGGAGATTGAAAAAGCAACTCCACCTAACAGTGGATGATTGTAGAAGAGTTTTTTGGAATAGTCAATCAAGCTGTACCTTGATGCATTCCGGTGGATGGGTTTCGAGTTTGGAAAGTGCTTGGAGAATGTTACCTGCCGTCGTGTGTAGTGCCAGCAGTGAAATACGGACGAGATGTTACGCTAAGGAGGTGGTTTTCGTGAGTAGCGTATTGTCACCTTATTCACCTAACGAAAACGCTAAACGCTGGAGGATATGAATACATTCTACAGTACTTTGTGCTGCGTACAGTAGAGGAACAGCTAAGAGAGAATGATTGTTTGTACCAGCAGGACAGATCACATTGTCCTTAACCAGATGGTATGAGGCAGTGGTTTGTGGACAATAACGTTTCCGGGATAGACTGGACTGCTCAGAGTCCAGACCTAAACCCAATGTAACAACTTTCGGATGATTTAGAACGTCCATTTCACTCCTGACCTTAGCGTCCAAGATCAGTACTTTCTTTGACTTCGGCTCTTGAGGAAGAATGGCCTTCCATTCGTCCACAGACGTTCAGATATCTGACTGAACATGTTCCCAGATGATCTGAACCCTTATTAAAGACGAAGGATGTCTTCTACATCTACATCTACATACATACTCCGCAATCCAACATGCGGTGCATGGCGGAGGGTACCTCGTACCACAACTAGCGTCTTGTCTCCCTGTTGCACTCCCAAACAGAACGAGGGAAAAATGACATGACTACATGCCTCTGTACGAGCCCTAATCTCTCTTATCTTATATTTGTGGTCTTTCCGCGAAATATAAGTTGGCGGCAGTAAAACTGTACTGCAGTCAGTCTCAAATGCTGGTTCTCTAAATTTCCTCAGTAGCGATTCACGAAAAGAACGCCTCCTTTCCTCCAGATACTCCCAACCAGTTCCTGAAGCATTGCCGTAACACTCGCGTGATGATCAAAACTGCTAGTAACAAATCTAGCAGCCCGCCTCTGAATTGATTCTATGTCCTCCCTCAATCCGACCTGATAGGGATCCCAAACGCTCGTGCAGTACTCAAGAATAGGTCGTATTAGTGTTTTATAAGCGGTCTCCTTTACAGATGAACCACATATTTCCAAAATTCTACCAATGAACCGAAGACGACTATCCGCCTTCCCCACAACTGCCATTACATGCTTGTCCCACTTCATATCGCTCTGCAATGTTACGCCCAAATATTTAATCGACGTGACAGTGTCAAGCGCTACACTACTAATGGAGTATTCAAACATTACGGGATTCTTCTTCCTATTCATCTGCATTAATTTACATTTATCTATATTTAGAGTTAGCTGCCATTCTTTACACCAATCACAAATCCTGTCCAAGTCATCTTGTTTCCTCCTAACAGTCACTCAACGACGACACCTTCCCGTACATCACAGCATCCTCAGCAAACAGCCGCCCGTTGCTACCCACCACATCCAGAAGATCATTTATGTAGATAGAAAACAACAGTTGACCTACCACACTTACCTGGGACACTCCAGATGATACCTTCACCTCCGATGAACACTCACCATCGAGGACAACGTACTGAGTTCTATTACTTAAGAAGTCTTCGAGCCACTCACATATTTGGGAACCATTCCCGTATGCTCGTACCTTAGTTAGGAGTCTGCGGTGGGGCACCGAGTCAAACGCATTCCGGAAGTCAAGGAATATGGCATCCGTCTGATACCCTTCGTCCATGGTTCGCAAGATATCATGTGAAAAAAGGGCGAGTTGCGTTTCGCAGGAGCGATGCTTTCTAAAGCTTTCTGACGCATGGACAGCAACTTCTCTGTCTCAAGGAAATTCGTTATATTCGAACTGAGAATATGTTCGAGAATCCTGCAACAAACCGATGTTAAGGATATTGATCTGTAATTTTCAGTATCCGTCCTTCTACCCTTCTTATATACAGGCGTCACCTGCGCTTTTTTCCAGTCGCTCCGGATTTTACTAAAAATGGTCCGGATACTTTCATCAGAGACACTAAGTGTTTCGATTTCTTCTTAGGCTAATCGAATTATCTACTAGAAATTTCGAAAACGGTATGTAATTATTTATCTTAAAAAGAAATATCCCAGTGATTTTTCAAATATACTTTGACTTTGTGTTTAAAATTAACATTGAGAAATCAAGATAGTTAGTACCTAACAATGTTTTCCCGTACAAACATGAGAACTGATAACACGTTTTCCTCTCTGGAGAATAAATTGGCTACATTAATTAGTTGCCGTTTCTGGGAGTCCCCAACTATTAGAGGAGGTTACATCGATTACATTGTTGGCCGGTGTTACGTATTTTGGTCTCAAGACACTAGGACATAGGTTTGGAAGATTACCATTTTATATGCGAAACCATGGACCTTGCCGCTGGTGGGGAGGCTTGCGTGCCTCAGCGATACAGATGGCCGTACCGTAGATGCAACCACAACGGAGGGGTATCTGTTGAGAGGCCAGACAAACATGTGGTTCCTGAAGAGGGGCAGCAGCCTTTTCAGTAGTTGCAGGGGCAACAGTCTGGATGATTGACTGACCTGGCCTTGTAACATTAACCAAAACGGCCTTGCTGTGCTGGTACTGCGAACGGCTGAAAGCAAGGGGAAACTACAGCCGTAATTTTTCCCGAGGACATGCAGCTCTACTGTATGATTAAAAGATGATGGCGTCCTCTTGGGTAAAATATTCCGGAGGTAAAATAGTCCCCCATTCGGATCTCCGGGCGGGGACTACTCAGGAGGACGTCGTTATCAGGAGAAAGAAAACTGGCGTTCTACGGATCGGAGCGTGGAATGTCAGATCCCTTAATCGGGCAGGTAGGTTAGAAAATTTAAAAAGGGAAATGGATAGGTTAAAGTTAGATATAGTGGGAATTAGTGAAGTTCGGTGGCAGGAGGAACAAGACTTTTGGTCGGGTGATTACAGGGTTATAAATACAAAATCAAATAGGGGTAATGCAGGAGTAGGTTTAATAATGAATAAAAAAATAGGAGTGCGGGTTAGCTACTACAAACAGCATAGTGAACGCATTATTGTGGCCAAGATAGACACAAAGCCCATGCCTACTACAGTAGTACAAGTTTATATGCCAACTACCTCTGCAGATGATGAAGAAATAGATGAAATGTATGACGAGATAAAAGAAATTATTCAGGTAGTGAAAGGAGACGAAAATTTAATAGTCATGGGTGACTGGAATTCGTCAGTAGGAAAAGGGAGAGAAGGAAACATAGTAGGTGAATATGGATTGGGGGGAAGGAATGAAAGAGGAAGCCGCCTTGTAGAATTTTGCACAGAGCATAACTTAATCATAGCCACCACTTGGTTCAAGAATCACAAAAGAAGGTTGTATACCTGGAAGAATCCTGGAGATACTAGTAGGTATCAGATAGATTATATAATGGTAAGACAGAGATTTAGGAACCAGGTTTTAAATTGTAAGACATTTCCTGGGGCAGATGTGGATTCTGACCACAATCTATTGGTTATGAACTGCAGATTGAAACTGAAGAAACTGCAAAAAGGTGGGAATTTAAGGAGATGGGGCCTAGATAAACTGAAAGAACCAGAGGTTGTAGAGAGTTTCAGGGAGAGCATAAGGGAACAATTTACAGGAATGGGGGAAAGAAATACAGTAGAAGAAGAATGGGTAGCTCTGAGGGATGAAGTAGTGAAGGCAGCAGAGGATCAAGTAGGTAAAAAGACGAGGGCTAATAGAAATCCTTGGGTAACAGAAGAAATATTGAATTTAATTGATGAAAGGAGAAAATACAAAAATGCAGTAAATGAAGCAGGCAAAAAGGAATACAGACGTCTCAAAAATGATATCGACAGGAAGTGCAAAATGGCTAAGCAGGGATGGCTAGAGGACAAATGTAAGGATGTAGAGGCTTGTCTCACTCGGGGTAAGATAGATACTGCCTACAGGAAAATTAAAGAGACCTTTGGAGAGAAGAGAACCACTTGTATGGATATCAAGAGCTCAGATGGCAACCCAGTTCTAAGCAAAGAAGGGAAGGCAGAAAGGTGGAAGGAGTATATAGAGGGTTTATACAAGGGCGATGTACTTGAGGACAATATTAGGGAAATGGAAGAGGATGTAGATGAAGACGAAATGGGAGATAAGATACTGCGTGAAGAGTTTGACAGAGCACTGAAAGACCTGAGTCGAAACAAGGCCCCGGGAGTAGACAACATTCCATTTGAACTACTGATGACCTCGGGAGAGCCAGTCATGACAAAACTCTACCATCTGGTGAGCACGATGTATGAGACAGGCGAAATACCCTCAGACTTCAAGAAGAATATAATAATTCCAATCCCAAAGAAAGCAGGTGTTGACAGATGTGAAAATTACCGAACTATCAGTTTAATAAGTCACAGCTGCAAAATACTAACGCGAATTCTTTACAGGCGAATGGAAAAACTGGTAAAAGCCGACCTCGGGGAAGATCAGTTTGGATTCCGTAGAAATGTTGGAACCCGTGAGGCAATACTGACCTTAAGACTTATCTTAGAAGAAAGATTAAGAAAAGGCAAACCTACGTTTCTAGCATTTGTAGACTTAGAGAAAGCTTTTGACAATGTTAACTGGAATACTCTCTTTCAAATTCTGAAGGTGGCAGGGGTAAAATACAGGGAACGAAAGGCTATTTACAGTTTGTACAGAAACCAGATGGCAGTTATAAGAGTCGAGGGGCATGAAAGGGAAGCAGTGGTTGGGAAAGGAGTGAGACAGGGTTGTAGCCTCTCCCCGATGTTATTCAATCTGTATATTGAGCAAGCAGTAAAGGAAACAAAAGAAAAATTCGGAGTAGGTATTAAAATTCATGGAGAAGAAGTAAAAACTTTGAGGTTCGCCGATGACATTGTAATTCTGTCAGAGACAGCAAAGGACTTGGAAGAGCAGTTGAACGGAATGGACAGTGTCTTGAAAGGAGGATATAAGATGAACATCAACAATAGCAAAACGAGGATAATGGAATGTAGTCAAATTAAGTCGGGTGATGCTGAGGGAATTAGATTAGGAAATGAGACACTTAAAGTAGTAAAGGAGTTTCGCTATTTAGGGAGTAAAATAACCGATGATGGTCGAAGTAGAGAGGATATAAAATGTAGACTGGCAATGGCAAGGAAAGCGTTTCTCAAGAAGAAGAATTTGTTAACATCGAGTATAGATTTAAGTGTCAGGAAGTCGTTTCTGAATGTATTTGTATGGAGTGTAGCCATGTATGGAAGTGAAACATGGACGATAACTAGTTTGGACAAGAAGAGAATAGAAGCTTTCGAAATGTGGTGCTACAGAAGAATGCTGAAGATAAGGTGGGTAGATCGCGTAACTAATGAGGAGGTATTGAATAGGATTGGGGAGAAGAGAAGTTTGTGGCACAACTTGACTAGAAGAAGGGATCGGTTGGTAGGACATGTTTTGAGGCATCAAGGGATCACAAATTTAGCATTGGAGGGCAGTGCGGAGGGTAAAAATCGTAGAGGGAGACCAAGAGATGAATACACTAAGCAGATTCAGAAGGATGTAGGTTGTAGTAGATACTGGGAGATGAAGAAGCTTGCACAGGATAGAGTAGCATGGAGAGCTGCATCAAACCAGTCTCAGGACTGAAGACCACAACAACAACAATGCGAAAAGAAAGGATCCTGATACGATCAGTTACAAAAACAGTGCTTCATCCGGGGAACATCGCAAATGGGGAAGAAATATACTAACACATGGACAAGCAACTTCAGTGTACAAAAGGAGTTCACATTAACAACATGTGTTTATTACGTCTGGATAAAGGCACAAAAAGAATCTGCATTATCGGTTATTGAACAAGTTGACAAGTTAACACGTCCGAGAGCCCTCGGTTGGAGCATGTAAGAGACTAAATGACAGAAGACTTTCTAAGCAGGACAACAACTGTGACTAATCATCTGGGGCATTAAGAAGACGTTCCAGCTGTATCTGATCCTTTTATTACCGGATCATAACTGGTTTCGTGGCCCTTATATGCACATCCTCAGGTGATATCTGGATAATAATTGTTCTTAATCTCCGAGATAAACGATAGAAAGCCGTGATGAAGACTATAAGGCATTAAAGAAATATAAGCAAACGGTTCACCACCGTAATATAATCCAGGATTCCTCTAAGATTCTGGTTTAGTAATACAGTAGCAAATCCATGACTTCAATTGCTGGCATCTGAAATTTCTATAAGTGAAGTTCTTCCTGGTACTGATAACAGCGATTCAAGTGATCAGAGATGTGGAAATGTTTCTAAATTAATATTTATGTGTAGGATACAAAGAAAAATGGAGCATCTATACATAAACAAAGATTTGAATACATTTTCTTGGCGAACATAGTAGCACGAACATTGTTGCATGTCATATCACTATTAATAATGTTATTATTTATAATGTCTAATGAAATTGTATTGTTTGAGAAACTAGATCTGGGACGTCATAATTGTGGATATCCACAAAAATAAAAAAAATAAAAGTTTTGTTTGTGTAAAATGCATATTGACTATCAGCTGCTTTTTTATTTAAAGCACATATCGACCGATTTCAGCCACAGACCATCTTCACGGATTAGGATTAAAACAGTTAAGGCCGCAACAAGACATCTGTTATTACATAAATAGTGGCCTTCTTTGATACACAAGAGAAAAGGATGACGAACTGGCGTCCGTTTCTGTGAGTATTCAACGACTCAAAGTAATTACGAAGTGTTCGTTTAAAGGAGTAATGCCAAAGTTACTAAAGTTTTCATATCAAGGAACTGCTACACAGATTCGATAGGTGTGGGACTTTTCTTACCTAAAGAGACTGAATTAATAACGCATAACTGATTATGAGTGCTACAGATTATATATGCGACATCTGTTCACACTTGCTGCAGTGGTAAGACTTTTTTTATTACAAAATAGCCAAAATTCAACCACAAATCCTCTTGCTATCGCAGTTCTGCGAAAGGAAGATGCTGCTTTGCAGATGATAGCAGAATCCAAAGGCGGTGCTTTGAGTCAAAGGAGTCCATACCTCGCGGGACAGGAACTGTAATTTCCGTTACAAGTCGTCTCCAGCTTTCTGCAGATGTTCCGAGCAAAGAACATCTTGTCAAAAACAAGTGTCAATTGAGCTTCAAAGAACTGGATAACTACCAGCAACAAGGGGTGCTACAAGTAACTGGGCTGCTCAGCGCTTCTTGAGTACTTATTTTAGCGCATGTAACGCAGGGAAAACGTCCATAGGCATCCAGCCCGAGATTTCCCATCTCCTATAACGTGACAAACACGGGACTATAAACATAACTTTTCCTTTTCAAATACCAGATCACACATGAGACACTAAATTTTGACACTTCGTCATTTATTTCTCCTACGTTAAACATTAATGTCGACTCATACGATGCTAATGAGCTGGAACAACTGATCTCAAATTTAGATTAATTTTGTAGAAGTATTCCCGATAGTGAAATTTACGGAAAGAAACTGCATTGCACACAAATATTCAGTCAACGTACAGTTTTTGATAGGTGGAGGGTGATATTCACGTATTCCTTAAAATACAGTAATACGGACTCACTCATGTATTAGCTTTTTGTGACGTAGGTGAAAGCACGGAAAACGTTAACCTTCTATGTACATCTAAAACGCTACTAAGCAGTTCACACTTAGGTGCCTGGCAGAGGGTTCTGCGAAGCACTTTCGTACTACTTCTCTATCGTTCCACTCTCGAACAGTGCCCTGGAATAACGAATAATTATTTTTTTTCCGTACGAGCTCTGATTTCTCTGATGATATTACAATGATCATCTCTCCCTACATAGGTGGTCATCAACAAAATATTTTCACACTCAGAGGAGAAAGGTGGAGATCGAAATTTTGTGTAAAGATTTCACCGCAACGAAAAATGTCATTTTTTAAAGAATGCCATTCCAACTTGCGTATCACGTCCGTGATCCTACTTCTAGATTTCTCTGAACTTTCTCAGAATTGTGCGTCAATGCTACCTGGTAGGAATCCCAAACCGCACAGCAATACTCGAGCAGAGGAGGGACAAACTTAGTACTGGCAGTTCTTTAGTGGATTTGTTTCGTACTCCAAGTACGAATAAAACCTGCCTCACAGCATTGTCTATATCATCGTTCCAATTTAAGTTGCTCGTAATTTTTATCCTTAGGTTTTCAGTTCAGTGAAGGAGTAATGAATAATCGTGTCTTGTTAACAATGATAATGTCTTGCGATCACAAAACGTGTTTGTTGACTTTGCGACGCGTCTTGTTACACAGGTGAACCTGACCTTCGCTACATGCTGTTAACCCAGTATCCGCGCACCAAATTTGGGAGTCTGTTCAGGAATATTTTTGAAAATTTTGCTATAAGAGATGCGTGGTCGCCGATGGCTCCTTATGGCGTAATTGATGTACAGTGTGGACGAAGTGGATTTCTCGCTGTGGTACTTTTCCAAGCGCAGCTCGGTCACTAGACATACCACCAGTGTACTTGTTCTATTGAAAGCAAGTGAAGATAATAGTTTACGAGACTTCGGTTGATACATGAACCTGGTTGGGAGGAGTGCTGTAGCCACTGAAGTGGTGCGCCAAGTTCTTGGGATTCTTGAGCGTGTAAGGTAGTCGATCATGGGTGTCACCACACACACACACACACACACACACACATACACAAACACTGCCGTGATAATAGTGATCAATATACTGAATTATAGTTGCAAGGGAATATTTCTGCATTTATTACGTACTGTACTGCACATAGGTGCAACATATTTGATAATGCCTTGTTAAGAGTTTACTTATTTCGTTTGAGGATTTTTGCATTATTCTGCATTGGTTATGTACTTTTTGTGATTCTGTATTACATATTGTTTCATTGTTGTAAAGATATTTGGGTAGAAACTACGGTAAATGGAATAACAAACCGAATAAATCATGCTTACATTGTTACTCTGTAATGAGCCAACCGAGTCCACAGATTCCTCATATCAACATACTTACAAAATGTCCCTGAACCCCCACAGAATTTTTGTAACTATATTTCGAGTTTACCGTTGTAGAAACGTGAGCGGAAACTCTGCATGTCTCTTTCTTGCTGAAGATTATTCTTTTTATAGCCACGAAATTTCAAATTAGGGCTCACAGTATGTATTGTCTCACTGAAACGACATCCATCTTCCACGATTACAAAATATTAATGCAGAATTTGACCATTATGGACTAAGCGGAGCAGCTCTCAGTTGGTTTCTCTCGTACTTTAAGAAGGTCATTCTCGACAGTAATGAAAACGGCTGAGAGGTGGCGTCTGGTTATGGCATAGTTAACTGGAGGGTGCCTCAGGTGTCAGTGCTGGGACCAGTACTGTATTTAACGAGCAGTCAAATGAAAAAGATATAAATGGAAAAAAGTAAATAAGCCGTAACTGTTAATTCATTTCTTCAGACAAGACGGTCCACGCCGTCATGGAAAAATGTTTCAGAACCATGACTGTACCGAGGTGTGCTCCTCTTCAAAGCCACGCTCACGAATATGTTTCCTCAGGGCTCCAAAAAATACGGAAAACTTATGGGGAGAATTCGGGATTTTAGGGAGGATGCGTAAGAGCTACCCAGCGAAACGTCTGCAGTCTTACTGAAACAGCCTGGACAACATGTGGGCGGGCCCAGTTTTCAAATAATAAAACTGTCTGTCTATTTTTTCTATCTGTGTCTTTTTCATTTGATTAACCTTTATTTATTATGTGCCATCTAATTTGACAAGTGAATCCAAAACATTTCTTTTTCCTGATAGGATTTGGTTGGTAGTGAACGATGTTTAGTGGATTAGTGGAGTTCATAACGTAAGTTCATGTAGAGAATAAAATCATGCTAAATCGCAGTGTTTACAATCTCTACTACAGAATTAAGCTAAAACTGGCGTTTGGGTCACACAGAATGCGCACGTGATTAGTGAGTCTGAACAGTCAAGTTTTCTAGGTATTCAGATATGTAATAAGCTGTCACTGAAAGTCCATGTTTAGGATGGTGTTCAAACAGTGAACCTTTCTGTATTTACTGTTGTAACAGTATCTGCAATAAGTGATACTCAGTCACAAAAATTAGTCTACTTTGCTTATTTCCATTGGCCTATGACATACGAAATTATATTCTGACGTAACTGCTCCCATTCACAAACAGTACTTTTGGCTCAGTAACGAGGAGTTCGAGTGATATGTGGTATACGTTCACGAACCTTTGTCATACGCTATTAATGGATCTCGGAATTCTGACATGATCTCTCAATTCATATTTTCTTAAAAGTCTTTTTTTAACAAAATGAGCTTATTCCCAAAAATTAGCAGCTTTCACTCAGTTAATACGTGGGGGAGATACAATCTACACCTGTATCGCACCTCCTTGACTCTTGCGCAGAACGGCGTAGTGTATTCTGGTGCAACCATTTTCAGTAGGCTACAGGTTGGCTATAATCAAACTGTCGCTACTTGAATCAGTGTAGACGAAAAGCTACTTACCCTGTGGGTTCACAACTTTAGGTGGAATGATATTCAAACTGTGCGCTGTAGGATTTGCTTTGTAGGTAGTATTAGGGCCATGACTTGCTGTCAGGTACTGCCACTGGTACGGACCAAGGACCTGCAGCGTGACAGCATACGCTTTTGTGATCCGATTCGCTAGCATGTGAGACCTGCTCTATGGAACAGATGCGCTTCGGACTCAGTCGTTTTGATGCACAATGGATCTCCAACTCACATAGCTCCTGATATCGCTCGGATACCGCGTAACGCATCTGAAGAAAACAGTTGTAAACTCCTTGGCCACCAAGACCACCAGATTTTAACCCGTGTGATTTTTGACTGTGTCGTTACCTGAAGGACAGCATTTATCCTGGGGCCACGTAACACGAGGTGGAGTTTGAAGATGGGCTTAATGATAGAGAGAACCAGCATCCTAGTGAGATACTTCAGGCTGCTGTGAAGCAATCTCTGTTGCGGTTCCAGGCTATTGTTCATACTGGTGAGCGTCAAATGGAGCAACGTTTGTAGCCTGGAAAGAAAGCGTGGTAAGCAACGAACAAATCTTTCAATGTCATGTTTTTCTTTCAATACTTCATTCGGTATTTTTCTTCGGCAGGACCTTGTAAATATTCCCATGACGTTTCAGTGTTCTACGACTACTTGTTTTCTTTGGGATATTCTCTGTTAGCGAATGATTAATTATTACCACCCTGTTCTACAACAATTATTAACCTTAGCAGTAATCTTCGCCCTTTCATATTTAAAATGAAGAATTTTCTCGTGCCTCACTCCTTAATTCCGTCGGGGAGCTACTAGAACAAATGTAAGCAAGTTCGTATGTTTTATTGTTGATTGTTCTAATATATACTCAGTAGCTTGTCGTCTGCATAGGATTTGAGTAAATTTAATTTATTGTTATAATTTCTGATGTAATTTCTTGTGCTGCCTCGTTACGTGACAGTACTGATTGTCTCCTGAATTTTCTCTTACAGAGACACACGCATAAACAAAAATAAAAATAGTGGAACTGTTTCTGGATCATGACATGAAACTGGCACCTTCTACAGAGACAGAAGTTTGGTCATGAACGCTCACGTAAGTGACTCAGGAAGTAACGCCACCCAGGGTTAATAAAGACAGTGCTATCCAAAATGTGTCCGGTGATTTATCTCTATACTGGCCAACTCGATAACTCCAAAAAACTTATTAATAACTAGCCTGGCGCCCGCCTCGTCACTGGCGTGGACTGTATGGCCTGCACAGATATTTTTGGTTTTATATAATGGAAATTTTACGTTGTTTACAAACTGCAATATCATCTAAAATTTTCACGCTAATTTGGGCCAAAGAAGCAAGGTCTTCTCCGAATGTGCTTCTGACTAAAAAGCGATTCTGGTAGCTGGAGTCGGAGGTTTTTGTTAATTCTGCCTTTTGAGTTTTTGTCGGGATGATACTTCCACAGAAATATGTACGTATTTCTTTTTAAGTCAAATCCAATTTTAGTGGTTTCGCTTTAAAAATGTTTTAATATAACGCAATATTTTCATAAAAATTTTCATCCCCGATTTCACTGCATTAGGAATTAAATTTACCGCGTATTTATTTGTTACCAGCCGGGAAGCCACACACAAATTTATTTGGATTTAGCATTAAAAATGCTTTCATATTCAATTATTTAATAGAAATATCCACCTTTGCATCCCCTTAGGGGTTTAATTTCCAAAGACACAGAAATACACGTTATTTTATATCCAACCGAGAAGTCAAACACCAATTTTCGTAGATGTAGCTTTTAAAATGTTGTAGTAGATCTTTAATAATTATTTATTTTCAAAATAGTTTTCAACCCAAAACTGCTGGAACACATATTTCTTTATTTCCGTTCAAGAAAAGATGTACCATTTTTCGTAGATGTAGCTTCAAAATTACTGTCATAGCGACATACTTTCGAAGAACATTTCATCTTTTATTTCACCTCTTTGTTGTGTTATTTCGAAAAATCACTTGTTAAACGATGCCGAAGTATACGATCAACACCTTCATATTTCATGTTTTTAACCTTAGCGATCTGGGCTGTGTGGTGATTGAGTCTGTCAGAACATTTTCGTTTACAAGTAGAGATAAAAAAAACTCTCTGCCGATATACATTTTATTTTCGTCGGCACATTACTGCAAAATTTATGGATGTTGGAGCGCAGCTGTTTTCAAATAGGTGATTAAGCCTGTTATGTTTCGTTCTGTGAGCCGCTGTTGTTCTCCCGTAAATATTTGTTTGGTTTCTTGCGAGTCTCTGCACTGACTGTGCAGAGTATAAGGGCAGGCCCAACCCTTGTACTCATAAGCGCGCTGCGTGTAGCAGTTTTGCGCGCCCTGCAAGTAATCAGGGAGTTTCGTGGTCGTCCCACATCAAAGGCGCAGTTTCGGCCCGCACAGTCAGACGAGAGCAGCTCAGCTTGCAGCGTCTCCGTTCCCGCAGCTGCGCCGCCTGACAGGAATTACTCAGCAGTTTGCTCGCGACTCTGGTGCGTACATGAGCAAATAATAAGGTAGCATCATTACGTTACGGGACAAGCACGGATTGATAAGTAAGAGGAAGAGCGAGCAAAAACCATCAATCAGCTACTCCTCCCTCTTGTCTTCTCCCCGCCCCTCTCCTCACCCCTCTCTCTGTCTAACTCCTCCTCTTCCCGTTCTCTGCCCATTTCCATCTGCCTCACTGTCCTTCTTTTACTTCCCCATCTCTCTCCCTGTTCATTCCTCCCATTGTCTCTGTCCATTTCCTCTTCTTTCCTTTCTCATTCGATGTCCTGGTCTCCTCTCTCTCTCTGTCTATATCCCACTCCCCTATCTCTGTTCATCTCTATTTCTGTCTGTATCTATCTCCTCCTCTTCCCTCACTGTCTGTCCATCTACTCGTCATTCGTAATCTCTCCCCACATTATCACACACACCCAAATTGGTGGCTGGGGTTCTACCACTACAGTATTCATTTCCACACTGTAACTAACACGTGTACCAAATCTGATTGAAATCATTCTAAGCAGCACCCACCATTATGCTAGTAGAAGATATGTAACTTCCGGAAAACCATTTGAAAATGTACCTGGAAAGATTCAAAAAAATGGTTCAAATGGCTCTGAGCACTATGGGACTTAACATCTATGGTCATCAGTCCCCTAGAACTTAGAACTACTTAAACCTAACTAACCTAAGGACATCACACACATCCATGCCAGAGGCAGGATTCGAACCTGCGACCGTAGCAATCGCGCGGCTCCGGACTGAGCGCCGAGAACCGCTAGACCACCGCGGCCGGCGGAAAGATTCGAAAACTAGTTAATTGAATAATAAATAACTACTCAAAACAGTAACTGGTTACAATTTTACGTATTTACATATTATTCACATATATTCAACGAATTTCACGCGTATTTGTACACATATTTCACCTATACGTCTAGCAAATTTCACCTTGCAGTTTATTTTTCGCAGCTTAATAATTATGATGTGACTCCTGAACTATGTGCTGTACAGTTATCTAAGCGTGTAGTTACCTTCAGTGGTACATATGCCTACTGTCTGCCAAATGTGTTGTAAATAGAGTTGATAATAAGGAAATATTAAATTAAAACATCATGGTTGCTGCATCAGTTTCTCACACATCACAGCGGCATATGTTGAAACCTTCTGCGAAATGTGTTGCGAATAGAGTTAGTGAAAGAAAGTAATAAATTTAAACGATTTGCATGGTGCAGAAGTTTTTCACCCGTTCATTTTTTATGACGTTATATCTTCTGAACTAAGAGTCGTACAATGATGCAATGTTTCTTACACATTCAGTGCCGTTTGTGAATATTGTCTGCAAAAAGTGTCACTAATACAGTGGGAAGAAACAAAGTAATAATTTAAAATCTCATACTCTCTGTGGCAGTTTTACTGCATGAACAGCGAAAGTGTTGTAAAAAAAACCTTGTTTTCCTTTCATCATCCAATCCCAAAGAAAGCAGGTGTTGACAGATGTGAAAATTACCGAACTATCAGTTTAATAAGTCACAACTGCCAAATAATAACGCGAATTCTTTACAGACGAATGGAAAAACTGGTAGAAGCTGACCTCGGGGAAGATCAGTTTGGATTCCGTAGGATGTTGGAACACGTGAGGCAATACTGACCCTACGACTTATCTTAGAAGAAAGATTAAGGAAAGGCACACCTACATTTCTAGCACTGGACAATGTTGACTGGAATACTTTCTTTCAGATTTTAAAGGGCGGCACGGGTAAAATACAGGGAGCGAAAGGCTATTTACAATTTGTACAGAAACCAGATGGCAGTTATAAGCGTCGAGGGACATGAAAGGGAATCAGTGGTTGGGAAGGGAGTAAGACAGGTTTGTAGCCTCTCCCCGATGCTATTCAATCTGTATATTGAGCAAGCAGTAAAGAAAACAAAAGAAAAGTGCGGAGTAGATATTAAAATCCATGGAGAAGAAATAAAAACTTTGAGGTTTGCCGATGACATTGTAATTCTGTCAGAGACAGCAAAGGACATGAAAGGGCAGTTGAACTGAATGGATAGTGTTTTGAAAGGAGGATATAAGATGAACATCAACAAAAACAAAACGAGGATAATGGAATGTAGTCGTATTAAATCGGGTGATGCTGAGGGAATTAGATTAGGAAATTAGACACTTAAAGTAGTAAAGGAGTTTTGCTATTTTTGGAGCAAAATAATTGATGATGGTCGAAGTAGAGAGGATATAAAATGTAGACTGGCAATGGCAAGGAAATCATTTCTGAAGAAAAGAAGTTTGTTAACATCGAGTATTGATTTAAGTGTCAGGAAGTCATTTCTGAAAGTATTTGTATGGAGTGTAGCCATGTAAGGAAGTGAAACATGGACGATAAATAGTTTAGACAAGATGAGAATAGAATGTCGTGCTACAGAAGAATGCTGAAGATTAGATGGGTATATCACATAACTAATGAGGAGGTATTGAATAGAATTGGGGAGAAGAGGAGTTTGTGGCACAACTGGACTAGAAGAAGGGATCGGTTGGTAGGACATGTTCTGAGGCGTCAAGGGATCACCAATTTGGTACTGGAGGGCAGCGTGGAGAGTAAAAATCATAGAGGGAGACCAAGAGATGAAGACACTAAGCAGATTCAGAAGGATGTAGGTTGCAGTAGGTAGGCTTGCATAGGATAGAGTAGCATGGAGAGCTGCATCAAACCAGTCTCAGGACTGAAGACCACAACAACAACAACAACAACAACATCATCATTTTCTCGGGTCATCAGTTAGAAAACGTGTCGTAAAAGTTTGAAATTATGTTTAAATTTCGTTGCAAGTCTGTAAGCACTGTCATTCTAAAATAATGGACACCTAAGAGTATGCATATTCACGCGTCGTGGGATACATTGCTTTTCACTTTCATCCCCCCCCCCCCTTTGATAAGTGGATGGTTCTTACCTCCACAGTGATTCTTTGCAGACAGTAAATTATTTTTGTGGAATCAGTGCAGTGGTTTAATAAGAGATGTGGAACATGCACACACACATCCTCACTTACATTCACTATGTGATCAAAAGTACCCGGACATCCCCTACAACATACGTTATTCATATTACGTGCATTGTGCTGCCACTTACTGCCAGGTACTCCATACCAGCGACCTCAGTAGTCATTAGATATCGCGAGAGAGCAGAATGGGGCGCTCCGAGGAACCCACGGACTTCGAACGTCGTCAGGTGATTGAGTGTCACTTGTGTCGCACTCTGTTCGCGAGATTCGTCACATTCCTATACATCCCTAGGTCCACTGTTTCCGATGTGATAGAAAAGAGTTTATGTGAAGGTACGTACAGGCCGACCACGTCTGATGACTGACACAGACCGCCGACAGTTGATGAGGGTCGAAATGTCCAATACGCAGACATCTATCCAGGCCATCACAGAGAAATTCCAAACTGCATTAAGATCCACTGCAAGTACTATGACAGTTAGGCAGGTGGTGAGAAAACTTCGATAACATGGTCAGGCGGGTGCTCATAAGCCACACACCACGCTGGTAAATGCCAAACGACGCCTCGCTTGGTGAAATGATCGTAAACATTGAACGACTGAACAGTGGAAAAATGTTGTGTGGAGTGACGAATCACGGTACACAATGTGGCTATCCAATGGCAAGGTGTGGGTATGGCGAATGCCCGGTAAACCACATATACCGGCGTGTTTAGTGCCAACAGTAAAATTCGAAGGTTGTGGTGTTATAATGTCGTGTTTTTCATGGAGGGGTCTTGCACGCCTTGTTGTTTTGCGTGGTACTATCACAGCATTAGCCTACACTGGTGTTTTAAGCACTTTCTTGCTTCCCACTGTGGAAGAGCAATCTGGGAATAGCGATTGTATCTTTCAACACGATGGAGCACCTGTCCATAATGCACGGCCTGTGGCGGAGTGGTTACACGACAATAGCATCCCTTTAATGGGCTGTCTTGCACATAGTCCTGACCTGAATCCTATAGAACACCTTTGAGATGTTTTGTAACACCGACTTTGAGCCAGGTCTTACCGACCGACATCGATACCTCTTCTCTGTACAGCAGTCCATGAAAAATAGGCTGCCATTCCCCAAGAAACCTTCCAGCACCTGACTGAACGTGTGCCTTCGATGGTGGCAGATGTCATCCGGACTGAGGGTGGGGTAACACTACATTGAATTCCAGCATTACCGGTGGAGGGCGCCACGAACTTGTAGAACTTATAACTACTTAAACCTAACTAACCTAAGGACATCACACACAACCATGGCCGAGGCAGGATTCGAACCTGCGAGAGGCAGGATTCGAACCTGCGACCGTAGCGGTCACGCGGTTCCAGACTGTAGCGCCTAGAACCGCACGGCCACTTCAGCCAGGTGTCCGAATACTTTTGATCACATAGTGTATATACTTACGTACACTAATTTTTGTAATTTGTATGGATTTGTTTTATGGGCGTTAAGCCGTGGACCAAGGTGCAGTTCTCTGCTTAACGTTTCGCCATTCTATGCAGCATATTTCATCAGTTCGTTTAAGGGCAGATGTAAGGCAAAACTGTGGAAAAATTCGATTTTTTTTAATTGTGTAATTTATTAGATTGATTCTTTAAGAAAAAGTTTCGTAATCGGATCTGTCTAGAGAAGTGTTTCAAAAAAGTATGTTTGGGAGTCTGGGTAAGCCATACCCCCTCTTTCTGTACTGTGATCCACACCTTTTCTACGCTAGAAAATTTTTGAACGTCGTTTTTTCGTTCACATAATCAAAATGAACTGCATATGAGTCTAGAAGGCTGTGAGAAAGACTATCTTTGCTTGTTCATTACTTTACAACGTGTTTTTTTTAATAGTACGTGCTACAAACTTATTTCAACCCATAGTTTTGCATATATCAACCAGTTTTGCTCGAAATGGTTCGTAACAGTGAACGCGTATTTAGAAAGTGAGGAAATGTCGAATGTTACTTGTAAAAGATACAGGAAATTTAAGTAACAGTGGTACATATGATGCCGCTCCTAAGTGCGAGTCCTCAGCATTCCCTTTATGAGATATCGTGGTGCAAACATCATTAGGCAGATGCCAGTGGAAAGTCATATACTGTCAGACATGTTTTGCAATTTGCTGTTTTCGATGTTACGAACCAATTTTCACGTACGTAGCAAGTCCTGAACAGTTGTAAACATGTGTACGTTGAAAAACACAGAATACAAATGAGAGCTAAAAAACATCTTATATGGATGTGTTCTCCAGAAACAGTATTTGTGTCCTCAATTGTTGTGAAGATACCTGCATGTGATGCCTGTCTAGTGTTCAGTAGCGGAAATTTAGGTAAGATTAAGTGCCTGCAGAGACTAGGCCTCCATCCTTGTGCATTCACGCTGAAGATACGCAGAAGCATCGATGAAGCGCGACTAGACAAAGCTCAGGCACAGAAGAAAAAAATGCAAAGCTAGTCTCGGCAAAGGAGGCGAGGGAAAATATTATTCCAGGAAGACGAGGAAGAGAATAAAGATTATGGATATGAACAGCATTAGTCACCAGAGATACAGCAATATTGTCAAAAACTGAAATGAAAACTTTAAATGCGAATTATTGTAAAGTTACTTTTTTGGGCTGTAATGTAACTTTTCTCAGGAATTATAAAAGCTAACATCCTGAAGTTTGGCATAATCGTTAAGAATTACTTACTGAATAATCCTGTGCAGCAATTTTCCGTTATCGTTCTTCTCAGAAAATATCTCCTTTAAAATGTAGGAAAAATAGAGCAGTTCCATGTAACACAAAACTGAAAAATTAATTTCCAAGCAACTATGACCTTAAACAATCATCTGTTTCACACGTTTTAATAGCCCGTTACGAAGATGTAAACTGTGGAATTGCAGTCGAATTGATACATTAGTTTATGGGAAAAGGTACTTTATATGAACAATGGTAATAAAAAATTGAAATGATAATAAAATATATGTCGATGCGCATTTTCGAACAAAAATTGCACAGTATATCAAGCATTATGCTGTACATAATAGTCTCAAATTTTACTGTGTTAGATGTGATTTTTTGGAGATACATGTGTTGAAGTATAAGAACGCATTTTGCCTTAGGTCTGTAGCCGGCCCCGGTGGTCTAGCGGTTCTGGCGCTGCAGTCCGGAACCGCGGGACTGCTACGGTCGCAGGTTCGAATCCTGCCTCGGGCATGGGTGTGTGTAATGTCCTTAGGTTAGTTAGGTTTAAGTAGTTCTAAGTTCTAGGGGACTTATGACCTAAGATGTTGAGTCCCATAGTGCTCAGAGCCATTTGAACCATTTGAACCTTAGGTCTGTCCT
Organism: Schistocerca cancellata; assembly: GCF_023864275.1. Taxonomy (NCBI): domain Eukaryota; kingdom Metazoa; phylum Arthropoda; class Insecta; order Orthoptera; family Acrididae; genus Schistocerca; species Schistocerca cancellata. The sequence continues at coordinate 968,838,225 of NC_064626.1, forward strand.
TAACGACTAAGAAGACAATTACATTCTCAAACATGTTTAGCGAGCAGAACTCTTTATATGTATCCATGCAACTGTCTGTTCGTGACTTCATAAGATCGCTGCCTAAGGTTGTGCAGTCGCACCGACATATGTTACGGTACTCGTGGTGGGGAAGATTAGGCGCTGTTTGTTTTATTTAGCACTAAGGCTCTCGACTTGGCTTAGTTTCAGTCGTCCTCCTTTTCCATTAATATTGTTTTGTGCTTTCGAATTTCTGTGGCTTCTCTGACAGAAGTTAATCAAGTTGTGGACCGTAGTACTAAATAAAAGAAACAGCGCCTACTCTTTCCCACCAAAAGCTCCGTAACATACATCAGTGGGATTCCGTGATCTTAGACAACGGTATACACAATTCAGGTACTGAAGTTCTCTGAGACTGTAACTGCTTTCTGAGTCATTAAAGACTTTCACTAAGTCTCCATCATTGGAAGGCGAAACGTTGGGTAGAGAATTATCCTCTTACCACAGCCTAATACCCTTTAAACAAATATCAGCAATAACACAAATACAGGCCATGAAGACCTGTATTATACAGGGTGATTCAAAAAGAATACCACAACTTTAGGAATTTAAAACTCTGCAACGACAAAAGGCAGAGCTAAGCACTATCTGTCGGCGAATTAAGGGGGCTATAAAGTTTCATTTAGTTGTACATTTGTTCGCTTGAGGCGCTGTTGACTAGGCGTCAGCGTCAGTTGATGCTAAGATGGCGACCGCTCAACAGAAAGCTTTTTGTGTTATTGAGTACGGCAGGAATGAATCACAATGTCTGTATATGGGGCACTGAGAATCCGCGGGAAACAACTCAGTATGAACGTGACTCGCCTAAGGTGAACGTTTTCTGTGCCATTTCAGCCAATAAAGTTTTTGGTCCCTTTTTCTTCGAAGGTGCTACTGTAACTGGACTACAGTATCTGGAGATGTTAGAGAATTGGCTGTTCCCTCAGCTCGAACAAGAAGCACAACAATTCATATTTCAGCAGGATGGAGCGCCACCACATTGACACTTATCTGTCCGTAACTACCTGAACGTCAACTACCCGAGGCAATGGATCGGCCGCCAGGCAGCCCGTGACAGAGCACTTCATCACTGGCCTCCAAGAAGCCCTGATCTTACCCCCCGCGATTTTTTCTTATGGGGGTATGTTAAGGATATGGTGTTTCGGCCACCTCTCCCAGCCACTATTGATGATTTGAAACGAGAAATAACAGCAGCTATCCAAACTGTTACGCCTGATATGCTACAGAGAGTGTGGAACGAGTTGGAGTATCGAGTTGATATTGCTCGAGTGTCTGGAGGGGGCCATATTGAACATCTCTGAACTTGTTTTCGAGTGAAAAAAAAACCTTTTTAAATACTCTTTGTACTGATGTATAACAGAAGGTTATATTATGTTTCTTCCATTAAATACACATTTTTAAAGTTGTGGTATTCTTTTTGAATCACCCTGTATAATTAATCCATTTTTTTACCTTCCCTGTGCCACATTTTCTGATAAAGTAGCAATGTAAGGAAAACTGAAACAATAATTGCTGATTCACAAATGCAGTAATAAGCCATGTCATAACACTTCTGTATTGTATGTTAAACCGGGGGACCTAGATACGACGGAGAGGCTTCGTCCCGCCGTAGCACTCATTGGTTCACAACAGGCCACAATAGTCTACCCACGACACCGCCGCCCCACACCGAACCTAGGGTTATTTTGCGGTTCGGCTGCCTCCAGAGGACACCCTACATCTACATCTACATTTATACTCCGCAAGCCACCCAACGGTGTGTGGCGGAGGGCACTTTACGTGCCACTGTCATTACCTCCCTTTCCTGTTCCAGTCGCGTATGGTTCGCGGGAAGAACGACTGTCTGAAAGCCTCTGTGCGCGCTCTAATCTCTCTAATTTTACATTCGTGATCTCCTCGGGAGGTATAAGTAGGGGGAAGCAATATATTCGATACCTCATCCAGAAACGCACCCTCTCGAAACCTGGCGAGCAAGCTACACCGCGATGCAGAGCGCCTCTCTTGCAGAGTCTGCCACTTGAGTTTGTTAAACATCTCCGTAACGCTATCACGCTTACCAAATAACCCTGTGACAAATCGCGCCGCTCTTCTTTGGATCTTCTCTATCTCCTCCGTCAACCCGATCTGGTGCGGATCCCACACTGATGAGCAATACTCAAGTATAGGTCGAACGAGTGTTTTGTAAGCCACCTCCTTTGTTGATGGACTACATTTTCTAAGGACTCTCCCAATGAATCTCAACCTGGTACCCGCCTTACCAACAATTAATTTTATATGATCATTCCACTTCAAATCGTTCCGCACGCATACTCCCAGATATTTTACAGAAGTAACTGCTACCAGTGTTTGTTCCGCTATCATATAATCATACAATAAAGGATCCTTCTTTCTATGTATTCTCAATACATTACATTTGTCTATGTTAAGGGTCAGTTGCCACTCCCTGCACCAAGTGCCTATCCGCTGCAGATCTTCCTGCATTTCGCTACAATTTTCTAATGCTGCAACTTCTCTGTATACTACAGCATCATCCGCGAAAAGCCGCATGGCACTTCCGACACTATCTACTAGGTCATTTATATATTTTGTGAAAAGCAATGGTCCCATAACACTCCCCTGTGGCACGCCAGAGGTTACTTTAACGTCTGTAGACGTCTCTCCGTTGATAACAACATGCTGTGTTCTGTTTGCTAAAAACGCTTCAATCCAGCCACACAGCTGGTCTGATATTCCGTAGTCTCTTACTTTGTTTATCAGGCGACAGTGCGGAACTGTATCGAACGCCTTCCGGAAGTCAAGAAAAATAGCATCTACCTGGGAGCCTGTATCTAATATTTTCTGGGTCTCATGAACAAATAGAGCGAGGTGGGTCTCACACGATCGCTGTTTCCGGAATCCATGTTGATTCCCACACAGTAGATTCTGAGTTTCCAACAACGACATGATACTCGAGCAAAAAACATGTTCTAAAATTCTAGAACAGATCGACGTCAGAGATACAGGTCTATGGTTTTGCGCATCTGCTCGACGACCCTTCTTGAAGACTGGGACTACCTGTGCTCTTTTCCAATCATTTGGAACCTTCCGTTCCTCTAGAGACTTGCGGTACACGGCTGCGGCTCCCCTTCCGCGCCCCTCCCCCCCTCCGAACGTCTCATACGAGACTGGTCTAACCAGAAATGTTTGCGTGGTAGAGTACGCGGTGACAGTATTTGCGCATCAATCGTTGACATAGTGTATCTGAGGCGGAATAAGAGTAACCAGCCCGCATTCGCCGATGTAGGTCGAAAACCGCCTAAAATACCATCCACAGGGTGGCCGGCACACCGGACGTCGACACTAATCCGCCGGGCCGATTCGTGCCGGGGACCGGCATGCCCTCCCACTAGGGAAGCAGTGCGTTAGACGGCGCGGATAGCCGGGCGGACTATCGTAACATTTACTTACATTTCCAGTAAATGGAAGAAATCTCCCGGCTTATCAACCAACTGCACTCAAAATTTTTATTTTTTGATTGACGTTGTATGTAATTCCTTTAATGATTCACGTTATGGCTCGTCGTTCTTATTTGAGAACTTCATGTCCGGTTTACAGGGACTTCTAGTTCCTGAAACTTTCTTTGTAAGTCATTAAATGGTAAAACATGAACAATACGTCAGCAACTTATGATATAAATCTCTATTTTAGGTTCAGTATTAGGCGGGGTGTAGAACTACGTGGGGCGCTCAACAAGTAATGAAACATTTTCTTTTCTCGGCAAGTTTAGGTTACAGAAATGTGGAATTTGTTCTGAGACATTGTATATATTCCCGCCTCAGCCTCTATAGTTTCATGAAGTCCCGATAAGTGGTGGCGGCACAGTAGGCAGCTTTCAAAATGTCGTCTGTAATATAAGCGCGTTCCTAGCAGAGAGCTTGAAACACGTATGTAACATAGCAGCGATGGTGAGGCACGTTAAAGTCTTTGACCAGAGAGCCTATAATCGTAGTTAGTCTGCGCTTGACCGCGCGAGTGTTGCAAGCAGTTCAGTTGTAGTCGTCATGTAGAGCAGTATAGTAGTAGCCGTCGTGCAGTACGCTAGTAGTCGTTGAGAGCAGTTCGGTTGTAGTTGTCATGTAGTTCAGTTCAGTAGTGGTCTGGTCCTGTCACGGTCGCGAGCGGGACGCAGTCGGGGAGCGCCGACATGGCATTCTGGTCAAGATGCTGAATGAGGTATATTGTTAATTAAGGTAATCATCAGATAATGTAAAGTTTATTTATTGTAATTAATTTCCAACAAGTGCCCCAATAATAATTATGATTTCAAAAGCAAAAAAAAAAAAAAAAATGTGTAACCTCCCCACAATTAAATATAATGACAACAAAAATGTGAGAATCGCAATCTGACCCAACTATAAGCTCCTCACAAAAAATGAAAGTCCATTCAGTGATAAGAAAATCTCAGTGATAATGAAAATTTAATTAAACCGAAATATCGGTCTTTGGCCCTGTGCAAAAATCAGAATTAAATTCTTACCTCATTGTAACTGCTAGTCAAATTTCTGCTCTTATTCTTGCGCACAGCTTGGAGGAACTGCATTGCAAATAATAATATTCCTTTTTTTTTGTAATTTAACTGAAATTTGTTTAAGGGAAGTGGAACGAAATTTAGTTCAATAAAATTGCTTTTGAAATCATAATTATTATTGGGGCACTTGTTGGAAATTAATTACAATAAATAAACTTTACATTATCTGATGATTACCTTAATTAACAATATACCTCATTCAGCATCTTGACCAGAATGCCATGTCGGCGCTCCCCGACTGCGTCCCGCTCGCGACCGTGACAGGACCAGACCACTACTGAACTGAACTACATGACAACTACAACCGAACTGCTCTCAACGACTACTAGCGTACTGCACGACGGCTACTACTATACTGCTCTACATGACGACTACAACTGAACTGCTTGCAACACTCGCGCGGTCAAGCGCAGACTAACTACGATTATAGGCTCTCTGGTCAAAGACTTTAACGTGCCTCACCATCGCTGCTATGTTACATACGTGTTTCAAGCTGTCGCTGAGTTTCTTTCGGCGGAAAAGCAAAACGTCACATATACTCAGAGGCACTCCCGGAGATCTGGCAGGAAAATAACGCTTGGTGAGTCGTTAGACGAGGCGTCAGTCATCATCGCAACAAAGTCGCGCAGACCTGTCCTGTCCCCCGCGAGCCGGCCGGCCGCACGCGGCTGTGACTCCTGCAGAGTTGGGACGTGCAGATACTCTGATTCGAGGTGATCGATGGTTCACAATGAAATATCTAGCTGCGCAACTGAGCGTCTCTGTTGGTGGTGCTGATACACTTGTCAACCAGTTGGGATAATGAGAGGTATTTGGCCGATGGGTTCCTTGCTGCCTAACAGACCTCCATAAAGAGTGACGAAGGACCATGTGTGCGAAAGTACTAGGAGGGTGCTCTCCGTCGGAGCCAAAACATGGACGATCGGGAGGTCATTGATACAGCAAGACGATGACTCCAACGTCGACCAATAGAGTAGTACCATGCTGGCACACAGATCCTCACAGTAGGGAGATTATGTTGAAAAATAGGTTTCTGTAGACGGAAGAGTGGGGAATAATACAATGTAGGGGAATCTTGAATAAAACCAACCAGCTTCAAGAACAAAAAGTGTTGCGTTAGGTATTGAACGCCTGTCGTTTATTTAACTCGACATAAATAGCGAAAACAAGTGTTTCCACAATTTCTTTCTGTTTGAGGTTGTAATCTCCTCGAGAACATGAAGATTAATATTGTTGGCTTGTAGGGTGTTGTTAGCATTTGGTAAATGCTTTCTTCTGTTATTACTGAATTCCATTTGTAGATTTCATCCATAAATGTAATATTACGAAAAGTACCGTTCATAGAGTCTCATATTGAAACAGTTATCGCTGGTATTGACAGCATAATGTATAATTACATTGTAAATCAAAATTTAAACAGAGTCAGTTCCTTCCGTACTCTGCAGAATAAAATTTTGTGTTCTGCATTACACCCAGGCGTTCTCGAATTCCTTCCTATTTCCTGTGGATGATTCCTTCCTCAGACTATCATGTTATTCAGGTGCGTTTCGTGCCCGCATTTTTACTGCACTCTGTAATAATTAAGTAGAGTGTTTGGGCTCGGCGTACACGTCATTGTCGCATCGATTCCGTAGCAGGCTCCTGGCAGTAATTAATTGTTAATTTATTTGCTTATGTATTTACATTAGCTGTATTGAAACTTGAACAAAAAAGGACATACCAATAAATGACAATTCATTATGCTAATGTTATAACGACGAAACAAAAATAAAATCAGAGGAAAGAGAACAGTAGGTGCAAAAAAAGATGTAAAGAAGTAATTCGACACTAATGAAAATATGCCACAAGGTTTCAATGTGAGCTATAATTGTCTCAAGAGCCAAGTCATTAACTCTCGTTCTTAACTGAATGAAAAAGACTCATCTCGCTTATTGTAATTTGTTACTGATAATACTGGAGATGACATCAGAATATTCGAGGACATCACAAAAATGATACGAAAAGATCGTAAAAAAGTTAGTATTTTACGCTCAAAAATACTCCTGAGTGAAAAAATTACTCGTAAATTCACTTAAATTTTCAATAATAATCTGAAGTAGTGAAATAAAGGTGTTCTACGCCACTCTGCATTGTTGCTGAATTTATTCTAGATGGCAGGTTGCACCTTCCCCTGCTCCCTATTGTGGATGTGGCAATAACACACCAATGACGTATAGTTTTTCCTCAAACCTTCCCCTCCCCTACCACTTTGTACCCTAACCCTCCCCTCCTCATTCCTTCCCTTGCTCAGAAATGGAGGATAAAATCGCTCAGTTTGGACTGAGCTGTTGGTGTTGAAGGACATACGGCGGTTTTTCTTTATTTTGGGGTATTATCCTGTTGCAAAATGCTTTCTCAAATCTTGTCTTACACATCCACACACCTTCGTGTGTGGAGACCTACTGACATAGTTCATATTACTGCCACCAGAGGTTGCTCGAATTTGTGAAGTCATGGGTGCCAAATATTTTGGGAACCAGTAGCAATGCTTATAAAGGGGGAAAATCCTGGTCAGCAGGTTCAGACATGTTAGGTGCTATTGTCACACACAATGCAGGTGAAACAGCAACCAGTTCTTCTTCTCCCAGGAATTTCTCTGTCTTTGTTCACTTTCCTCCTCAGAAAACCTGTTTTTGGCTACATCAAAATTGGCACAAAATCTTAAGGGCAGGTGGTTTTCACAACGTCAGCACTTAAGGAATGTCTTTGTCAGCATTTTGCAGCCCAGTCCAGAACACCAGTTGGCTGCTTATCAAAGCCAAGATCATTGTCCTGTTATTTGCCATACAACCTCCTCAGATGCCTTTCAAGCAAGCTCACCATTCTTTGTTGGAAAGGTCTTCAAAGTAGCCGCTACAGACCTACAGGCTCAAACATGCTGAGGGATGACTTAATGAAGGACGTACACTGGTGTCCAAAATTAAAGCAACAAACGCAAATTTTGCAAGGTGGCAAGACTATATAAACAGGTGGTAGGAAAGTTGAAACAATGTAAAGAATACAGAAAGTAAACATTTGGAACATGCATAACGATAGACAAAAACATTCTTCGTTTTTTACAACTCAACGGATTTGCACACACATTCTGATAACTGGTTAATGTGCTTAGGATGGGGTGCGACCATCTCTGGCAACAGTACAGGCCGGATAATTGTTCGACATGCTGTGAATGGTGTCAACAATGTCATGTTGAGGCAATATCACCCATTCTTCCTGCAGAGCTGCTTGCAAGTCTTGGAGAGTGGTTGATGAATGATGACATGATGCAACCAATCTCTCTACTGTATACCAGACATGCTCTATGAGATCCAAATTGGGAGAGCAAGCAGGCCACGCCATGAGTGTATATCTTCCAAGGAAACACTACCACCTGTGCTCTGCGAGGTCGAAGATGATCGTCCATCAATACGAAGTCTGGGCCCATAGCACCTCGCAAAAACCGTCACGATACCTGATGGCAGTTAAACCTTACCGATTCACACTTTCTTGAAGAGGTGTCCCAGTGGGCAACATAAACGCTGCCCACACCATTAGGAATCTTCCTCGATATCAGTCGCCTTCCACAATGTTTGGGTCCGGAAATCGTGTTCCACGTTGCCTCCAGAAGCAAATCCATTGAGAATCACTCTCCAGACCAAATCTGGACTCGTCTGTGTAAAGAACATTGGCTCAGTGTTCGACTGTCTAGTTGGCATGTTGACGACACCAGTACAGACGTTCCCTTTTGTGAAGATGTGTCAGAGGAACACATACAGCAAGTCTCCAACAATGGAGGCCACTCTGGCGAAGCTTTCTGTATTCTGTTTGCCTCGTTACAACACGGCCAGTGGATGCAGAGAGATCAGATGCCAGTTGCTTTTCAGTACTAAGGCGATAGTGTTCTGCTTTTACAGCCAAATAACGGTCCTATCTTTCTGATATGACAGTTGGTTGGCCCTTCCCTGGTATTTGGGGTACAGTTTTGGTCTCTATAAACTGTCACTATATATGAAAGCAACAGCACGATTCACATGAAGCCATTGGGGCACATCAGTTTGCGACTGTCCTGCTTCCATTATTCCTAAGGCCTCGATTGCAGAGAGTCTGGTAGGCATCTTCTCTGTGTCATACTACACCATCTGTGACTGTATAAACAGCGAGTGTGCACGTGGGACTACCCAGCAAACACCACCCCATTTATAGGTTTCCTGACATCATCGTTGACATGGTTGTCCGTTGACCAGAATGCCATCTCCTGTGTAGAACATGATCATACGGACATCTGTTGCAGTTTGCATTATTATATCGTGAATTAGACACAGAACGGGCAAATATACACCAGTTTATATTGCTATATGAGCACTCCTTCCAGGAAATGAGTTTGATTCAGCTGCTACAAGCCAACAGACCACATCAAAGTGACAAATCGATACAACAGCCATAAGACGCCGCTTCCTGACTGCAGGCTATCGGGGTGGTAACAGAAACAAGGGAAAAAACAGTCCATGAAGACTGGTCACAGCTACTATACACAGGTCACCATCACCTCTCTAGAAGCTCCTTTCAAGCAGCCGCCGAATGAATGAGCATGGTAAATGCACATAATGACATGCGGGTAGTCGGCCACTGACATAGAAGGAAGCCGCCAGCGCATGTCTCTGGGGAATTACAGCTGTTTCCGGACCAAAACTGGCTGCCGAGGGACAGGGGAATGAAGCACTTATTTACGGGTCACAAGTCGCATCCTAGCCAACAGAAATGTGAGAAGTACTTCGTATGACGGTTATTACAGGTGCTGTGCTCATCTTACGTTAACGTGGTATCTCGAGACGAAATAGCTGGTCAGGCATCTCCAGTCCAGTCCAGCTCCATCTCCCGAGTGAACCTGAATAGCCGACCGGCGAGAAACTTTCCTTGTACCTGCCCTGTCACAACAGATAAAGTCTCAGCTTGCGGTTGGATGAGCTCTCATGACCCTGCCTGCTGCTAACCATGGACCAGCGTCACTAACTCCTAGCAGGCCTGTCTTGGAAGTAGAGTTCTAACTGCAATTCCACCCCCGCGACAGATACCCAAGTTTAAAAAATCTACCTGCCCAATCGGAGATGAGGATATTGTTGTCTATACACCTCGAATTTCTGATGAAAAATCTAGATTCCTCGCTATTATTTATCATATTTTCGAAGACAGAAGATATCGGAGCATAAAAATTTTCAAATCACAAAAGTATCGTTACTTGTTGATTCTTAGTGTGAACATCCTGTACAACAGTATGTCATAGGCTATATTTACTGTAAGTCTTCTATGATCTGGTAAAAAAAAAGTTTTTATTAGCTTAATATATGTTATGTCCTGCATCATAGGAGTGGGATGTTAAACTCATTTTTCTCATGACGGAGTACTAAGTGCATGCTCTACCTCTGTCACAGGACGCCTCCTTTCCTTCGAACTATCTTAAGATAGACAAAGGCCACATTGCCTACAAAGTCTCTCAAGGTAGCCAAATAGCAGCACAGAGGAGTTGCATATATCAGGATTACGCTATGCATCACTTTATAACTTTGGTAATATAGCTGACTTTATAACGAAGCCCATCTATCCTTGTGTAGATGGGAGACTGAAATTTCGTTAAAATATATCACTGCCACAAAAAAGGTCTGAAGGTCTGATTACCGGTCAAGCTAGTGTATCACATCCGTGGAACTCTTCGCCCACGCCTCCAATAGCCCAGTGGCGCTTCATTGATATCAAACTGATTGACTAATTAATCCAATTGCTCATGAGAGTTTGTTTGCAGGGTGAGTAGCTTTTTCCTGGTGTCAGATTACACTCGCCAGGTAACTCAAACTGGAATCGCTGGAGGGAAAGCGATGTTCTTTTCGAGGAACGCTATTGAAAGTATTTAGGATCTGTCCGACATTTGGAAACTGCAGAAGGATGCTCTGTGGCTGAGTGGTTCTAGGCGCCTCAATCCTTAACCGCGCTGCTGCTACGGTCGCAGGTTCGAATTCTGCATCGGGCATGGATGTGTGTGATGTTCTTAGGTTTAAGTAGTTCCAAGTCTAGGGGACTGATGACCTCAGATGCTAAGTCCCACAGTGCTTAAAGCCATGTGAACCTATTTTTTTTTTTTTGAGATAAGAAAAGTTAGCACTCATATAGAGACACATAGGCACTTTTTTCCTCACTCTATTTATGAATGGAATATGAAAGGAAATGACTAGAAGTGGTACAGGATGCCAGCAACTATGCACTCTATGATGGTTTGTGAAGTATGCATATAAATGTAGATGTTAATTCAGTGATCCTATTAACATTTCAGTCCACCCATTTATAGGTACACAAAACTCATGGAAGAACGTTGTTTCTTATTTGTCGAGAAAACAAATGACTGAGCTTCTGCTGCTGATTGTCTCTCAGAAAATACCTCCATTTTAGCCTCTAATTCCTCATTGCAGTCAATTCGCGAGATGTGTGTTAAAGGCTGTAATATGTTTGCCCATAACAGAACAAGCGGTGTAGAGTTCACTACTCAACTCCTGTTTTGTCTGAATATTGCTTGCCCGTCATATTCTGACGAATCTTCCACTCGTTGATGCATAACACTTGAATCGACTTGACTTTCGCGATTAAGAGATGGCCCCCCACCGTTCTGAATGTCTCGAAATCCCATAATTTTCTGACAGCATTAGAAGGCTATCTCATTTTTCACCGGCCACTGACTGGGTAGACAGCAATTACAACGAAGAAAATGGAACGTAACATTTTTTTACCCTGCAGTCATATCACCGTGGCTGCCCCACATTTCCAATTTATCTAGTTCCTACTTGATTTACATAGCTGTACCGCCGTCTTTCGGTGAACATTTCTATATCCCCTCGATCAATTCGTCGATCAGATGAGGTACAGTCACTAATTTTCTAATAGCAGTGACTTCACAACACGTATGTGGAGAGGAAGCGGTAAAGGTATCACCTGTCAGGCTCCCTTTTGTCAGAGAACCATTAACCCCTACATTCGCATGAATCTTCCAGTCTTCGATATAGAGCGGTATATACACTCAGCCAAGTCACAGGACCCTGATAACTGAAATCCCATCACAGTTCCATTTGTTATAAGTCTGTCTAGACCTCTACCTGTCACTGGCTATGTAGAGAGCTATCACAATGAGAAAAAAGTAGCACAATAACGTTCAGGGAGAAATTCACCACAATATGAATGCTCTTGTCCAGAAATTTTTTTGCGATTGGTACTGCTTCTAGTTGCTTGTATTCAATGACGTAATAGAACAGCAGCAGGTCTCTTCGGCTATTTTCGATTCAGTATTTTCATTTGTCTGCATTCTGCTCCAACGTCCAAAAATCCTCAATTTTCTGAAAATCGCTACAGCCTACTGCTGTCGCAAACCTGCTATACAGAGGATCCTGCATCTAAATACGTAGTTCACAAACCACTCACGGTGTGTACTCCGGCGTAGCAGCATTACCGATTCCTGGTTCTTTTTCCGGTTGCATGCGTAGTGATCGAGTAACTCTGTATGTCTCTGTACATAGTCTAATCTCCTCTATGATGGCTATACCAGATATAGGTTTCTTAATGGACAAAGGAGACTTACTGCTGCATCTTTACTATATAAGGAAATCTGATACATCTGAAATTCACCAGTAACAATGATTGTCTACAACTATACCCCTGTACGTGTCATAATCTCCTTTGTCGTATTCCAATGACCATTGTGCTATATATGCAACGGCATAGTTATATCAGAGTCTTCTATTTAGTGTTTCATGAGGAGTACATCACCAGTTTTCTAGTCGGAATATAGCTCACGAGTACAATGCTAACCGTGTGACACAGCTTCCAACAAGCACGCTATCCATTAAATCATTTACGTAGATGCAACAGCCTCTCGCTTCCATGAATGTTTCAAAGCTACAGCAAGAATAAGAAGGCTTCGAGGTTTAATCGCAGCATTGTTCATTTTTCCCCAAGACGCTCTTTGGGAGTGGACGACAGTGATACCCTCTTCCGTCTAGAGCAGAGTATACCGACATGATAGTACGCATATTGTAATATAGTTATTTATTTAGAAGCAAACCCAGGGCCTACATACTTATCCGACTATCATACATCGAGAGCCAATTAACCAACAAGTACAAGCCAGGTCAGGTCAACGTTGATGTTTCCTCCAGTAATAGTGGACATCTTAGTGACTCTGCGACCTAAATCAGAATTATAGTTCCTCCATTGCAGGTGACATACTGAACGTAATTGTGTCCACTCGCAGCCTACACTGTCATTGACATATTCTTCTGTTTCAGTTCACCAACATGTCATTCCTCGATGTTTGTGCTGCTTCCCTTAAGACTGCACCACATGAATCTGACCCTGACACATCCATTCTTCTTCAGTTCGAATCAGGTTCGAATCCTACTTCGGGCATGGATGTGTGTGATGTCCTTAGGTTAGTTAGGTTTAAGTAGTTCTATGTTCTAGGGGACTGATGACCTCAGAAGTTAAGTCCCATAATGCTCAGAGCCATTTGAACAATTTTTTGAACCTTTCCATCCTAATCTCACGCGCTAATCGAGTAAATAATGGTTTTCTATATACTTCCATATTAATTCACCCTAATGATTATAGAAGAAACAGGTTGACTTTCCAAGAGTTTTCTGTTTTTTCTTTCATTACATATTCGACTGGAGTGTGACAATCTATACGATCCTAGCAGCGTCCACATAATGATTTTGCTTCACAAATCAGCCACACAACACGAACTGATGTGTGCTCACATTATTGGTGGACAGGGGTTATGTAGTGCTGTGTTGTCGAATCGATGTCACTTTTCACCAGTACGTATTATTTAGCCACAAACGGTCTGTGTGTGTTAATGTTGGGTGGGCAGCTGACACTGACTCAGAGGTGTAGTGGAAGTTGAGAATGTATGGTGAGGTATGAAGGTGATGCTCGTTCAAATAGAGTAGGAGGAGCTGTGCAGCAAACTGACATACATATTAATGGGCAGTTGACAGTTAAGTATGACATATTCTGCCTTGACATTCCCATCTCCGACAGCAACAGAGTTAGGTTGATTTGTGGAGTTGAAGGAACCGGACTGCAAGAGTCATAAATCTCTGTGTCCACGACCATAAAATCTTACAAGAAATAAAATCAAGCAAAACAGATAACAAGAGACGGCACGGAACAAGAAAGACGCAGACAAAGGCCAGAAAAAAAGAAGCACACAGAGTTGTACAGTGGTTAGCCAACCATGAAAACAAAAAAAGGAAAAGCCAACCACCAAGAGACACACCAAAAACCCCAATCTAAAACAGTTCGCCAAAGGCCAGACACAATACACAAAAGAGACAAACCCTCAGATTGAGCGATAACAGCCCACTGCTCGAATATGACTCAAAACTAAGCCTGTCATTGCAGCGTCATCCGTTAAAAGAGCAGGGAGCCTATCCGGCAGCGCAAATATCTGTCTAAGCACAATTAAAAGCAGGCAGTCCACTACACGCAGCAAGCGGCTACACGGGTAGCAGGGGTTGCGTGGCGTGGACTGGGCGGGTTTTTAGGTTAGTTGGACTCGGGCAAGTACAGAAAGGGCAGCAGCCTCAAAGGGTGCGGGGCAAAGTCAGGACATGCGGGGACCAAGCAGCAATCGGTATTGTAATTGTAAACTGTCGAAGCTGCATTGGTAAAGTACCGGAACTTCAAGCGCTGATAGGAAGCACCGAAGCTGAAATCGTTATAGGTACAGAAAGCTGGCTGAAGCCAGAGATAAATTCTGCCGAAATTTTTACAAAGGCACAGACGGTGTTTAGAAAGGATAGATTGCATGCAACCGGTGGTGGCGTGTTTGTCGCTGTTAGTAGTCGTTTATCCTGTAGTGAAGTAGAAGTGGATAGTTCCTGTGAATTATTATGGGTGGAGGTTACACTCAACAACCGAGCTAAGTTAAGAGTTGGCTTCTTTTACCGACCTCCCGACTCAGCAGCATTGGTGGCAGAACAACTGAGAGAAAATTTGGAATACATTTCACATAAATTTTCTCAGCATGTTATAGTCTTAGTTGGAGATTTCAATTTACCAGATATAGGCCGGGACACTCAGATGTTTAGGACGGGTGGTAGGGATAGAGCATCGAGTGACATTATACTGAGTGCACTATCCGAAAATTACCTCGAGCAATTAAACAGAGAACCGACTCGTGGAGATATCATCTTGGACCTACTGATAACAAACAGACCCGAAATTTTCGACTCTGTAAGTGCAGAACAGGGAATCAGTGGTCATAAGGTCGTTGCAGAATCCTGAATATGGAAGTAAATAGGAATATAAAAGAAGGGAGGAAGGTTTATCTGTTTAGCAAGAGTAATAGAAGGCAGATTTCAGACTACCTAACAGATAAAGGGTGGGTACCCGTGGTCTAGGGGTAGCGTCTTTGATTCATAATCAAAACGTCTTTGGTCCCGGGTTCGATCCCCGCCACTGCCTAAATTTTGATAAATTATCAGCATTGGCGGCCGAAGACTTCCGGCATAAGAAGTCAGCCTCATTCTGCCAACGGCCTTGACAAAGAGGGCGGAGGAGCGGATAGAGGTTCAGGGCACTCTCTTGTCTTAGGGGTGGGAAATTTCCCCTAAAGGCGGAAGAATCAGCAATAATCAACGACATGAGGATGCAGAAGGCAATGAAAACCACTGCATTAAAGACACGTAACGTGTATCCACAGGACATGTGGCCTGTAATTGATGAAGTGTCATGATGATCTCTCCATTGGCAAAAGATTCCGGAATAGTCCCCCATTCGGATCTCCGGGAGGGAACTGCCAAGGGGGAGGCTACCATGAGAAAAAGATTCAATATTCTACGAAAGGATAACGTTCTACGAGTCGGGGCGTGGAATGTCAGAAGCTTGAACGTGGTAGGGAAACTAGAAAATCTGAAAAGGGAAATGCAAAGGCTCAATCTAGATATAGTAGTGGTCAGTGAAGTGAGTGGAAGGAAGACAAGGATTGCTGGTCAAATGAGTATCGGGTAATATCAACAGCAGCAGAAAATGGTATAACAGGTGTAGGATTCGTTATGAATAGAAAGGTAGGGCAGAGGGTGTGTTACTGTGAACAGGTCAGTGACTGGGTTGTTCTAATCAGAATCGACAGCAGGCCAACACCGACAACGATAGTTCAGGTATACATGCCGACGTCGCAAGCTGAAGATGAACAGATAGAGAAAGTGTATGAGGATATTGAAAGGGTAATGCAGTATGAAAAGGGTAAGAAAATCTAATAGACATGGGCGACTGGGATGCAGTTGTAGGGGAAGGAGTAGAAAAAAAGGTTAGAGAAGAATATGGGCTTGGGACAAGGAATGAAAGAGGAGAAAGACTAATTGAGTTGTGTAACATGTTTCAGCTAGTAATAGCGAATACCCTGTTCAAGAATCACAAGAGGAGGAGGTATACTTGGAAAAGGCCGGGAGATACGGGAATATTTCAATTAGATTACATCATGGTCAGTCAGAGATTCCGAAATCAGATATTGGATTGTAAGGCGTACCCAGGAGCAGATATAGACTCAGATCACAATATAGTAGTGATGAAGAGTAGGCTGAAGTTCAAGACATTAGTCAGGAAGAATCAATACGCAAAGAAGTGGGATACTGAATTACTAAGGATTGACGAGATACGTTTGAAGTTCTCTAACGCTATAGATACAGCAATAAGAAATAGCGCAGTAGGCAACACAGTTGAAAAGGAATGGACATTTCTAAAAAGGGCCATCACAGAAGTTGGGAAGGAAAACATAGGTACAAAGAAGGTAGCTGCGAAGAAACCATGGGTAACAGAAGAAGAAATACTTCAGTTGATTGATGCAAGGAGGAAGTACAAACATGTTCCGGGAAAATCAGGAATACAGAAATACAAGTCGCTGAGGAATGAAATAAATAGGAAGTGCAGGGAAGCTAAGACTAAATGGCTGCAGGAAAAATGTGAAGACATCGAAAAAGATATGATTGTCGGAAGGACAGACTCAGCATACAGGAAAGTCAAAACAACCTTTGGTGACATTAAAAGCAACGGTGGTAACATTAAGAGTGCAACGGGAATTCCACTGTTAAATGCAGAGGAGAGACCAGGTAGGTGCAAAGAATACATTGAAAGCCTCTATGAAGGTGAAGATTTGTCTGATGTGATAGAAGAAGAAACAGGAGTCGATTTAGAAGAGATAGGGGATCCAGTATTAGAATCGGAATATAAAAGAGCTTAGGAGGACTTACGGTCAAATAAGGCAGAAGGGATGGATAACATTCCATCAGAATATCTAAAATCATTGGGGGAAGTGGCCACAAAACGACTATTAACGTTGGTGTGTAGAATATATGTGTCTGGCGTTATACCATCTGACTTTCGGAAAAGCATCATTAACACAATTCCGAAGACGGCAAGAGCTGACAAGTGCGAGAATTATCGCACAGTCAGCTTAACAGCTAATGCATCGAAGCTGCTTACAAGAATAATAAACAGAAGAATGGAAAAGAAAATTGAGAATGCGCTAGGTGACGATCAGTTTGGCTTTAGGAAAAGTAAAGGGACGAGAGAGGCAATTCTGACGTTACGGCTAATAATGGAAGCACGGCTAAAGAAAAATCAAGACACTTTCTTAGGATTTGTCGACCTGGAAAAAGCGCTCGACAATATAAAATGGTGCAAGCTGTTCGAGATTCTGAAAAATGTAGGGGTAAGCTATAGGGAGACACGGGTCATATACAATATGTACAACAACCAACAGGGAATAATAAGAGTGGACGATCAAGAACGAAGTGCTCGTATTAAGAAGGGTGTAAGACAAGGCTGTAGCCTTTCGCCCCTACTCTTCAATCTGTACATCGAGGAAGCAATGATGGAAATAAAAGAAAGGTTCAGGAGTGGAATTAAAATACAAGGTGAAAGGATATCAATGATACGATTCGCTGATGACATTGCTATCCTGAGTGAAAGTGAAGACGAATTAAATGATCTGCTGAACGGAATGAACAGTCTAACGAGTACACAGTATGGTTTGAGAGTAAATCGGAGAAAGACGAAGGTAATGAGAAGTAGTAGAAATGAGAACAGCGAGAAACTTAACATCAGGATTGATGGTCACGAAGTCAATGAAGTTAAGAAATTCTGGTACCTAGGCAGTAAAATAACCAATGACGGACGGAGCGAGGAGGACATCAAATGCAGACTCGCTATGGCAAAAGGCATTTCTGGCCAAGAGTAGTCTACTAATACCAAATACCGGCCTTAATTTGAGGAAGAAAATTCTGAGGATGTACGTCTGGAGTACAGCATTGTATGGTAGTGAAACGTGGACTGTGGGAAAACCTGAACAGAAGAGAATCGAAGCACTTCAGATGTGGTGCTATAGACGAATGTTGAAAATTAGGTGGGCTGATAAGGTAAGGAATGAGGAGGTTCTACGCGGAATCGGAGAGGAAAGGAATATGTGGAAAACACTGATAAGGAGAAGGGACAAGATGATAGGACATCTGATAAGACATGAGGGAATGACTGCCATGGTACTAGAGGGAGCTGTAGAGGGCAAAAACTGTAGTGGAAGACAGAGATTGGAATACGTCAAGCAAATAATTGAGGACGTAGATTGCAAGTGCTACTGTGAGATGAAGAGGTTAGCACAGGGAAAGAATTCGTGGCGGGCCGCATCAAACCAGTCAGTAGACTCATGAGCAAAAAAAAAAAAAAAAAAGAAAAGAAAAACATCTTGGACCTACTGATAACAAACAGACCCGAACTTTTCGACTCTGTAAGTGCAGAACAGGGAATCAGTGATCATAAGGCCTTTGCAGCATCTCTGAATATGGAAGTTAATAAGAATATAAAAAAAGGGAGGAAGGTTTATCTGTTCAGCAAGAGTAATAGAAGGCAGATTTCAGACTACCTAACAGATCAAAACGAAAATTTCTGTTCCGACACTGACAATGTTGAGTGTTTATGGAAAAAGTTCAAGGCAATCGTAAAATGCGTTTTAGACAGGTACGTGCCGAATAAAACTGTGAGGGACGGGAAAAGCCCACCGTGGTTCAACAACGAAGTTAGGAAACTACTGCAAAGAGAGATTCACTCCAAGTGTAAACGCAGCCAAAATCTCTCAGACAAACAGAAGCTAAACTATGTCAAAGTTAGCATAAGTAGGGCCATGCGTGAAGCGTTCAGTGAATTCGAAAATAAAATTCTATGTACCGACTAGACAGAAAATCCTAGGAAGCTCTGGTCTTACGTTAAATCAGTAAGTGACTCGCAACAGCATATCCAGACAGTCCGGGATGATGATGGCATTGAAACAGAGGATGACACGCGTAAAGCTGAAATACTCAACACCTTTTTCCAAAGCTGTTTCACAGAGGAAGACAGCACTGCAGTCCCTTCTCTAAATCCTCGCACAAACGAAACAATGGCTGACATCGAAATAAGTGTCCAAGGAATAGAAAATCAACTTGAATCACTCATCAGAGAAATGTCCATTGGACCTGACGGGATACCAAATCGATTCTACACAGAGTACGCGAAAGAACTTGCCCCCCTTCTAACAGCCGCGTACCGCAAGTCTCTAGAGGAACGGAAGGTTCCAAATGATTGGAAAAGAGCACAGGTAGCCCCAGTCTTCAAGAAGGGTCATCGAGCAGATGCGCAAAACTATAGACCTATATCTCTGACGTCGATCTGTTGTAGAATTTTAGAACATGTTTTTTGCTCGCGTATCATGTCGTTTTTGGAAACCCATAATCTACTCTGTAGGAATCAACATGGATTCCGGAAAAAAACGATCGTGTGAGACCCAACACGCTTTATTTGTTCATGAGACCCAGAAAATATTAGATACAGGCTCCCAGGTAGACGCTATTTTCCTTGACTTCCGGAAGGCGTTCGATACAGTTCCGCACTGTCGCCTGATAAACAAAGTAAGATCCTACGGAATATCAGACCAGGTGTGTGGCTGGATTGAAGAGTTTTTAGCAAACAGAACACAGCATGTTGTTATCAATGGAGAGACGTCTACAGACGTTAAAGTAACCTCTGGCGTGCCACAGGGGAGTGTTATGGGCCCATTGCTTTTAACAAAATATATAAATGACCTAGTAGATAGTGTCGGAAGTTCCATGCGGCTTTTCGCGGATGATGCTGTAGTTTACAGAGAAGTTGTAGCATTAGAAAATTGTAGCGAAATGCAGGAAGATCTGCAGCGGATAGGCACTTGGTGCAGGGAGTGGCAACTGACCCCTAACATAGACAAATGTAATGTATTGCGAATACATAGAAAGAAGGATCCTTTATTGTATGATTATATGATAGCGGAACAAACACCGGTAGCAGTTACTTCTGTAAAATATCTGGGTGTATGCGTGCGTAACGATTTGAAGTGGAATGATCATATAAAATTAATTATTGGTAAGGCGGGTACCAGGTTGAGATTCATTGGGAGAGTCCTTAGAAAATGTAGTCCATCAACAAAGGAGGTGGCTTACAAAACACTCGTTCGACCTATACTTGAGTATTGCTCATCAGTGTGGGATCCGTACCAAATAGGGTTGACGGAGGAGATAGAGAAGATCCAAAGAGGAGCGGCGCGTTTCGTCACAGGGTTATTTGGTAAGCGTGATAGCGTTACAGAGATGTTTAGCAAACTCAAGTGGCAGACTCTGCAAGAGAGGCGCTCTGCATCGCGGTGTAACTTGCTCGCCAGGTTTCGAGAGGGTGCGTTTCTGGATGAGGTATCGAATATATTGCTTCCCCCTAGTTATACCTCCCGAGGAGATCACGAATGTAAAATTAGAGAGATTAGAGCGCGCACAGAGGCTTTCAGACAGTCGTTCTTCCCGCGAACCATACGCGACTGGAACAGAAAAGGGAGGTGATGACTGTGGCACGTAAAGTGCCCTCCGCCACACACCGTTGGGTGGCTTGCGGAGTATAAATGTAGATGTAGATGTAGAAGATGTGGACCACTGTCAACACTGATCCACAGAGACATAGAGGTGGGTTCTCACGGCGAAATAAATGACCATGCATCAGAAAGGTGTGGGCAATGCGTAGCAAGCAGAGAACAAGGGAATCTTTGGGAGAGGCTCACATGGAGGAGCGCCACACACCGATAGTCTCCTTGATAACCGGAAGTTTGTAGGGGGAAGGCAGGGTGCGCCATTCATCACCAAAGGCACCAACGAGTTTCTGCAGCAATACCGACTGGAGATCACATTCCAAAAGGCCAATCTCCGGGGCCAGTTCACTGATAGCTTGTTTGCCCAGCCTGTCAGCACTTTCATTACCCGGTATACCGACATGGCCCAGGATCCACACAAAAACCACGGAGCGGCTGCAATGGGCAAGGGTATGGAAGGACTCCTGGATAGTCATCACCAGACGAAAGCAAGGAAAACACTGGTCAATAGCTTGTAAATCGCTCAGGGAGTCACTAGACGATCGACTCACCCGAGCAGGAGCAGATATACTCCAGGGCGCGAGACATGGCTACTAGCTCTCCAGTGAAAGCACTGCAGCCATTCATCAATGAGTGTTGCTCAGATTGATCCCCAAGAGTAAAAGCAAAACCAACTCGACCAACAACCATCAAACCGTAGGCATAAACTACGTCAGAGCCGTGAAACACGGCATGAATTGAAAGAAACCGCCGGTAGAGGGCCTCAGGAGGGACTGAGTCTTTTGGGCCTTGTGCCATATCCAGCTGAATGCATGGGAGGAGTACAAATCACAGGGTTATACATAAATGGGCCCGGAAAGGAGCTGGGAAAGAGAAAAACTCAAGCTCAGAGAGAAGAGACTGGACGTGAACTGCCATCGTACACCCTGACCGGAGCTGCCGTTCTGGAAGATGGACGACCGAGTTGGGGTACAGGAGATGGTATTTGGGATGTCCAGGCAAGCTACATACATGCACAGCATTAATGGCCAGCAGTCGTCACCTCCACTGGGTTCCTGCCAGGTATTAACACTGGTATGATAATGCCTTCTCACCATTAAGGAGGGAACTCACTCTTAACCCAGATATGCCTGAAAAGGCGTAGGAGGGGTTGCTGATAGTCCACCGAGAGGTGTTTGAGCATCTGATAGTAGATGCAATCTGGCCTGGGCACTGTGGAATTCCCACTCACTGAATGGAGCATTGTACGAGTCAGGGGGTGGCACACATGGAAGGAAAGGCTCCAATGTTCCAGTCGCTCTTCCAGGGAGCAGAAGGCCAATTGGTAATTTGTAGAAGCAGAACTAAGCATAATGCTCTGTGAGGAGTTCAGCTATCATGTCTGATTCAGTACAGACAACTCAATTCAGGGGAAGCCCAGGGGCGCTGAGGGAGGCCTGGTATCCATAGAGTTACCTAATCTTGGTCCAAACCTGCGATGGGGAGGTAAGGATGCCATTGGTGGAGACATATCTTTCCCAGCACTCCTGCTTCCATCGAAAAATAAGGCGACAGGTTCAGGCACAGAGCCACTTAAAGGCAAGAACTTGGTCCAGGGTTAGGAGCCTCTTATAACATTGGAGGTCTTGCCAGCACTTCGAATTGCCTCAGTGATCTCCAAGGACCACCAGGGCACAGTCCACTGCCAAGGGAAACTGTAAGTGCAGGGGATTGCAGATTCCACCACAGAAACGATGCTGGTGGTTATCATGTGAACCACGACCTCAATGGTGTTATTTGGAAGAGGTGTAATGGCGGCAATGGAGTCAAACGAGTCCCAGTCAGCCTTATTCAAAGCCAAGCTTGGGAGGGGCCCAGAAGAATGTCGCTGCAGAAGTGACAGAAACATCACAAAGAGATCACTACCACAGAAGTTTTTGTGCACACTCCAATGGAAGATGGTAGAAGGCCAGGGCTGCAGACCGAAAGGTCGATGGCTGAGTATGTGCGATGCACAACATTGAAATGTTTTGAGGCACCATCATATAAGATGATGGTAGCAACCCCTTTGTCTTTGGGTCCCCTATGCACAGGCTGGACAAAGTTGACACGCCGTCACTCTAAGTTGGTGTCTAGCTCCTCATCTGACTTCAAAAGGAGGTCACGATGGAAAATAAGACCCTGGACCAAGTTAAGGCTTTTATGGGGAGTAATCGAGATGGGGATACCAGCCTACTTGTCACAGGCAAGCAACGCTCATGACTGGGCTGTGGAGGCCGCTTGGATCAAATTCGCCCTGCTGAGCATTTTAGGCAACACTTCCCCAAACCCAACTAGGCCTTCGTTGCCTGGACGGTCTCTGCATCAGTCCTGCAGCAATCTAGGTACCGAGGCTAATGGGGCTCATGAGAGTGAGTCACCCAATGGACCTCCCTTGATGTGGCCAGGGAGGGGAACAATCGGAATCATAGGTCGTAGCATCAAAATCATTTCATATGAGCTTGGAGACAGCTGGGGCCGAACGACCATCGGCTTGGGTCGATTTAACACGTTTAATTGCGAGTCGTCCTCCCTGATGCCATTCACTCCGGTCAGGGGCTCTCTCGACAGGCGCCACCCAGCCACATAAGGGCCACCTGGCGGGACAGCCATTGCTGGGAGTCCTGGTGCCCCAGAAAGGATGGACACCTACTCCTTGGCATAAATGGGGAGGTCACAGCTCAGGCATCAGCAGTGTGATCCTTGTGTTGTCAGAGGCCTATCATCAAGAGGCTACTTGAAAACCCCACCACGACTGACTGGTTACCGCGTTGGATTTTTGATACCAAAATGGTCAAGAATTGTCGGACGTGTGTAGGATGGTATGGCGCAGGAGACGAGAAGTAGGCAACCTACAAGACTGAGGGGGCCAAGCCCGCCACACTACAGTAAGCAGGATGCAAGGTGTGAGTGCACGATGGACAAACAAAAATCACCACATAAGGCGTCCTTCCCCAAACGGGACGCGCTATCGTAAGAAATTTAGAAAAGGTTGAGGTCAGACCCGAGAGGGGACCACCACAGAAAAGCCAAAACCTTGGAGTCGCCTTTTGGTCGTTAGGCAATAATACCATGGGCCTATTCCAACCCCAAGACCTGCAAGGGAGAGCAGCAGAGTTATTGCATCATTACTCATTGCACTTGGTGTTGCTATGTTCAAATTAACACGTCAGGAGCCATTGCAGAGTGTATTCCTAAGGCATGAAAGTGTCATGCACATACGTTGCTACAGGAAGCGGTATGTGCTGCAGTGGAGCGAGAGTAGATCTGTGCTGTGGTATTGTCGTGCTTACAAAACAGCACATTTAGATGATGTGCTGTTGGTGATTTCAGTCACTCAGACATTCTAAGATCAACGAAAATAAAAGCATGGTGGTATACCTACCCCGACAGGTTGTGGATGCAATAAATGTAGAATTCGAAGCAAACAAAAACAATTATTTGTGAAATACTCTAACAGTCTTCAAATGTAAATCAGTTCTATTTAAGTATAGTTATGCTCTGTTCAAATGGTTCAAATGGCTCTGAGCACTATGCGACCTAACTTCTAAGGTCATCAGTCGCCTAGAACTTAGAAGTAATTAAACCGAACTAACCTAAGGACATCACACACATCCATGCCCGAGGCAGGATTCGAACCTGCGACCGTTGCGGTCGCTCGGCTCCAGACTGTAGCGCCCAGAACCGCACGGCCACTCCGGCCGGCAGTGATGCTGTGTGTTTTAGTCCCTGTCACGATTAACAAATGCTCCGTTAAAACTGCAATCATCCTTGTCATATACGTCTATATAGAATCTCTCCTGATTTAGAAATGGAATTTGCTTAGAAAGAAAAAGTACCCTGTAATCCAGTGGTATACCTACATATATATCTACATTAATCTTCATACGTCTGTCACGGCTATGTAAATGCAGCGATGCTGTATATGCTAATCCCTCCCACCATTAATATACGTTCAGTTAATGCTATAGTCTTCCACGCCATGTGTGTCCCACACAGATGGTTGGTTCAAAAATGGTTCAAATGGCTCTGAGCACTATGGGACTCAACTGCTGAGGTCATTAGTCCCCTAGAACTTAGAACTAGTTAAACCTAACTAACCTAATGACATCACAAACATCCATGCCCGAGGCAGGATTAGAACCTGCGACCGTAGCGGTCGTGCGGTTCCAGACTGCAGCGCCTTTAACCACACGGTCACTTCGGCCGGCAGATGGTTGGTTCAATTGGCTCTGAGCACTATGCGACTTAACTTCTGTGGTCATCAGTCGCCTAGAACTTAGAACTAATTAAACCTAACTAACCTAAGGACATCACACACATCCATGCCCGAGGCAGGATTCGAACCTGCGACCGTAGCGGTCGCTCGGCTCCAGACTGTAGCGCCTAGAACCGAACTGCCACTCCAGCCGGCCCCACACAGATCTTTGAAACGTTCTGCCCCATCTGTAGCAGTTAGGATCAAACTCATACAGTTCAGTAGTAAATCTTTAACTTAAAAATGAAATTCTTTTTGGTCGAAGAAAGATGTAAAAGTTTCAGACAGACGTTATATACTCGCACATATCCATTCTTGTAAAGAAACTGGCGTTTCATCCGAATTCATAAGCTAGTAGCCATCTGTAGAAATCCATTGCAATAGCAAAGTCTGATGGTTCATTTCAGGGTCAGCCAGCTCCACTTCACACAGATTTTTTATATTCTTGCTTCATCCATACCAATTGCTGCACTTGTGCACCCTTCTCCTGGCTATGGGAAATGGTACAATGTTTCTTAGAGTGCACAGACTTCCTGCTATTAAAGTACTGCATACAGTGTAAAACCAAGGACATGTGGATTTAATTGCTTTATACTAAAGTGACGCGTGCCCATAGGCAGCAATCAGATTCCCTATTTCTCCGAGCAGCACACCCCAATTCAGAATCCAATCGCTACTATCTTAGTGGCGTGTACATGTCGTAAAGCGTTTGTTAGCAAATGATATGGAGCCGTGTAACCCAGATCTTAACAGGAGTATCTCATTCGGAGCGAAATGATGTTTGTTTATTCACCTCGAAGATTGCATACATTGACTGAATGGTGATATCGTATGTCAGTTCTATGCAACAGTAAAAAATCATGATTCATTAACGCAGATCACACTGTAACCCTAGCGTTCATATTAAGAGCTGACCTAAGTATGACTGATATAGGAAAACACAAGAAAGAACGCATTTTAACTATAATTCCTTATTCTTCACGATGTGTATTAACAAAGTATAAAAATTACATCATAAAACAATTGTATCTCTTACAACTTCGTTGCCTTCGACAAAAACGGTCTTACTGTAGCTGCAATAGGTCTCGGACACACAGCACATGAGGTCCACATCTAATACAAGGAGTAAACTCTCTGCATGGAAAGAGTGGAACTCCTACTTCTTCTTGGAAGCAAATTTAACACATATAGGCATTGTCGGAATCACTCTGTCGCATGGTGTTCTGATGCCGCTGAGAGGATTTCCACATGAAGAATCAACAAGTAATGATACTTTGACAAGTTTAAACACTAGCATGATCCGAATTCTTCTTTATTTTACAATTAATTGCATTAGAGAGTGTAATCCACATTCAGCATGAGAAATTCGAGGTTTGTGGACCACAAAAATCATATCTCGGATTGGATAAAGTTGATTTCATAAACTAGGAAGTCTGTATCATGGATGGAATTGCACGTAGAACTCAACATCTAACCTTCACCTGCTTCTCTGTCAGAGTGGTAGGAGTTAACGACGCGGGTCCGTGGTGACAGGAGTGGTCACGAGGTCTAGGCCGACTGGAAGTCGTCACTTAGCCTATCGAGACTGGGAAAGTACAAAGAAAGGCTTCGACTGATCGGTTCTTCAGGTATACGGTGGTCTTGGTAGATAGTGCTGGAGTAGACCAGAGTAGACTGGCCAGTAATTTCGTCTTCAGATGCCATGTTCAAGTAAGATAATGAATGCTACACTCATATCAAAATCGTACAATTTATTTCCTACACCTCTGTTGGCTAAGGCTCGTAAATGGGAATAATGGTGTTTCATTCCCAGAACAGCTGTAATCCTGTAGACACATGCACTGGAAGCTTTCTTCCTTGTAAGTACCTGACCACCTGCATATCATTATGAGCATTTCCGAGAACGAAACGCTCGCTCGTGGGCTGCTACTTCAAACGCCCTCCTAGAAAGCCGATTTCGTCCTGTGCACAGCTGCCAATATCATTCTATGAGGATCAGGATTTTTGTTCCCGCCCTGTAAGCCCACAGCCGAAAGCAGCATCTTTTGGCAGTTGTCTCACTTTGATGTGGTCTGTCGGCTTGTAGTGATGTATCAGAGGCATTTCCCGGAAGGAGTACTCACTTAACAATACACTTCCTGTGTTCTGTCTGAAGGATGCACTTCGCTTGTGAGCCACCCTATCCCCCCAGTGTGTTTGAGCCAGCGAATCTGTAGCGGCTGCTTCAAGGACATTCCTAGAAATACCAGCAAAGAATAATGCCTTTCCTAAAGCGTTTGCTTCAGAAGCATCTGGAAAAGCTGACTTTGGCTCTGATGTAGCCAACAACCATTTTCCCAGTTTTGACTGGTGAACACTGACAAAAACATTTCTGTAATGTCGACCTTGTGAACAACAAAAGTCTGAAAGAATTTTGCACCAGCTTTGATGTAACATGTCACATTTTCTAGGGAGGACTGTGAACACCAACAAAGACATTTCTGAAGGAGCAAGATCTGATTGCTGTTTCGCCTGCGTTCTATGGGACAACTACTTCTAACGTGTCTGAACATACTGACCAAGGTTTTACCGCTGTATAAGTGTTGCTGTTGGTTTCTGCCAATTTTTTTAACAACGGTGTCACAATATCGAGAGCCCTCTTGTGGCGCTAACGTGAACTACGTCAATCGGTCTCCACACGTCAAGGTGAGCACATGCACAAGAAATGAAGAAGAAAATTATTAGGAAGCTTTCTGAAACGGAATAAGACCCCAAAATAAAGAAAAGCCACCCTATGTCCTTCCATAGACTGAGCCATCCTTCCCTCTATCTTTCCATGTGTGGGAAGGATCTGGGAGGAGTGGGGGCAGGGTAGGAGGGGCAGAGGAAAGGGATGGTGGAGAGGAAAAAACCATGATGTAATCAGTGCGACATTGCCTCTCTACATCAGAGGCAGGGATCAGGGAGGACGGGAGGGTCTACCATCTTGAAGAAATTTGGAATGTTGTAGAACCACCCTTATATCACTCCTCCGAAAACGTCTCATTGTTCTGATAAATATTCTCTTAATCTCATCGTTTTGTTTTCTTGTGAAGGTAACGTACTTGTCTCTCCTAATCTGTTTCCGTTTTTTACTTTACTTTCTATCTGCATCTTTTCAATCACTTGAAGCATCTGTTTTCCCTGATTTACGTAAAACTCTTCAAATCGAAAAGTATCTTGTACTACAAACTTTCTAGTAGCCTGTATTTTTATTCAGGGTTCAAGCTATCTCCATACCTCATTTAATGGAGATTCAGAATGGCAGGGCTCTCCAACCGGTTTGGGATTTTAAAGATCTAACGCGCCAGTTGGACAACTTTGGCACAGTATGTCTCAGCAGGACAACCAACATATATGTTTCCTTCCATGGAGTGTATATCGTTAGAGGTTCCAGAACATATTTTCAAGTAATCAGCAAAGACAAAGTCACGAACTGCTGGAATAATTGGAAATGCCGTTTAACACGCAACTTGCAGTGTATCCGGAACAAAGGTTTATGTGTTCCTGTAAGGCACTTTGTGCGGCAGTGGCCGAGCGGTTCTAGGTGCTACAGTCTAGAACCGCCCGACCGCTACGGTAGAAAGGTTCGAACCCTGCCTCGAGCATGAATGTGTGTGATGTCCTTAGGTTAGTTAGGTTTAAGTAGTTCTAAGTTCTAGGGGACTGATGATCTTAGAAGATTTTTGAACCATTTTGAGCTTTGCGCGGAAATGAGTTCTGTTTTCTCAGTCAACCTTAAATGTCTCTCCCACCGGAAAGCAAATGAAAATTTTTGTTTTACTCTACACTACACGTGGTAAGTATCGGCGCCAGTGGGAACTCCGAAGATTTTATGTGTACGACCTCAGATACTTCAGCTTGGGACTGCTGTTACAGAGTTGATCGTGAGTACTCCTAGAATTTGTTATCCATTTATTTGTACATCGTCAAATGTCGTCTATGTAAATGTGCAAACAATAATGAAAAATACAGTGGATAAATCGCGATAAGTAATCTCTTAGTATACCAGCGTCGTGTTGACAGATTAATGAAGCACAACGTGACTTCGTCTTGTTGGCCCGTACGCATAACGTATCGTCAGTGTGAGTAGGATAGCAATGGTTTAACAATGATTCCAAAAATATAACTAAAACGTTGTTTAGAAAACTAATTGAAACTGGAAAAAATAGCTGACTCTCATTTATGTCTTCGGTTACCTGCTAACTCGCTGTGTATTCTTTGGCACCCAGCCAGATGCTGGCCTGTCAGACGAGGAGTTGTTTGCGGTTGAAAGTCGGAATGGTCCGCGATTCTGCCGTGAGCAGCTTGTGTGTAGCGTACACTGGGCTGTGCCTTCGGATTCGCAACTTATCTGCTTCCGCCACGTCGAATACGGAGTTAGCCGTATGCTGGCGTTACCTGATCCTTGTACACCTCGTCACGCCCGCTTGTATTTTGTGTTGTTACTTCCCCGCGCTGTCGCGCTATCGTACTTCGGTGTTTGTCGGTGGTCGTGCTTCCGGACTCTCCGCTTGCCCATTAGGTGGAGACTTGTTGTTTGTTCAGGGACGTCACACGCCGTGGTACACTGCGCTTTGTTCGTGCGTTTCACGAGACGCTACCGTCTCGCTTCGCGAGGCAAAACATATTCCGTGGTCCTTGGAGAGTAGGTACAAACGTAAGTCTCTAAATAGAGCAGCATATCCTTCTTTCATTTATTTTATCTGACTCATTATTATTCCATGTGAAGAATAATGTGACAATGGTTGAATGTGAGTATTAGAGTAGGCTAAAGTTCTGTAATGTTTGAAAGGAAGACCATCTTATTCGTATTACTATTGGCGGAAATGTTAACCTCTCCATTTAAGTTTTAAAGGTATCTAACTTTCGTACGAGAAAATTCTGAAGGAGTTTTGGGATAGTAAAATCACATTCCTTACCTTAGGTTTTTCTAATGACTAGAGGGACACTATGATTGTAATGCACCAGTTCGGTATGATTTTTACACAGTTAAATACAAGAGTAATTACATGTATTTTGTCATTAGTAATACATAAATTAGCGGTCTTAGCTTTCCTAAGGAAAACACTACCTGTAGCCTAGGAATGAAGTTAAAGCGCCGAAATTTAAAGGTAACATACTGATTGGCAGACATTGTCTTATCTGTAAATCTTTAAGGGAGCCATTCATTGTGTAACTACATGTGGTGTTTCGATGCGATAGGGAGGGGTGGCACCTGGATCTATCCCTTTTAGACAAATAGCAGGTGGCAAATTGTCAAGGTGGACGTACGTTACAAGTCGGGGTCGAGTAGAGGGTGACTCAGCTGATCCTATTCCATGGATTTTATGCAACCTACAACTCCACAAAATACCATTTGTAAGATTTTTCACATGCCTTCGCCCGCTACATGTAATCCGTTAGTTCTGAACGTTCAAATACATGTGAATTCCTGAGGGACCAAACTGCTGAGGTCATCAGTCCCTAGACGTACACACTACTTAAACTAAGTTACGCTACGAACAACAAATACACACACACACACACACACACACACAACCATGCCCGAGGGAGGTCTCGAACCTCCGGCGGGAGGTGCCGCGCAATCGGTGTCAGGGCGCCTCTAACCGCACGGCCACTCCGAAAAATGGTTCAAATGGTTCAAATGGCTCTGAGCACTATGGGACTCAACTGCTGTGGTCATAAGTCCCCTAGAACTTAGAACGACTTAAACCTAACTAACCTAAGGACAGCACACAAACCCAGCCATCATGAGGCAGAGAAAATCCCTGACCCCGCCGGGAATCGAACCCGGGAACCCGGGCGTGGGAAGCGAGAACGCTACCGCACGACCACGAGATGCGGGCACGGCCACTCCGCGCGGCAGTTGACTTTCTCAGTCAACATGACCTTATTGTAGGAAATTTTATTTATTTATTGTGCTGGGAAATGTGACCGCAAGAAGTTATTGTTTTCGAATTATTGAAGAAAAACGTGCAAAAGTAACCTTCAGACACGTGTTTCATGAATAATTCGATAATCGTGGCCTCCAGCGAAAAGGTCTCCTCATAGTAAGCGAGAGAATATGAATATCTCGCACGTCGGTTTTGAAGGCGTTGTGTACTGCACAAAAACATTATATAGGGGCAGCTGAATGACCCGGTAAACGAGGGTTGCCTAGAAAGTAACGCACAGCATTTTTTTTTCTCAGCCGAAAGCAATGCTATCAAATGCAAAACATTACATATGAATTACTTGAAGACTCTTGAGTGAGCGCACCAAGTTTCCGTAACTTCCGACAGAGAGCGCAGCTGCAGGACAGTTTCAAAATGGCGTCTGTAGGTGATATACGTTACAAGCAACGTGCCGTCATTGAATTTCTCACTGCAGAGAGAGAAATTGTGGGGAATATTCACAAACGCTTGTGCAAAGTCTGTGGAGCACATGCTGTTGACAGAAGTACAGTTAGTCGCTCGGTACACAGGGTGAGGTCATCAGAAGGCAGTTCGGCGGAGCTCCACAATTTGCAGCGGTCGGGGAGAACATCCATGGCTGTCACACCGGACACACCTGACCTATCCCCCTCGGACTTCCACTTGTTGGGCCATTAAACGATGTCATTCGTGGGAGACATTTTGAGGACGATGAGGCGGTGATTTACACAGTGAAGAACTGGTTCCGTCACCAGGACAAGGACTGGTACCGACAGGGCATACTCGCCGTTGTTTCGTGCTGGAGGAAGGCCACAGAAAGGGTTGTTCATTACGTGGAAAAACAGGGTGCGTAGATAAAACATAATTCTCATTATATTCAATAAAGAATTGTTGAAGAAAAAAATATGGTACACTACTTTCTGGACAACCCTCACATGTACAAGTTCAAAAATGGTTCAAATGGCTCTGAGCACTATGGGACTTAACATCTGTGGTCCTATAACTTAGAACTAGTTAAACCTAACTAACCTAAGGACATCACACACATCCATGCCCGAGGCAGAATTCGAACCTGCGCTCCTGTCTGTGATGCAGCGTCAAGGGTAACCGCAGCCATGGTCTCCGAGCTGATAGTCCATGCTGCTGAAAACGTCGTCGAACTGTTCGTGCAGATGGTTGTTGTCTTGCAAACGTCCCCATCTGTTGACTCAGGGATCGAGACATGGCTGCACGATTCGTTACAGCCATGCGGATAAGATGCCTGTCATCTCGACTGCTAGTGATACGAGGCCGTTGGGATCCAGCACGGCGTTCCGTATTACCCTCCTAAACCCGCCGATTCCATATTCTGCTAACAGTCATTGGATTTCGACCAACGCGAGCGGCAATGTCGCGATAAGATAAACCGCAATTGCGATAGGTTACAATCCGACCTTTATGGAAGTCGGAAACATGATGGTACGCATTTCTCCTCCTTACACGAGGCATCACAACAACGTTTCACCAGGCAACGCCGGTCAACTGCTGTTTGTGTAAGAGAAATCCGTTGGAAACTTTCCTCATGTCCACACGTTGTAGGTGTTGCCACCGTCGCCAACCTTGTGTGAATGCTTTGAAAAGCTAATCATTTGCATATCACAGCATGTTCTTCCTTTCGGTTAAATTTCGCGTCTGTCACACGTCATCTTCGTGGTGTAGCAATTTTAATGGCCAGTGGTGTGTAACGTATGTCGCAGTGTTCAGACAACGAAGTAAGAGTCTGGTAGTATAATTCAATTTATGAATACAAGTTTGTTTCGTAATACGGGAAATATGGCGCTCAGTTCTGAACCTCGTTCAACAACAATGGATTAGGCAGAAGATGATAATGTAAAGCTATGGTTAGCTCTGTTCAGGTCATCTTGAATGACCAAATATAATTCATGAAATAAAAATGGTTTTCCTTCTTAATTATGAATATTTCAGGTTCTTTTCCTAGACACTGTGATTTCTGCATGTACTCTCCATACTTTGCTGACACTGCTCAAAGAGAAGTGGCTGATGTCTTGTACACCAGCGATTACCTCCCCATCTTAATTCACCGTGAAATTGCAGTAACCAAAAGAAAGCAGCCACCATATTTTGTCAGGAAAGTAATTTAGAGTTGAACATGATAACCACATCGAGGAATGAGTACATCATATCATAAGACACACGACACTAGTGAAGCAGCCATATTGCAGGCTGCATATCAGCTGTAGGATAAAGTGACGAATAATGCTCTGCGGTCAAGTGTATGTCAGCAATGAAGGGTCACATGACCGCTTGGCAGCAGTTACACACATCTACAGCGCCCAAAGTGATCAGTTTGCTCCTTTTACGGCGTGCTAACATTTTACCCAGCGTGTCTGCGGAGGTGCTATCAATGTTAATGAGTCTTCGATTTCTCCTGTGTAGAATTACATCACTGTTCCATGTCTGTGTGTGTGTGTCGCAGTGTCGCCGCTGGTGACGCAGCTGCTTGGGGAGAACCGTCCGCTGAGCGCGGGCAGGCAGTACGAGGTGTCCTGCCAGACGGTGGGCTCGCGGCCGCCGGCCAATGTCACCTGGTGGCGCGACACACTGCTGCTAGAGGGCGCCCGAGACACTGTGAGTACTCGCTAGGCTGTCAGGCTGCTGCTTGCTCCTTTCCTCTCTCTCTTTGTCTCGTCAGGACAGCTGCTCATTAAGAGGTTGATGTTCTCACCGTCTTTGTAACTACCCACTCATGACACACGAAACACTTCACAGGGCACCTCACAAGGAACCCACTGAGTGTGTGGCTGCAAGTTCAGTATTTAGTAACGCTCATTTGAAAGAGCTGTCATAACAGTTATGAAAGGGAAAATGTCGGCTGATGATGACTCGCCATGTGTTTAAGCAGGGCGACAATGAGTGTCTGGGAGATGCAGAGGTCAGCCTTGTATGGGATGTACACTAATCAGCCAACACATTATAACCACCTACCTAATAGCCAGTATGTCCATCTATGCCTTGGTCAGCAGAAGTAGCTCATCAAGGCATGGAAGCAATGAGGCCTTGGTAGATTGCTGGAGAGAGTTGGCACCACATCTGCGCATCTGTCATCGTAATTCCCGTAAATTTCTGGGAAGGATACGATGGGATCTGACTCCACGTTCAACCACATCCCAGATGTGTTCGATTGGTTTCAGATCTGGAGAGTTGGAGGGCCAGCACACCAATTGTAACTCGCCACTCTGTTCATCGAACCACTCCATCGCACTCCTGGCCTTATGACATGTTGCATTATCTTGCTGAAAAAAACCACTGCCACTGGGAAACATGATCGCCACAAGGCGCGTGTGTGGTCTGCAACCAGAGTACGATACCCTCTGGCCGCCACAGTGCCTTGCCTGTGCTCCACTGGACCCATGGATGACACTTGAATGTTCCATAGAGCATAATGGACCCGCCGCCAGCTTCTCTCCATCCCACAATATAGGTGGCAACGAACTATTCCCCTGGAAGAGGGCGGATTCGCGCCTTCCATCGGCATTATGAAGAAGGTCTAGGATTTCGTTACACCATGCAACGCTCTGAAACTGCGATAACGTCTACTGCTCATGGTCATGAGTCCATTTCAGTCGCACCTTCCGATGTGATGGCGTTAAAAGCTTTACACAGCCAAGATAGCAATAGTGTTTCTTTATTTAGGACAGCTGGTTTCTTCAGACTTTGCTGTAGTAACCGGTTGTTTTAAATATCTTGACTATTGAATGTTTCTTATCAGGATGACAGAAAAGTCTTTCGAAAACAGTTGTGTTAAATAAAGACGTAGTTTACCCTCAAAATGACAAAAATAGATCATGGTGTTAAAATTGGCTAATGGATGGGTCATTGGCTGTGAAGACCCATTGTTAGGAGAATTCTGTGGACTGTGTGTTCAGATACACTTGTGCTCTGCCCATCATTAAAGTCTGGCGTTAGTTTCACTACAGTTCGCTGCCTATTCTGGTGTACCAGTCTTTCCAACCTACGACGTCAGACATCTGTAATGAAGGGTGGCCATCCAGCCCCGGAAGTCTGGACGTGGTTTCACGTTGGTTTCGCCAAGTGTTGAAGAAGCAGTAATATCGCTGTTGAAAATCGTCATTTACAATCTTTAAAATCGGTTACAACCTTTCAAAAATGTCATACTGCATTCGTTTGAACGTCAGGTTCATAAATGTATTCACAGCATCATGTTATGCGGAATATGAAATTATTATAGATGGGTGATAAAACCATGCATTATAAGCAGTTGTCGTATGTATTGATGTTGTATAATATGGTACCGTATGACAGTGTATAATAGGTGTTTTCATCACCTGGCAATAATGATTTTATATTTCGCCTAACATGATGCTGTGAATGCTTTTATGAATCTGATGATGATCAGACGACTGAAACTGGTTGCGTAAATGAAGTATTTTACCGGCGGCAGCAAGACATTTTCCAAATACATAAGAGCTATGGGGAATCATCTCCCGAGTATCATAAGTACTATAATATCATTAGTACTATAGTATAATTAATATAATTCTTTACTGAAACTCTGATGTAAAGGAGACCCTAATATCACAAGGTTAAGGAAATAAATAATAGAAAAAAGCTAGTAGTAAGTGCATGGAGGTAAAAAATGGGCGTGGGAATGAAGTGCTCACAAGAACAAGGAAATTAACCACAGTTATCGAGCATTTTATTCAGATTCAGTTGGTCACAAAGACAGTTCTGTCACTCTTAACGAGAGCAGCTTTTTATCTGCGAATTTATCAATAGGTTCTGTGTCTGTTTTGACACAATCTAATAACAGAGTGTCCATGAAAAGTGAGAAGAGTACCGTGAAATATATATTACAGGTATCCAGATGTGCTACATATATTAATGATTAAATTCATCTTAGCCAATACGAATTCACTTATTTGGCGGCTTGAGAGCCGTAACAACTCACATCAACGTGATACAGAAGGATTTTCCATCTGGATCAAAATATGTAAGTCACTTTCTGATAGTACTTTCTGTGTGAGCCTGAGGTAAAGAGACATAAAAAACTGAGGCATACGTCCTGATATTCTCCGTATGAGCTCGCAAGTTCGAACTGGTTTATTGGTTCTTCTGCCCTAAGGATTCGTCGCATGGGGACTAAGCCTCTGAGTCATTGAAAAAATATACCTCAAGGCAAAGATTGGACGAATGTTAATGTCTCTACTTACCTTAATAGTCGTAGTTTAAAACTTCTTGAGCGTTAGAGACACCGATTTATGCTTACTGCCAATAACGCACGACGCTTAGGTGCCAAATACTCTCGCAGTTCGCCTTAACGAATATATTGAAGTCAGATTAATGCCCAAGTTTTAAGAAGCGCGTCTCGTAAGTGACACTGTAACCTCTTAGCTAAGATTCCCTCGTAGTGGTTAGACACTCGTGAGCTGTTGTGCTCCGAACGATTTCAAAGCGAACTGAGTTTGTCGCATTTCATAAATTAAATCTATAACAGTTTCTTGTTTACGTGGCGTTTCACTGTTACCACAATACTTCGCCCATTATGAATCACGTATTTTCCGTACTCTGGGGTGTCCCACGTTGCTGCAAACATTATGTATTAGTCCCATCAATGGAACGCAACAGGTGTGTCGACAGTGTATACATCATTTACGATTTCACGCCACACTTCATGTTTTAGAAATGTCATCGAATTATCTAGATAGCAATTAGAGCTGATACATGTGTTGTGCGCCAATCAGGGTAATCGGCGTAAACTTGATTTAGCGACTATTGAACATCTCACGTTGTATACTAGACATCAGTGATTACTACGTTAAACTACTCTTCTATTGAACTATCTGATTCCACTAAGAAATGTAATGGCTTCTAAGCATTAGTCAATGTGTTAAATAATATCTGCGATGAGCACACTTGACAAATTTTAAGATACATTAATGTTCAGTTTCAATAATTAAAGAAAAAGAAAGGGAATACGAGTATCTACGCAATCTCCTACGGACTAAGTAAGAGAAAATTACAAACTGATGAGAAAGAAAGCAAGATCACTAATGAGAGAAGTTAATAGAGGCAGTTGGGATAAATTTTTAGCGTGTACGATATACACTGACGGAAGAAAATTCGAACACCAAAAAATAACTAACGGAAAGTAATGAATTTCGGCAATATGTTTGTCTAGATAACATATTTAAGTGATTAACACTGCAAGATAACAGGTTAATGTAAGTGTAAGTTTAGCCACTGCCACTGTGAAATGCTGGTACATTACTAACAGTTGTAACCGCTAGATAACTGAATGTAAGCATGCAATCAGCGCTATGTGAGCGAGTATCATCCTCTTGAAAAACACCCACTGGAATGATGTTCACGAATGGCACCACAACAGGTCGAATCACCAGACTCACGTAAATTTGCAGTCTGGGTCCGTGGGATAAACATGAGAGTGCTCGTGCTGTCATACGAAATTGCGCCCCAGACCTTAGCTCCTGGTGTGGGTCCAGTATGTCTAGCACACAGACAGGTTGGTTGCAAGCCCTGAGCTGGCCTGCTTCTAACGAACACACGGGTGTCAATGGCATCAAGCAGGACCAACTTTCATCAGAAAACGTAAAAGACCTCCACTATGTAATCGAGTTGTGGACACTTGTGACAAGAGACACTTGTGAGAAACTCGAATGTGGCGACACTTGTGAGAAATTCGGGATACTGAGGGACCGGCACAGGGTGTGTCGAAAATGCTGCGCCACTACCTGCTCGGCCACTACCTGCTGCCGTTTGGTGTGACTGAGCGCTCGGCTTGTGCCGGCCCGGGCAACTGCCGAGGGACATTCACACTCCTCCAGGGCAGCCAGGCTACGTTATTTCAGAATTTTTTTGGGCAAGAAAGAGTGGCCCTAGGCAGATTAAAAATCGAAGCTGATTTTGTCCCCACGATATCATTTCAACCTTTAGTTGCAGCACAGTTATGCGTAACACCTTTTTCATTGGAATTTTTGTTCTGATTAATCTTAGATAGGGCATAATTATCACTCAACCTCATACTTAACGATGCATTTTACAGATACTATAGAAACGGAAAATGTTTTCCCTCATCCATAATTTGGTATAATAGGAGTGGCAACCTTTTACCATATATTAAGAACAGCCAACTAAAGAATTTGGTTCTCAGTAGAAACTTTTTTTTTAATTATTTCGAAATCAACGTCAATTTTCCCGTACAACGTAGGGAAGTGTACTGAGGTCTAATGTGAGTCATGCTAGCAATTAGCGTTAAGGAATGCAATTTATGTTCTGAAACAAGCTGTATTCATCGTCCACTCAAAGAGACATTGTTTCTAAAATTCACTACACAAAAACGCTGATTGTGACTGTTAGAAAAGCTACGACTTTTCATACTTCGTTAGTGAATCTTTTACAGTTTGCAAAAGACATTTAGACGACTTTGTGTCGTGTCCAGGGAACACCACGAGGAGGTAGTCTCTCTTCGTCCCCATTATATTTATTTACAATATTTACAGGATGATTATTTATTTACAATTTTTACAATAGGGTGATCGGCGTGAACTGAACCCCTTTTCAATATTTACAAGTATTGCTGTAGCCTCAGCCATTTCCTTTTCATTGTAATATCTGTGCATAGGCCACGCAAGTAAGAAATGATTTTACATTGCCGTCAACTTGGAGTCTTGTAAGGGCCTTAGAAACTATCTCATCTGTCTTAATTGCGGACTTCTTTCTTCTTTTCCCAACTAAATTTAAAACTAGTCGGTCAAATTGGTGCCCATGATAGTCTATTCTGTGTCCTCTCTGAGAATTTTTACTAAGGAGTAAAACTTTTGATGAACAGTTAATGTATTTATCCTCCGATTCCATACTGAAACATTGTTGGTGCGGTGACGCCTTCCTGCGTAGTTCCATATATCCCTTGGCATGTCGTCAGTATCCAGCCATTGTTCAACAAAATAGTCGTAAAAATCCTGCAGTTTTTCATTATCTGGCGCGCTCTCCTGAATCCATAGCTACCCATCATCTAACATGTCCAGTGGAATGTGAGCCAGAGCGGAACACAATCTTATGTGAAAACGAATTTCTTCGTTTTCCTTGTAGGCAGCAACAAGGCCGCAAGTATTGGTTGAAATGGTAGTTGCAGCCTTTAATATTTGCATCAGGAAACAAATGTATTACTGAATGGAAGACTGCAGCTTCAAAATCCATCATGATAGCTGTATGATTCCATCCAGGTACGTTGCTCTAAACAGCTGTGAAAAGCGATCGTACGTTTCTCGCTTTTTATTGGGTAGCAAGTCGTCCACGGTTGGAACTGTGTTTGTTTCCTCCTCAGAACTAGAAATATCGGCATGAACAATGAATAACTGTCCGAACTGCTTGCTGGAGCTTTTAAACGTTCCATCAACAAAGAACGAATTGCAGTCTGTTAAACAGGATTTTCCCCTTTCGCTGGCGAACACCAATATCCTATCATTTGGTACTCTGTTGTCATCTGCAAATAAAAATTTGCTCCCATCATTCATTAGCAAATGATGTTCTTGCAGAAATATTCCTGCAGCATCGGTCGGATCTTGTGTAGATCGTTTTTTTTTTTTTTTTTTTTTTTTTGCCTGATGCGTTGCAGCGATAGTTTTGTACTCCTGTGTGACGGCGGTAATGTGACGATGTCGAATCCTTGATTGAACAGCGGCCCTACTTCTTCGGCGTATACAGAAGAAACTGAAGTGTCCGTTTCTTTTGCACGCCTTTTGGCGTTTGCCACGTGTTTTCGCACTTCATTAACCGCGACGTCCGGAATACATGTATGCCTGCCTTCACCTAAAACTAAGTTGGCTCCGAGCACTATGGGACTTAACATCTATGGTCATCAGTCCCCTAGAACTTAGAACTACTTAAACCAAACTAACCTAAGGACAGCACACAACACCCAGCCATCACGAGGCAGAGAAAACTAAGTTGTTTCTGGTAGTTAGTCTTTCTTTACACTTCTTGTTTACGGTTACGCACCACCAATAACTTACACCTTTATTGTTGGTATATTCCGCTAAATCCACAGCAGTACTGAACTGCGGCGCGCAAGCTGTTTGGTGCCTCTGTAGACCGCCCGCTACCTGTTCGGCCGGGTCTTCTCACAACTGTCGCTCCTGACAACTGCCGCTCCTCACAACTGTCCCTCCTCACAAGTGTCCCAATCCCGTGCCTTCCAATGAACTCCCGTGGTCGTCGCTGAAGTCGCAAATGGCGTTGGTGTCTGGTCAGTGGACTGCACGCTAATCAAATCCCATAGGGCTTCCTGAACGGGGAGAA
This sequence comes from Schistocerca cancellata, assembly GCF_023864275.1. Classification (NCBI taxonomy): domain Eukaryota; kingdom Metazoa; phylum Arthropoda; class Insecta; order Orthoptera; family Acrididae; genus Schistocerca; species Schistocerca cancellata. Next base: position 968,878,367 of record NC_064626.1, read on the forward strand.
TCACTAATGTCAAAACAATCCTCCTTAAAACAAGAAAACCATTTTCTTCCCGTGCTGTGTGCAGTAGCATTATTCCCATACACGGCGCAAATATTTCTGGACACTTCCGCTGCTGTCACTTCATTACTTAGCTCAAAAATAGAAGAAGAATATGGCGGAAATGTATCTATTTCTCCACATAGCACTCCATTTTCTAGCGTCCACAGCTCCATTCACTATCTCCAGTTGATGGAACGACAATACTTAAACTCAAATAGTAACAGTGAACTACAAATAAAAATAACATTTGATGAATATACCCATAGCAACCGGAATACCAACATGCAAAACAAAACTACTACGAAGTTAAGCACCAACCAAAAATTAGAACACTTAAATAGATCAGAGAAAGATGTGTACAAATAAATGTACTAACTCTGTAACGATGGATAGAATGTTACAAGAACCTCTAGTTTAACCAAAAAGAAAGTGGCATTGTGATAACAACAGGTTATGTCAACATAGAGTTGATTACTGCACAGGAAATGGAAGAAGTAATTAGAAAAAAAAAAATCCGAAAATCGCCCAGTGCCTGACGGGATTAATATAGAGCTGAGTAAACTTGTGGACTATTGCTTACGTTTATAATTTTACGTCTGATCAGTACCTTGTGGCTAAACACTAAAATTCCTGCAGACTGACTTACAGAAGAAGTGTTTTCACTGTTTAAGAAAGGCTATCACATCAGAGTTTCAAATTATAGAGGGAACAGTACGTTAACCAATACCTATTACTTATATGCAGGAGTATTAAACATCATATTATTAAATCAGTGTTACTTCTAGAAGAACAAAACGGCTTCATAATACTTTAAATGTATGGCAAAAAATACAAAAAAATACAGAAAAGAAGAGAATTTAATTTCCCAATGTATTTTCTTTCATAGATTACGAAAAGAATTTGACGGGGTGGATAGGACGAGTCAGAGGGATATCTACGTTACTTAATAAATTGCATCAGGAGTCTATAGAATGAGTCTTACATGAAATCTGTGGTCCCCAATTACAGTGGGAAAAGATTTTAACAGAAATTTGTTAAACAAAGGTGTATATTATCGGCTACACTTTTCAGTATTTGTATTCAAGGTACCATCCTAAAATGGAAATAAAGAGCGCAGGAAAAGATCTATAAAAACAAAAATAATTTTATTTAGTATATCATGAGAACATTGTATTAATGACAAATGAAGGAAAAGAAATACACAAACAAATCCACCTTTCGAACTTAATTGGAATTATTGTGATCACACGATAGCATTGGATAAAAGTAACACAACGGTATTCCATTGTAAATACCCATTACAAAACAAAATTGTATTTGAAGATCAGATTTTGGAACAAATGTAGCACTTCAATTACCTAGGGAGCTACATAACTTTGAATAAGAGTAAGGATGCAGATATTACATTATACAGATGTCATATGTGGTATTTTAATCAGAACCTTAAAAATACAAGAAGAGACATAAACATGAACATGTTCTGGCGTACGTGAGTGAAACCTGCGGCTCTGAAGAGAAGAGATTCTAGCCATTTTAATGCGGTTGAATTGAGTTTCTTACTAACAGTTGAATGTAACACTAACTGGGACAGTATTCTTAATGAAAACATTGGAGAAGAACTGAAAATTTTTGCAGTAAATCGCAAAACAGAAGAACATAAACAAAACTAGAATGAACATCAGGAAGGAATGACAGAAGCAATGAATCGAAAGATAGCCTGACAAAAGAAACTCAAAGGAAAGAGAGACATGACGCCAAGTTAAATGAAGAACCTGTAGCCAGAACAGATTAAAAGGCTTAATCTGCAAAAGGCAAAAGAATAAGAAAGAAACGAGAGTTTTCATATCAAGAGTTTCAGACATATTTAGGAAAGTACTTGCCATGATTTCATATATTCCACTACTATATTCTGCTCTAATTAAAGGAAACTATGCTCTAGAAGAAAGTTTTTTAAATATCTGAACTCGTAACATGTGTTGCTTTCAGAAGTACGTTCTGACTTTGTTGTTACTGATAATGGTTTCCGAAGGTTCTTTTTTCTAGCAAGTTGAATGAAGTCTGTGTTTCGTGCACAGTTAATACTTCTCCGAAATTCTTCTCAGAAAACTGGTGTGTTACTGTTATGCTTCGCCTTGAAGCGGAAGCAAAGCGAGCTGTAAGAATGAAGCGAGTTTGCACAAGAAACTAATTAAAGTCACCTGGAAAGTAGAGTAAAAAGTTTTACGGGCTACAGTTTAAGCTGTGTATAATTAATCGCTACCTAAACTCACACTGATACGATCGTCTTTGGAGGATAAGTATACGAGTACATCGTTAACGGTTTTATTTGCTGAACTGAGCCTAAACATTCATCTGTCGAAACTAAATTGCGTTTCGAACGTACTGATCGTCTGAATTCCGAGATACAGTCTTCATTAGTAGTTTCCAGTGGGACGTAGATAGGGTGGATAATTATTATATATACCATATTTCTAAGTTTGTAGTTTTCACAATGACATCTAACGACGAGGAGTAGGCCTAACCCATGATTGGGTGTGTGATAACTTGGAGGCTTTATTTGTCGAAAAACTCATCTTCTGTAACGTCAGTTACCATTGTAAGTGAAAGTACCCTCAGCACAACCCACGGGGTGCTTGACAGGATGAATACTGTTCATGCTGATGGACATCTGCGGAATCATCATCATCATTATCATGAATTTGACATTCATTGCTGCACAAGCTTTCCCACTCATTACCATAATCCGTGTTGCTCCTGCGTGTTTCCTAATGTCGCCTGCGTACATCTACATCTACATCTATGTGATTACTATGCTATTCAAAATTAAGTACCTGGAAGAGTTACAATGAACCACCTTCAAGCTGTCTGTCTACCGTTCCAATCTCGAACGGCGGCGGGAATACGAGCAATTAAATTTTTCTGTGCGAGCCCTGCTTTCTCTTATTTTATTGTGATGATCATTTCTTCCTACGTAGATGGGTGCCACCAGAATATCTTCGCAATCGGAGGAGAAAACTGGTGATTTAAATTTCATGAGAAGCTCCCGTCGCAACGAGAAACGCCTTTGTTTTAATGATTGCCACTCCAATTCACGTATCATGTTTGTGGCACTATCTCCCTATTTCGCGATAATACAAAACGATCCGCCCTTCTTTGAACTTTTTCAATATCATCCGTCAGTCCCACCTGATGCGGATCCCACACCACAAAACAATACTCCAGAATAGGACGGACCTTGTATTAGGACGTCATTTCGATCTTTTCTTATCTCTCGAAACCGAGCAAAGAACTTCCTGATCATATTCCCTCCAGTCACTTGACTGTATCCTCCGCCCATCTTAATTTAATTTTGATTTCGGTCATAGTTACGTCTTCATTTCTGACTGTTTCCTGATGCATTCGTTTGTCCTCCTTCTGCATCCGCCAAGACCCTAATGCACCGCTCCAGTGCTTGCTGAACTTCTTTCGGTTTTTGAACGCTTTTCGTATTAAAAGTCCATGTATCATTGCCGCAAGTAGAAACTGGCAATACGGACAGATACTACGCTTTCCTTGCCAGACATAGCGGAGGCTTGGCTTGAGAATCCTTTGTAGTTGACCAAAAAAATTTCCGACCATTTCTATTCTTCTATTTTTTATTCTGGCGTTGACCTGGTCATTGCCTTCATGTTATTGTTTTCTGTTAGGTATCTTTGTTATAGAATATTTATGGATTCTTGTTGTTGATTTTCAAGTGAACTTACTGACTTTGATAATTTATAATGTTCATTGTGGAAGTCTATTTGCTATGAAGATAAACAACAGAATCCTGCAGGAAACTGAAGGAGACTGATATATGTGAGAACAACAAGCATTCATTCTTCGTTTAGTAAGTGAATTTCCTTTGGGACTGGTAGGGGTAGTTTTGAGCCTATAGTATTTCTTGGGCTGTCTCTTCTGAGTGTACCGCTATTCTGTTGAAGCAATAACGGAAACTGTCGCGCATATGTATACAGTAACATAACTTGGAGCTACGGCTAGCTTCTCATTAAATAATTACTTCGAAATATCTGTACAGAAAAAGCCTTTGCTGTAGGGAGGCTTGAGAAGTTTCCAAAGCAGAGCACGCATTACAGACCAAAGTGGCCAGATGCTATGTATAAGCAGACTATGAAAATCAGGTTAACCACGTCCACATCTACATGGATACTGTGCAAATCGCACTTAAGTGCCTGATAGAGGGTTCATCGAACCACCTTCACGACAATTCTCTATTATTCCACTCTAGAACAGTGCGCGGAAAAAAACGTATGCGAGCTCTGATTTCGCTTCTTTATTATGATGAAAGTTTCTTCCTAAGTCTGTCGGAGTCAACGAAGTATTTTCACATTCGGAGGAGAAAGTTGGTGATTCAAATTTCGTGAGAAGTTACCACCACAACGATAAACGCCTTTGTTTTAATGATGTCCACTCCATATTCTTTATCATGTTCGTGACACTCTCTCCCATATTTCTCGATAATGCATAATGTGCTTCTCTTCTTTCAACTTTTTCGATGTACTCCTTTAATCCCATCTTGTAAGGATCCCACACCGCGTAGCCGTACTCCAAAAGAATAGAGTAGGTAGTCTCTTTAGTAGATCTGTTGCATCTGCTAAGTGTTCTGCCAAGAAATCGCAATCTCTGGTTCACTTTCCTCACAACATTTTCTAAGTGTTCTTTCCAATTTAAGTTGTTCTTAATTTTAGTTCATAGGTATTTAGCTAAATTTAGGTCTTTAGATGTGATTGATTTATCGTGTATCCGAAGCTTAACGGATTCCCATTAGCACTCATTTGGAAGACCTCAGACGTTTCATCATTCAGGGTCAAACGCCTATTTTCGCACCATACAGATGTCTTTTTCATATCGTTTTTGGATTTGTTTTGATCTTCTGATGACTTTACTAGACGAAAAACAACAGCATCATCTGCAAACAACGTAAGACGGCATTTCGGATTGTCTCCTAAATAGTTTATGTAGATAAGGAACAGCCGACGGCGTATAACACCATCTTGGTGAAATCACTTCTATTTTACTCGATGACTGTTCGTCTATAACTATGAAGTGTGACCTCTCTGACAGGAAATCGACAATCCAGTAGCATAACCGAGACGTATTCCATAAGCACGAAATTTGATTACAAGCCACTTGTGGAGTATAGTGTCAAAAGCCGTCTGGAAATCTAGCAATACGGAATCAAATAGATATCCTTAGTCAATAGCACTCGACACTTCGCGTGAGAAAAGAGCTTGGTGTGTTTCACAAGAAAGATCGTTTTCAAACGCTGTTGACTGTGTGTCAGCAGACCGTTCCCTTCAAAGTAATTCGTAACATTGGAACACAAGTTCCAAAATTCTGCTGCATGTCGACGTCAATGGTATTGCATCAGCACACTCTGGAAAAAACCTAATTCGTAGAGTCTGGACTGGGAGGCTTACTTTTATTAAGTGATTTAAGTGGCTTCACTACTCCGAGGAATCTATTTCTAAGTTACTCATGTCGGCAAGTGTTCTTGATTCGAATTCTTGAATATTTACATCGTCTTCTTTCGTGAACGAATTTGAAAAGGCTGTGTTCAGTAGCTCGGCCATAGCAGCATTGTCATCAACAGTGTTTCCATAGCTATCGACCAGTAAAGGCATTGATTATGTCTCGCGACTAGCGTACTTTGGGTACGACCAGAATCTCTACGGAGTTTTTGCCAGGTAAGACAAAGTGTCGTTTTGAAAACTAATATCAGCATCTCGCACTAAAGTCCGCGCAAAATTTATACCTTCTGTAAACGATCGCCAATCTTGGAGATTTTGCGTTCGTTTAAATTTGGCATACTTCTTTCGTTGATGGGAAGAACTGACTCGTTCAAGGCAGCCGTCCACAGACTGAGTGGTAAAACAGTACAAAAAAGTTGGTTCAGTCGTGGCAAATACTTATAATGATTCTGTAACATTTTGTCAATGACGATGCGTTACACACTAACAGGCCCTTAGGAGATTTCTTTTTTAAGACGTGACATAACTATGCCAACGTGAACCTCCTTCTTCTCCTTCTTGTCCTTTTTTAGTTTTTTTTATACTCTTCATGTTGTGTCTATCAATCCCTCCGTTTTTCTGTTGTACTGGTTTACCTATGATAATAATTTCGTAATATGACATGAGGTTAAATTGCTTCACACAGTTTCGGCGCACTATTATTTATACTTCTGATTGTCTCCGCTTTGCGTAGTTTTGAGGCTTTTAATTGAAAACTAGGTTATTCGTCGAAGCACAGTATATTAGATGAAAAGTCGCCGAGCCTCCGTTCTGTGTGCTTTTGTGTTTCACATGCTTGCGTTCTAGACATCTGAGACGGCAGTCTGGCTGGTTGTGGAGAAGAGATAAGAATTAAATAAAAAAATAAAAGTCAGAGTTCCATGTGTGGAACCGTATTTCCGTCCTTAGAGTTCAGAGTGTTTCTCCTCCATGTTCCAGAAGCTAATCAGATATGTGCTGCACAGTGGGAAAAGGTTCAAGTCAGTACTTAGTTCCTGGATCATCTCTTTGCTTAAGGCCCGTGAACTAAATAGGAATTAGACAATGCTACGTCTAATACACAAGCTTTATTGGACAAGCACACACAGTGAAACTCACTAAGAATGTCGATGTAAGTGATTTAATACTTGAAGCCTCAACGGTTAAAATCTGTACGGTAACATAGAAAAAACTTGCGATACCTCAACTACGTAGCCTATGAGTCATATTAGGTATATAATTATACTAATTTCCACATTTATGTACTCAGAGGTCTCATAATGCTGTTCCTTCCTTAGCAAAGTCTCGTTTGGAGACGCCGTGGCGTCATTTATGTCTGAGACTACACACTACCTCGCAGAAGGTCAGTGTTCCAGGATGTTAAACAAATACCAATTTCAAGTAAAGACCTTCTATATGTATAATGCTTTATGGTGAATTGTTTCCCAGATGATCACTTGAAAAAATTTTGTACCGTAATGAAGTTCTGTTTTTAATTCTCTTAGAGAGTTATTATTTATGTCTTATGTTGTAAGGACATCACGGTAAATACGAGAGCCTGCTGATATGTAATGCCTCCAAAGAATTTTTTATGTAAAATTTATTTCTCAGTGAAGCAAACATTATTACCGTTCAACATCTTCATTGTTCATGTTTACATATTTGCAGTCCTCTGTCGCGAGGACTCCGAATTATAGCGTATAACAAGGCGATGTGTAACGTAACTATGTCGATGCGTGAAAAAAGTGTGCTTTAGTTGAGTCTCAAATTCAAAGAGTTCCCTTGCACGAGACAGCGTGACATATCCAGATCACACACGAACACTGCGACATCTGCAGCAATCCAACGTCTTGAGTTCACTATCATCGATCAACGTCCATACAGTCCCACCTTGGTCCCATCCAATTTTCATCATTCTCCAAAACTTAAAAGAAGAAATCCAAAAAAAAACACCCTCGAGGATTTTACTTTGATAGTGAGCAAGCGGTGCAAGCAAATGTGAGGTTGTGGCTCTGTCAACAGAGTCAAACCTTCTACAGTGACATTATCCACAAAATGGTCTCTCGTTGGGATAAGCTTGTTCTTTGGATGGATGAGTATGTTCAAAAGTAAATATGTAAGCATGGGGAACAAAGATTTGGAATATTAATAACGTTTGTTTTATTTTAAAACTTTAATAGTTGGCACATAAATATTCGGAGGCATTACATTTCATCACGACCTCGTATATCATTGCTCAATCAACTTTAAACAGTGCATCATTTTTTTTTAAAAAAAAGGATATCGATGTGCTTTTAGGAGAGCGACTGTATTGTTTGTCTTTGTGCCCCTCCACATCCCAGAGCGAGTTGTGTCGGTGATTAATGCAAATAGTTGTACTAGGAAGTAATCGGTTCAGATCCTCGTCTGACCCTACAAAATACATTTTCCATGATCTTCCTAAAGTGCATATGACGATGGTTTATCTGCAAAGGGTGCTGCCAATTTTCGTCCTGATTCCAAGCTTGTGTAACGTCAGTAATGAACTCGTCAGGCGTAAAATCCAAACTTTTCTCTTTTCCTTGCCACCGTCTAGTGGAAGCACATCGCTCCTGATATTTAAATAACGAAAAATTTAACTTGGCGAGTATAGACTCCAGCATGAAAATATTGTAACGTAACACAATGACATCGGAAACGGTGGGCTGAGAATCACGAAAGAAGGCTGTGTACGATACTTGGAGATACCAGAAGTTTTCAGATAAAATACATAGTGATAGGAAAGAAATTAAGAAACCACATTTAGAACTGGAAACTGTCGATATCGGCAGATGTGCCCTCTGACCATAATTTATTGGTTACGAACAGCAGAGTAAAACTGAAGAAATTTCAGAAAATTTGGATAAGAAGATGGGACGTGCTTAGATTTAAAGAACTACAGGTTGCTGGAAGTTTCAAAGAGAGTATGTAATTTTTCCTCCTATCTATGTTATTATTTAGTTGTGTAGTTCTCATTTCGTTCGAGCAATCAATCATTCAAAATAGGAAACACAATCACATCTCAGTCACCCAAAATGATTCAGAAATTTTACTTGTTAGAATGAATTCAGGCGATGATTCTTCTTCTCTGCAGGCTCGTGCTTTGCGGCAGTCTGCTAATCTGTACAACTAAAATGCCTCGTAATTTTGGGAGCGTTATATAGTCAGTCGGGAAACCTCAGATCAAGCGGATTTTTGGCTTTGGTGAAGTTTAACCTTCTGAAGAAGTAATGGAGCTCTTGGATTATTAAATGCAGGTTAATATCCGGTCTTTCGGAAGTTCCCTTCTGATTAACAACTACGCAATATATCGATGAATACCATTAATTCTCGAATGTCAAATCATGTAAATTGTTACAGACCTTTTGTATGAAGGAGCAATATATATATTTCCCTTTTAATCGTACAATTTCGTATCAGTTATCTTTTGTCATAAATCTCAATATTCAGATTACAATTCTTCAAACAGTGCTCAGGCTAATCGGCACGAAGACAATCTTGGAAGCTTTTTTTTAACAACCACCAGAGAGAGTATTACAAAGAATAATCATGCGCTCATGGCATAGCTATTGTATGAAACTACTTTGCGCATGGATTCTGCGAGTATGAAGATAGAAAATTAGTAAACGTCATTCAAGGGTAGAATTGTATCTGAATAATTCATCGAATATAATGAGATATTACAAGTATTAGATAACGATTGACGGAACAGGGGAAAGAAATACAACAGAATACGTAAAGGCAACTTTGAAGTAGTATGCCTAAGGAAGATCTTGGCCAAAGTTCAAGTGTCCTCCACTAGTCGACACTGCAGTTGAAAAATACAATATGGTTATGCCATGAAAGTAAAAATCCAGTTTGGAAAGGAATTAAAAAAATCAGTATGAAGCTGGTGGGAAATTGAAAAAGCAAGGTAGCACAGCTGACACACTTGTGCTAATGGGATATTACCAGAAGTTCAGGATAATTTTTGAAAAATTAGAAATATCCAAGGCAAGCTCACGTGCGTTAGCTAGTACGAGGGTTAACTGAAAAGTAATGCCTCCACCTTCGTAACTCAACAGTTGGCAGCATTGGTATGTGGCAGGTACTGGCTTGTTCCGTAGACTCTTCTCTACAGCTCCAGTTGGCGGGAAGCCTTAGAATTGAACAGTTATGTGGTTACAGTGAAAAGTATGGAACACGGCGCAAACTGTCGGCCAAAGCGATTTAAGCAACGTGCAGTCATTGAATTCTTGACAGGGAAGGTGTCACCCCAAAGGAGGTTCATCAGAGAATGAAAGCAGTTTATGGTGACTGTGCTCATGTGAGCACTGTGCGTCGTTGGGCGAGTAAGTTTGAAGATGTTGAGACGGGAACATTTGAACTGCGTGACAAACAAAGAGTTGGACGTCGTGTGACAGCACCCTACGAGTTTCACAAGCAAAATATTGACAGACTGATTCTGGACGATCGTCGTATCACTCAGAGAGAAACTGCAAGCACAGTCGGCATTTCACAAGAACGTGTGGGTCACGTTATTGCTTTGCGGTTATCGGAAGATCTGTGCACGGTGGGTACCTCGGATACTGACTCCTGAAATGAAAGTTCACAGACTTGAAATTTGCCAGGAACTCCTCTTGCGTTAGGAGAATGAAGACGCATAGTACTCACATCATCCCCGTTTTCAAGAAGGGACGTCGAACAGATGCGAAGAACTATAGACCTATATCTTCAACGTCGATCAGTTGTAGAATTTCGGAACACGTATTCTGTTCGAGTATAATAACTGTTCTGGAGACTAGATATCTACTCTGTAGGAATCGGCATGGGTTTCGTGAAAGACGATCGTGTGAAACCCTGCTCGCGCTTTTCGTCCACGAGACTCAGAGGGCCATATACACGGGTTCCCAGGTAGATGTCGTGTTTCTTGACTTCCGCAAGGCGTTCGATACAGTTCCCCACAATCGTTTAATGAACAAAGTAAGAGCATATGGGCTATCAGACCAATTGTGTGATTGGATTGAAGAGTACCTAGATAACAGAGCGCAGCATGTGATTCTCAATGGAGAGAAGTCTTCCGAAGTAAGAGTGATTTCAGGTGTGCCGCAGGGGAGTGTCGTAGGACCGTTGCTATTCACAATATACATAAATGATCTTGTGGATAACATCGGAAGTTCACTGAGGCATTTTGCAGATGATGCTGTGGTATATCGAGAGGTTGTAACAATGGAAAATTTTACTGAAATGCAGGAGGATCTGCAGCGAATTGACGCGTGGTGCAGGGAATGGCAATTGAATCTCAGTGTAGACAAGTGTAATGTGCTGCGAATACATAGAAGGATCCCTTATCATGTAGCTATAATATAGTAGGTCAGCAACTGGAACACAGTTAATTCTATAAATTATTTGGGAATAGGCATTAGGAGTAATTTAAAATGGAATGATCATATGAAGTTGATCGTCGGTAAAGCAGATGCCAGACTGAGATTCATTGGAAGAATCCTAAGGAAATGCAATCCGAAAACAAAGGAAGTAGGTTACAGTACACTTGTGCGCCCACTGCTTGAATACTGCTCAGCAGTGAGGGATCCGTACCAGGTAGGGTTGATAGAAGAGATAGAGAAGATCCAACGGAGAGCAGCGCGCTTCGTTACAGGATCATTTAGTAATCGCGAAAGGGTTACGGAGATGATAGATAAACTCCAGTGGAAGACTCTGCAGGAGAGACGCTCAGCAACTCGGTACGGGCTTTTGTTGAAGTTTCAAGAACATACCTTCACCGAAGAGTCAAGCAGTATGTTACTCCCTCCTACGTATATCTCGCAAAGAGACCATGAGGATAAAATCAGAGAGATTAGAGCCGACACAGAGGCATACCGACAATATTTCTTTCCACGAACAATACGAGACTGAAATAGAAGGTAGAACCGATAGATGTACTCAAGGTACCCTCCGCCACACACCGTCAGGTGGCTTGCGGAGTATGGATGTAGAAGTAGATGTAGAACACAACCATCATAAATTGCTTTCATTCTCTGATGAATCTCCTTTGGGGTGAAATCTTCCGCTGTCAAGAATTCAATGACTGCACGTTGCTTAAATCGCATTGACCGACTGTCTGCGCGGGGTTCCATACTTTACACTCTAACAACACAACCGTTCAATGCTAAGGCTTCCCGCCAACTAGAGCTGTAGAGAAGAGGTTACGGAACAAGTCAGTACCTGCCGCATACCAATGCTGCCAACTGTTGAAGGGTTACGAAGACGTATATATCAGCATAGTTACACACCAACACACATTAACACACCTATCAGCGCCAAGTCGCTCTTAAGATAACCATCTTCAGTCACCCAAGGTCTAGTCCAGAGCGCTACGAGCACGATTTCCCTGCAACTAACTTTTCCCATGGAGCCGGAAGAGACCAGTGTGGTCCTTTTTGTCACCAACTAAACTACAGTCGAATGACTACCGAAATGGCAAAGGTCTGTTTGCTTTGACTGAGAAAGCTACGTTGGCTACACTGTTGCTACCACAGCAGACATTCAAATGCTACACTGCTTCCGTATACAAGACGAATTCAACATACACACTCACTCACTAATTCAAAATGTTGACAAATTTGGGAGCACAGAATGTAGGTAATGTACGTAGGATTAAATGTTTACTGGAAAATTTGATACTTTAATGTAATTGTGTACCACTGAATGGGGACCAACACGAAGCACAAACTGAATTACCGTGACAGCACGAAATACAAATTAAATATTACGAAACGGATCTAACACAGACGCTTGATAACCATTATGTCCGGTGAAAAAGACTGTGCAGAGGATGTACTTGCCATACTACGGCATTATCATGCAGTATTTTTTTTAAGGAGGAAAACAATGTAATAAAAAGACAAGGAGAAAATAACAGCCCAAAAAGTACATGAGTAACAAATAAACTAGCGAAACAGGGAACAAACGTTAAAAACATAACCAGTAATCCAAAGCTAAGAACCAGTAATCTAAAGCTGTAGTATATATGTGTAAATTGAATCCACTTTGTGACACTGCAGTGTACTGATTTAAATGGTTCAAACGGCTCTGAGCACTATGGGACTTAACATCTGAGGTCATCAGTCCCATAGAACTTAGAACTACTTAAACCTAACTAACCTAACGACATCACACACATCCATGCCCGAGGCAGGATTCGAACCTGCGACCGTAGCGGTCACGCGGTTCCAGACTGAAACGCCTAGAACCGCACGGCTACACCGGCCAGCTACTGATTTAAACATGGACTTCATTTGGTCGCCAAGATAATATAATGTGCTCTTGACAAGTTTAAAATAAGAAAAAAAGGTGGCTGTGGCTCTTATGGAGCCCACCAAGTCATGTTCAGTCCAAGAGCTAAGCCAAACTAAAAGTATTTTATGTGTACAGCTTGAAAACACAATGAATTAAAAGTGAGTATGAAAGTGTCACGGACAAAAAAACTAGATAGAACATGAATGACAATTATAGTACGTAACACAATGCAACACCTCAGAATTTATCAGAATAAAATTTTACTTTAAGCAAAGACAAAACAAATCGGTTGTATAAGAAATTACGAATAAACGGGTCAATAAATTAAATAAACACAAGTAGTTCAAAGATTATCATGAGTCTTATAAAAATATGAATAAGAAAGAAACTTGTCCATGCCACTGTTGTGCACATTTCCATAATTCACATAGATAACACATTATACATAAGATATGATAGTGTCAAAAAATTATTTGAGAAAACAATAAGTTTACATTAAAATGTATGTATTATTCAAATGTTGTTCCATTTTCGCATTTTGTTGAAAATGTTTGAGTGACGTTTCTGACACAATGGTGCATAACAAAAAAAAGTCAGATAATGAGCAAATTTTAAGATATCTCTTGGTTGTACCCTAAGTACCAATAGACCGGCAAATATGTAAGACAGGTAATGTTTTGATGACTCATTAAATTTAATGTCTATGTCATCACCACCTTCATTTAAAAGTCTATCACAGGTTTATTACATCGAACAGAAATGAGCAATGCTTAAGCACTGTTTTCACATTCAGGCGTCGCACTGTATTGAGGTCCCAAGCAAGAGGGTCGCTTCGTTTGGGCAGTTAATGAAATACACACTCAGCTGCTGTGTGCGGTCTCGCTGCTTCCGTCGCCCCTGTTATCAGTCATGCAACTCGCTGTCATATTGTGCGCCGCCTCCATGCGTCGTCAGTGAAATCGAATTGTAATCCACCTTCGGTCGTCTGAGGTATTTCTGTACAAGGGAGACACGGCTGGCCCTTCTGTGTGTCGCCCTCGGCAACAGTGACACCGATCGTAGTGCATTCGCCCGTTCACCTAAGTTACCGTAGAGCGGCACGCACCCTCGCCGCATAGCGCTCCGTGTTCTGGTGTGCGTGTCTGCCAATTGACATACCCTTTTGCGGACACGGGCACCGGGCACAGTCGTAGGCCTCGGGTCGGCAGGGAGCCACGACCATTTAGTCTGCCGCCGTCGTTCGGTTCGGGACTGTAATGGGGGGGGGGGGGGGGAACGGTCAGGGGGGAGGGAGGAGAGGAAGGCGTGGCGGTTTGCCGAGCGGCCCCTTCTTGTAGGTTTGCTTTTATCGCCACGGGACGGACCGCTCCTGGTATTAGTGCACCTGGAAAATCCGTCGTTAGCTGCAGATGCATTGCTCTTAACCGCAGAACCTCCGGCAGATGCTGCCAGCCCACGAAGCTCATTTCAAACTGAGCTGAGAAGCATCTCACGATAACACCATATAGCCGTTACCGAACTTACAAAAGAAATTTCTATTATTGACCTAAAACTAATACATGAGAAACTGCCCCAAACTTGCTTTGCAAGGTGGGTCGTCTTAATAAAATGAAGTGAAATTAAAGAAATAAGTAAACTTATATAATTAAATTATCAAGATTTCAAAAATATTTCAACGTGATAAAGAAATTAATTTACTTCTTAAAACTGTTCTTGTATAATCAAACTGTTTCCGGGATTCATGTATAAGCTCTTTCAACATTATTGGAGTGAGACTCAAAATTTAGACAATAAGGTGAATTCTTACATACCATGGATTAAACGTATTTACATTGAGAATTTGACCAGAAAATGTCTTGTACAAGATATAGTAAGGAAATGAAGTGGATTTGATGTCGCTGCTACCTAATACCTACAAACACAGAGCGTTTACTACTAACTACTTCCCATTCACAATGATCTACAGAATTAGGCCAACTTGCTACAGACAGATGTAACACCCGCAAACAAATAAAGAGGAAAACGTTTATTTTGTTACCTAGTACTAATACTACCATAGTTTGTTTGGCAGTTCCTCTGTGATGTACACTTATGCTGGTTTATAGAAAACTGCTGAAACATGTGTATTTAAACTTCCCGCAAAAATTATGGTTATTCAGACGCAAAAAAAAAAAAATCATACACGTCATACGAGGAGTCACACTGAGATTATGTACCACACTGTCCGCCTCCGTAGGGTAGCAGTAGCGTTATCGCCTACCACGCAGGGGCTCGGGTTCGATTCCCGGCAGGGAACTAGGTGTTGTGTGTCCATCATCATTTTCATCATCATTGACTCGCAAGTTCCCGATGTGGTGTCAACTAGAAAGGACTTGTAATACGGTGGTCGAACTCCCCTGAATGGGGCTTCCCGGCCAATAATGCCACACGATCATTTCATTTCATGTACCACACTGACATAAAGTAAAGCAAATAATAGAGATGAATAGCACATTAGTCTCTAGATAGATTCTCTCCCTCTCTCTCTCTTTCTCTCAGTCTCTCTCACATACACTGAGACAGTGAAGGGAGATGAAAATTTGATAGTCATGGTTGACTGGAATTTGTCAGTGGGAAAAGGGAGAGAAGGAAACGTAGTAGGTGAATATGGATTTGGAGTCAGAAACGAAAGAGGAAGCCGCCTGGTAGAATTTTACACAGAGCACAACCTAATCATAGCTAACACTTGGTTCAAGAATCATAAAAGAACATTGTATACATGGAAGATGCCTGGAGATACTGACAGGTTTCAGATAGATTATATAACTGTAAGACAGAGATTTAGGAACCAGGTTTTAAATTGTAAGACACTTCCAGGGTAAGATGTGAACTCTGACCACAATCTATTGGTTATAAACTGTATATTAAAACTGAAGAAACTGAAAAAAGGTAGGAATTTAAGGAGATAGGACCTGGATAAACTGACTAAACCAGAGGTTGTACAGAGTTTCAGGGAGAACATAAGGGAACAATTGAGAAGAACGGGGGAAAGAAATACAGTAGAAGAAGAATGGGTAGCTTTGAGGGATGAATTGGTGAAGGCAGCAGAGGATCAAGTAGGTAAAAAGACGAGGGCTAATAGAAATCCTTGGGTAACAGAAGAAATATTGAATTTAATTGATGAAAGAAGAAAATATAAAAATGCAGTAGATGAAGCAGGCAAAAAGGAATACAAACGTCTCAAAAATGAGATCGACAGTAAGAGCAAAATGGCTAAGGAGGGATGGCTAGAGGACAAATGTAAGGATGCTGAGGCTTATCTCACTTGGGGTAAGATAGATAATGCCTACAGGAAAATTAAAGAGACGTTTGGAGAAAAGAGAGCCACTTGTATGAATATCAACAGCTCAGATTGAAACCCAGTTATAAGCAAAGAAGTGAAAGCCGAAAGGTGGAAGGAGTATATAGAGAGTCTATACAAGGGCGATGTTCTTGAGGACAATATTATGGAAATGGAAGAGGATGTAGATGAAGATGAAATGGGAGATATGATACTGCGTGAAGAGTTTGACAGAGCACTGAAAGACCTGAGTCGAAACAAGGCCCCGGGAGTAGACAACATTCCATTACAACTACTGACAGACTTGGGAGAGCCAGTCCTGACAAAACTCTACCATCAGGTGAGCAAGATGTATGAGACAGGCGAAATACCCACAGACTTCAAGAAGAATATAATAATTCCAATCCCAAAGAAAGCAGGTGTTGACAGATGTGAAAATTACCGAACTATCAGTTTAGTAAGTCACCGCTGCAAAATACTAACACGAATTCCTTACAGACGAATGGAAATACTAGTAGAAGGCGACTTCGGGGTAGATCAGTTTGGATTCCGTAGAAATATTGGAACACGTGATTCAATACTGACCCTAGGACGTATCTTAGAAGCTAGTTTAAGGAAAGGCAAACCTACGTTCCTAGCATTTGTAGACTTAGAGAAAGCTTTTGACAATGTTGACTGGAATTCTCTCTTTCAAATTCTGAAGGTGGCAGGGGTAAAATACAGGAAGCGAAAAGCTATTTACAATTTGTACAGAAACCAGATGGCAGTTATAAAAGTCGAGGGAGATCAAAGGGAAGCAGTGGTTGGGAATGGAGTGAGACAGGGTTGTAGCCTCTCCCCGATGTTATTCAATCTGTATATTGAGCAAGCAGTAGAGGAAACAAAAGAAATATTCGGAGTAGGTATTAAAATCCATGGAGAAGAAATAAAAACTTTGAGGTTCGCTGATGACATTGTAATTCTGTCAGAGACAGCAAAGGACTTGGAAGAGCAGTTGAACGGAATGGATAGTGTCTTGAATCGACGATATAAGATGAACATCAACAAAAGCAAAACGAGGATAATGGAATGTAGTCTAATTTAGTCGGGTGACGCTGAGGGAATTAGATTAGGAAATGAGACACTTAAAGTAGTAAAGGAGTTCTGCTATTTGGGGAGCATAATAACTGATGATGGTCGAAGCAGAGAGTATATAAAATGTAGACTGGCAATGACAAGGAAATCATTTCTGAAGAAGAGAAGTTTCTTAACATCGAGAATAGGTTTACGTGTCAGGAAGTCGTTTCTGAAAGTATTTGTATGGAGTGTAGCCATGTATGGAAGTGAAATATGGACGATAAATAGCTTGGAGAAGAAGAGAATAGAAACTTTCGAAATGTGGTGCTACAGAAGAACGCTGAAGATTAGATGGGTATATCACGTAACTAATGAGGAAGTATTGAATAGGATTGGTGAGAAGAGAAGTTTGTGGCACAACTTGACTAGAAGAATGGATCGGTTGGTAGGACATGTTCTGAGGCATCAAGGGATCACCAGTTTTGTATTGGAGGACAGCGTGGAGGGTAAAAATTGTAGAGGGAGACCAAGAGATGAATACAGTAAGCAGATTCAGAAGGATGTAGGTTGCAGTAGGTACTTGGAGATGAAGAAGCTTGCACAGGATAGAGTAGCATGGAGAGCTGCATCAAAACAGTCTCAGGACTGAAGACCACAGCAACAACGTATATATATATATATATATATATATATATATATATATATATATATATATATATATATAGGGTGGTCCATTGATCGTGACCGGGGCAAATATCTCACGAAATGAGTGTCAAACGAAAAACCTACAAAGAACGAAACTTGTCTAGCTTGAAGAGGGAAATGGCGCTATGGTTTGCCCGCTAGATAGCGCTGCCATAGGTCAAACGGATATCAACTGCGTTTTTTAAAATAGGAAACCAAATTTTTATTACATATTCGTGTAGTATGTAAAGAAATATTAATGTTTTAGTTGGACCCCTTTTTTCGCTTTGTGATAGATATACGTCACAGACGTATAAGTACGTCGTATCAGGTAACATTTCTCCAGTGCGGACGGTATTTGCTACGTGTTAAAATGGACCGTTTACCATTTGCGGAAAAGGTCGATATCGTGTTGATGTATGGCTATTGTGATCAAAAAGCCCAACGGGAGTGGTCTATGTATGCTGCTCGGTATCCTGGACGACATCATCCAAGTGTCCGGACCGTTCGCCTGATAGTTACTTTATTTAAGGAAACCGGAAGTGTTCAGCCACGCATGTTACTACATGATGTTTCACTGCATGACAGAATGGCGATGTACTTCCAACATGATGGATGTCCGGCACATAGCTCGCGTACGGTTGAAGCGGTATTCAATAGCATATTTCATGACAGGTGGATTGGTCGTCGAAGCGTCATACCATGGCCGCACGTTCACCGGATCTGGCGTCCCCGCATTTCTTTCTGTGCGGACAGTTGAAGGATATTTGCTATCGTGATCCACCGGAAATGCCTGACAACATGTGTCAGCGGATTGTCAATGCATGTGCGAACATTACGGAAGGTGAACTACTCGCTGTTGAGACGAATGTCGTTACACGTATTGACAAATGCATTGAGGTTGATGGACATCATTTTGAGCATTTATTGCATTAATGTGGTATTTACAGGTAATCACGCTGTAACAGCATGCGTTCTCAGAAATGATAAGTTCACAAAGGTACACGTATCACATTGGAACAACCGAAATAAAATGTTCAAACGTACCTACCTTCTGAATTTTACTTGTTACCAACTGATCGTCTAAAATTGTGAGCCATATGTTTGTGACTATTACAGTGGTCCAACTAAAACAGTAGTATTTCTTTACGTACTACACGAATATGTAATGAAAAATGGGGGTTCCTATTATAAAAAAAAGCAGTTGATATCCGTTTGACCCATGGCAGCGCTATCTAGCGGGCCAACCATAGCGCTATCTGGCTTCCCCCTTCAAGCTAGACAAGTTTCGTTCTTTGTAGTTTTTTCGTTTGACGCTTATTTCGTGAGATATTTGGCTCGGTCACGTTCAATGAACCACCCTGTATACTACTGGCCATTAAAATTTGCGAAACCAAGAAGAAATGCAGATGATAAACGGGTATTCATTGGAGAAATATATTATACTAGAAGTGACATGTGATTACATTTTCACGCAATTCGGGTGCATAGATCCTGAGAAATCAGTACCCAGAACTTCCACCTCCGAATGCGACGTAGCATATCGCTTTGAAGTAGCGGGTTTCCCGTAGCATTAGGCTCACTTACGTGTTCCAAAGTGTCCGTAGCCTAAATGCATGTACCAAACCAGTTAATTCAAGTGTTCCTCCGGAAGTACTAGCAGCCACCCAGAGTCGTCTTGAGTTCGTCGTTTAAACAAGATCCCGTTCCGAACTAAATAATGCAGATGAATTGCCGCAATATCTTTGTTATGCAATTTCTCCTTTATGTTTTTCAATATATTTTCCTTATCCTGCTCCTGTCTGAAGTTACTTAAGGAACTGGACGCGAAGTTTTCGAAAGCAACATTCTACATTTATAAAACACAGAAGTTCGTCCTCTTCTGCATGGTCTAATCCTATCGGTATGCGCGACAGCGCGTCTGCGATTACGATCTCCAGTACCCAAGTTTTGTGCTCATAAAAAATTGCAGAGCGCGTGGTCCGTGAACACCGTAGTCTTTCGACCAAACAAAAAATAAAGAAATTTCTTGATTTCCCAGACGATTGCAAGTGCCTCGAGTTCCTTGACAGAGTAGTTTGTCTCCGAGCACGTGAGCAGTCTACTGTCAAAGGAAATTATCTTCCAAGGAGATGGGTCATCCTCGCAATCTCTTTGGAACATAACTGCCCCAATGCCAGGCAAGGAACTGTCCATTACAGAAGGGGTGCATTTATTAGAGCATTGTTTATCTTGTTAAATTCCTGTTGTGCTTCCTGGTCACAATCCGACGCTGTGATTATGCGTGTCAGGAAGCAAAGACAAGGAGTGGCAAGTACATTAATGTTTACAAATTGCTTTTAGAAGTTGCATAGGCCTAAATATTCTTACTTGTCGGCATTGCACACTCCGCTATCGCTGCAATTTTCCCAAGGTCCGGTCGTCCTCCATTGGCCGATACAATATGCCTTAGGATTAATTTCTTTCTGTCAAAATTGAGACTTTCCTAAATTTCACCGTGACACCTGCATTTTCGAAAACTTAGTCCACGTAACACTTCATTATGTTTTCTCACTACTTTTCTGCGATGAGAATATCATCGTCATAAAGTGTTACCTGTGCTGTAAATCGTTCGGAAAAATGCTACTTGGCCCTCTAATAAGCGCGGCTGAAGATACGTGCAGCTTCAACGGAAGGCGCGGCACTGCTAGTAGTTACCGTAACAGGGAAAGGCCGTGTGCTGTCTAAAACGATCAGCCAGAAACTGGCACGGAGTCTATCGATGACAAGACTTTTACACTATGGAAGCACTGTAACGTTTCGTTCAGGCTTTCCGGCCTATCCGTCTCCGGTATGATGACAGTATTTATCAGTATTGAATCCAAACCAAGGCGAACATAGCCATCACGTTTCGGTACGACTAAGAGTGGAGAGCTGTGTAAAACTTATGCCATGCTCTATTACACCACCACCCAGCGTTTTCTTGAGTTCACACTCTACCTGCTCCTAGTGCGCTAAGGGAATCGGGTATGGGCGAACAAAGAACTTCTGATGTTCCTGTACCCCAAACTTGTAGACAAATCCTTTAATTGCACTTGGTGCCCCAAGGAAAACCTTCTCATGTTTCCCAAGATCCGAAACAATTCCTTTCGAGCGTCGACTGTGATACATACGTAACTTTCCAACTCGAATTACCAATGAGGATAGCATTTCTTTTTGTTCATTAGTTGGACAACTCTACGCGTTAATGTGGCAAACTAGGACCTCTTGACTCGGTCCAGAGTCGTATTCAACACGAAAACTCAGGTAGCTGACTTCAGATTCACGACGCAATACGCATTCATTAAATACAACATCCACAAATGTTTCATCAACCTTGACCACCTTAGTTCCTCCACCCACGTCAATCACTGCGTGCTGGGTATAGATAAAGTCCATTCCCACTATAACAGCAACATTTAATAGGGGGAAAATATAAAAATTAGATTCAAATTCTTTCCCCTGACGTATAAAAGTTAGTTGAGTCTGTCTGCATATTTCAATGCTCTGTCCATGTATCGCTCCCTTCACTTTTGTTCCTCTCAGTCGAAAAATAGGCCTATCACTCTCCTCCTCACATTTCCGAAATGCCGCCTCGGTGATGATTGAGAAGGAGCTACCGGTGTTGATAATGCACTTGTAACGCTTACTCTCGGGCGTACGTTAACTCTTTAAGGACTGTACTATGGTAAGTTGACGGGCTTCACCTTTTAAGAAAGGATATTAGTAAATATGTTGACTGCGTGTACCTGAATGGAGGCAAAATCAGACTTACACCCACCCAGTAACAACAATGAGACGTCAAGCAAGTCTAAAGTGCAACTGCACGTTAGGACGGACAAGAAACATACACAGCAGATGCCAGCAACTGTTAATAATACGGTCGCCAGCCTAATTAGACATTAACTGAGTTTCTTCCCTGTACAAGAGGAAGTACGTTCAAGTGTAATAACACGTAGTAATACTGCATTATATGGTAAATTTTAGAACCAGAAAAATCTACTGAACTAATATTTTCATTTTCTGTACTAATATGGACAAGCTATAAATACACAACATTACACTGTAATGTTTACTACAAACTGCGTTTTGTCTATTGATCCGACAGAAATCGGGCATAGGTTACCCTAGAAATAGCACTTTTGAAACACACATACAATGTTAATTTTAAGAAGGGTAAAACACTAATAAATTTAGGTTTTATATTGACTTTAACTTTGCTGGTCAAATCAGTTCAGTACACTTCAGAATTCAAATGAATAGAAAAGAAAAAAAGGGGGGCAACCCTGAAACTATTATGGTCACTTTAGAGAAAGTTTGATTTTTGAGAGCATTAAGCATTCAAGATTTCCAAAATATTATTTACCGCTCTTTTTGTCTTATTTACTGCTCATTTAACTACCGTTATTTTTGTCTCAATTTAAATAAACTTTATTACTAAACCAATTTCAACAATATCTTCCAACTTTGTCATACCTATATTATTCGTCCAGTATTCATTAACAACAAAGTTCTTTAAACATCATTCTAACATTGATAGGTCTGCAGGTAATTATTATTAGCATAAACTTTAAATCTTCATCCTGGGACACTCGGATTGCACAACTTGTGGAAAGGACCCTGCCTAGGATAGTTGTGAGGATAATTAATTGATAGAACAGTTCTGGTAAAATTTAAGTTGTTATTGAACAGTATGTAGCAAAAGTAACACTGGTCCACACGAATACAGTACTAAAAGTTTCAACCTGTTCGTATCGATGAGGCGGTCGGCAGGCGGCGAGATGGCGAAGCACAAAGCACATATGCAATTACAGCAATGGCTCTTGAAATATTGGCACTTTACTTCTTCATAGCGTCGCAATACTTTTCCATTTAGTGCCTATGGAATATTGCCATGCTGTATAGGCGTCGGAAACAGCGCATCCGTGTCTCAATAAAACCACGTTTTCCAGGAGAGCCTCCTCGATCCAGAACGTGTTTCTCAGACTGATGACAAACTCCGACTACGACTGCTGAGCCCGTTATGCCGTACTGCGACCGTGTGCGTTTTTCCGCGCTCGCCTGCCTCTACCTTTTACCGCCCCCCTACAGACAGGGTATTCACAAAAGGTTTTACATTCCACATATTCTAATACTTTGCCTACGTATGGACCAGGCGTACAAATACAACTTTCACATCTTACAATAGTTTCAAAATTAGGTACACTTCCCTTCGATTACAACATTACTTGAAATTTGACATAAATATTAAAATTTATATCGGAAATTGTTACAGTTTCTTTAACATAATGGCATGAAACAAAAAGAAACGAAATCAGAATATCGATTAGGCTAATTTATTGAAATTCAGGGGAAAAATTTATTATAAGTACCATAGTATAGTGTTATTGTTGTTACACATGCCCCTGTTTCCAGTAAATTTCACTAAGTGTAAATTTGATGGGAACACTGAACTTTATATTTATACAGTGGTTCTGAATCTTTGTGTGATTGTCCCATCAAAAAAAATTTATACCACAAACTTCCTTTCACTCACTTTACATAAGTCTATAATTTTTTAACATATCAAGAACATTTACCTATCGTTTGCTTAAGTGCCTTTGGCACAGTCCAACCTCCTATCACAACATTATTTAAGTAGCAAACTATTCACCATTGTTCAATTTCTCAGACAAATAAAAACCAAATTTGGAACACAAACACTTATTTACAAAAGCAAATACAAATGTCTATATACACTATAATACAATTTGTTGCTGCTTGCATTGAATAGCAGTCCATTTTCTTATTTACTAATAAACACACAAAAAATAAGGAAATTACTACACATATTTGCTGCCTATTATTCAGATTTGGGCAGTCCTTTTCACATCATATTATCACATCTCCTGTATCACACTTACATTTCTCCTGTGACTATTTATCTGCCCTCTTTGGTGTTGGGCAGTCCTTTATCTTATGATTCATTTACTTCCCATTTTCATTTTTCACAGTCCCATCTTTTATCTGTCTTACAGCATTTATCCTTTCTTTTCAACCCTTTTTTCCATACCTCTTTACATTTATAGTACATTTGACAATCTGAAACTCACGTAAGTACATTAGCACCCTGATATAGGTCTGCATATATTTACAAGGATTTGTTACATTTGGCATAAATTAGTTTCAGCATAATATACATCATATTTACTGCAAATTGGTCTCTGATTGTACTTAGATCATTCACTTCTAGAAACATACAGTATCAGATCCACAACATTTTTTACACCTAAAGGCCTTTTGGACTTTGGGTAGATCAGGTAGTAAGCATTATCGTGTGGAATGTTCTGTATTACATACGGTCCATTATAAATATATTTAAATTTGGAAATTTCATGGTTCAATTCACTAGATTTTTCGTGGTTTTTTTTTTCAAAAGAACATAATCTCCAATTTTAAATTTTGGAACTTTCAGATTTTTATCGTGTCTTTTAGATCTAGATTCAGCTTTATGCTTTGCCCTTCTTCTGACTAAATCTTTCTTTTGACTAAGCCCCAAGCTTGTACAAGGTGGAAACTCTAAGTTTTTCCTCAATTAAACTTTTAATTCTACTGCCTAACAAAATTTCTTCCGGGGGAATCCAGTAGATTCATGATGTAAGGTGTTCATGACATTCTCAAACTCCGATATAAATCTGCCCCAGACTCTAAATCATGCCCCTTCCTCTCTTTTCCACAACGCACCTTGGTCGACTGTGACATCGTCCCAAGATACGTTCCTGACCTATGAATCATTTATATCTGGTGGCTTTTTCGGTTTCTGGAGTTCAAAGTCTTTACTTACTTGAACTCGTTGCAAAATAAACACTGCGTTGTCAGGTGGTTCCTTCTTTCTTTGTTCAGTCTCAACATCTGGATTTTGTTTTGAAACTTCGTCATCAATAGGTACAATATTGCAATTAGCTATTTCCCCATTATTTTCACTAGTACCGAAATATTCGTCATCTGAACTATCGTCAGAATCCGACCATTCTGGATCGCTTTCAGGTTCTAACATAAAAGCTTTTCTGAGACATGCACTAAGTTCTTCCTCTGCGTTTTCGTCAGGTTTAGATTTTAACTCAGTATCCTCTTTCGGCAAAATGTCCTCATTATCAGCTTTACTCACATCTACCGTTACTTCATATTTAGTGCAATCCTCGTGGACTTCAATTACTTCCAGGTAATTACCTGCCTCTTCCTCACAGTGCCTTTCGGTAGCAGCTCGTACGGTTGGCGGATCGTTAACAGAAGTTACTTCCTCGTCAATGCTTAGGATTTCATCCTCCAATTCCTTCCTATCTTTAATCATTGTCTTATCGGCAGCACGCGTACTTTGCGCGGTGCTATTTAATCTCTCCTCTTCCATTTTGGGTCACGTCACCTTATCGACGTCCCTATTATCTCCCTTTTCACTAATTAACCTCCTTGCCTCATACTCCTTCTTAAAATCTTCCCACTCACATTGCTTGAGGCCCTTGTACAGATCGTCGATCTGCACACACCAATTAGTTACTTCTGCTAGTTCTTTCTCGCCATTTACCTTATTGCTAACACTGCTAGCCGCACCTCTCTGTGTATCCACTGTTTCATCTACTATTTCCTACGCCACGGAATTACCACCCGTAATTTATTCATCAGTTCTTACGGCAATGTTCGTACCTAATGCTGCCGCATTGCTAGCGGCTTCTCTCTGAACAGCTGTTCTGCTAGGCTGGGCCGTTGCCCTCTGATGCTCCACTCGCCTGTTAACGAGTATCACTCTGCACGGCGAAGATGACTCATCGCTCGCACCTGACGCTTATTTCGCAATAACACGTTGCGTCGTTCCACGCCTGCCTCTAACCTGTCTCGTAACTTTACTGTCGGTCCGGTAACTTTTCTTAAATCGGGACCGGTATGTATTGTCCGCTTCCGTTTGGCCCGCAACGTTCGCGGAAATCAGTTTCCCGCGTCGTCATTATTTTGCGCAGTGTACCCTCTACCGCGAACCATATAACTTCCTCTTCCTCTGCCTCTGCCTCTTCCTCTCTGTATCACGTTGACGCGAAACCCTTCGCCGTCATTTCTCTCGTCATTATTGCGATTATTCCTGTTACCAAAATTTTGATAATTGGCACGACTTTCGCGCCAGTGGTCTTCGTCTTCAACCCTTTCGAGAAACGCTTGGAAGCTGCGATGATTGCTTCCCACATATCTCTTTGAATCTTCTGGAAGCTTTTTATATAGCTCCCATATGATTTCAGAATCAGATCTTCTCCCTCTTAAATGCGTCAACTTCCGGCACCAATACTCACAGAAATCTTTCAAAGAATTTCTGCCCCTGTTATCATGAAGTTTGGCCATGATAAACTCGCGCCACAAATGATCCTGTTTTTGTTCGGACCAATATTCTTCCGTAAACTTTTGCTTAAATTCTTCGAACGTCATTCGTTCGATATTCAAATTAATTCCCCAGCGCTTAGCGTCACCTGCTAAGGCGCTAATTACTACGTTTATCTTTTCCTGATCAGACAAGTGTTCAGGAAACATTCTCTCGCAATTTTTGATGAAATCTAACGGATGCCATCCGTTATGTTTCTTGGCGGGATCGAAGCGTTCCTCACCTTCCAATAGCTTCGTAAGTGGTGTGCCATTACAGACAACACCAGGCCTATCTTTAATTTTACCCTCAAGATCGAAAATTTTGCCTTGAATTTTCGATGTATTTTGTTCACACTTCTGTACACATCCGGTCACTTTTTCGCCTAATTCTCTTTCAGTGTTTGAAACTGCCTTTTTCAACTGTGATAATCCGTGTTGACATTCGTTTATGATCTCAGTTTTAAGACCGAAAACTTTTTCGACTACTTTGGTTTCAACCAGAGGCTCTACTTTCTCTTGGATGCTGAGAATTTCAACATCAAACCTACTGTTAATGTTGTCAATTTCCCTTGCATAGTATCCATATTTTTGCTAACTGTGTCAATTTCAAATTTCATAGTATTTACAACAGAGCTCAAACAACCCACTTTTTTTCTTCCTGTTCTATTTGTTTACTAATTTTAATTCCTCGCTCTTCGACCTGTATTTTAACCTGACCACTTTGTATTTTAAGCTGCTCATCAACGTGTGTTTTAAGCTGATCATTCTGTGTTTTGAGCTGACTAACCTGATTACTAACTTGTTTTTTAAGCTGATCATTCTGTGTTTTGAGCTGCTCTGCAACGTATGTTTTAAGTTGATCATTTTGTGTTTTGAGCTGCTCTGCAACGTGTGTTTCAAGTTGATCATTCTGTGTTTTGAGCTGATTACTTTGTCCTGCAATTTGTTTGGTTAATTGTTCAAATAAGTCGTTCAAGCTTAAAATTTTCACACTGTCTTGTTCTACGGAATCTGTGCGTTCCGATCCTACCTCAAAATTTTCTTTCGGTTCTTTCTTTATCTGTGGAGAATCAAACATGTCAGTGGATTCGTTTACGTACCCACTATCGTCTACAAAGTAATCCCCTACTTCTTGTTTTATCCCTTGCTGTGTTCGAGGCAATCTCGACATTTCAATCTGTTCGTTAACATGTTCGTGATATTGTATATACGCCAACTGTCTTCCACTAACGCCATCTGTTATCTGGCCGCTTAAACTCCTGCTATTGCCATGCGCATCTTCCATTACGCTTGGCACATTTACCCTGTCTACTTTCCTGTCCATACTGAATGCAAGCTACACCACACTACCGTACTTGACGTTCACTGTTATTTATTTTACTGAATAATATTGCAATTCGTGCCACTGAACATCCACTGCTCGGTATTCACATTAATTTGTGACCGATAACAACTGGATGTCCTGTCACCGGGAAGCCACTTGTAACGTCTACTCTCGGGCGTACGTTAACTTTTTAAAGCCTGTACTACGGTAAGTTGACGGGCTTCACCTTTTAAGAAAGGATAATAGTAAATATGTTGACCGCGTGTACCTGAATGGAGGCAAAATCAGACTTACACCCACCCAGTAACAACAATGATACGTCAAGCAAGTCTAAAGTGCCACTGCACGTTAGGACGGACAAGAAACATACACAGCAGATGCTACCAACTGTTAATAATACGGTCGCCAGCCTAATTAGGTATTAACTGAGTTTCTTCCCTGTACAAGAGGAAGTACGTTCAAGTGTAATAACACGTAGTAATACTGCATTATATGGTAAATTTTAGAACCAGAAAAATCTACTGAACTAATATTTTCATTTTCTGTACTAATATGGACAAGCTATAGATACACAACATTACACTGTAATGTTTACTACAAACTGCGTTTTGTCTATTGATCCGACAGAAATCGGGCATAGGTTACCCTAGAAATAGCACGTTTGAAACACACATACAATGTTAATTTTAAGAAGGGTAAAACACTAATAAATTTTGGTTTTATATTGACTTTAACTTTGCTGGTCAAATCAGTTCAGTACACTTCAGAATTCAAATGAATAGAAAAGAAAAAAAGGGGGGGGGGAACCCTGAAACTATTATGATCACTGTAGTGAAAGTTTGATTATTGAGAGCATTAAGCATTCAAGATTTCCAAAATATGATTTACCGCTCTTTTTGTCTTATTTCCTGCTCATTTAACTACCGTTATTTTTGTCTCAATTTAAATAAACTTCACTACTAAACCCATTTCAACATTATCTTCGAACTTTGTCATACCTATATTATTCGTCCAGTATTCATTAACAACAAAGTTCTTTAAACATCATTCTAACATTGATAGGTCTGCAGGTAATTATTATTAGCATAAACTTTAAATCTTCATCTTGGGACACTCGGATTGCACAACTTGTGGAAAGGACCCTGTCTAGGATAGTTGTGAGGATAATTAATTGATAGAACAGTTCTGGTAAAATTTAAGTTGTTATTGAACAGTATGTAGCAAAAGTAACACTGGTCCACACGAATACAGTACTAAAAGTTTCAACCTGTTCATATCGATGAGACGGTCGGCAGGCGGCGAGATGGCGAGGCACAAAGCACACATGCAATTACAGCAATGGCTCTTGAAATATTGGCACTTTACTTCTTCATAGCGTCGCAATACTTTTCCATTTAGTGCCTATGGAATATTGCCATGCTGTATAGGCGTCGGAAACAGCGCATCCGTGTCTCAACGAAACCACGTTTTCCAGGAGAGCCTCCTCGATCCAGAACGTGTATCTCAGACCGATGACCAACTCCGACTACGACTGCTGAGCCCGTTATGCCGTACCGCGACCGTGTGCGTTTTCCCGCGCTCGCCTGCCTCTACCTTTTACTGCTCCCCTACAGACAGGGTATTCACCAAACGTTTTACATTCTACATATTCTAATACTTTGCCTACGTATGGACCAGGCGTACAAATACAACTTTCACATCTTACAATAGTTTCAACATTAGGTACACTTCCCTTCGATTACAACATTACTTGAAATTTGACATAAATATTAAAATTTATATCGAAAATTGTTTACAGTTTCTTTAACATAATGGCATGAAACAAAAAAGAAACGAAATCAGAATATCGATTAGGCTAATTTATTGAAATTCAGGGGGAAAATTTATTATAAGTACCATAGTATAGTGTTATTGTTGTTACACACTCAAGTCGTTCTTTCCTAATTGCAATTGTAACTACGGGGCTGATTGCCATAATCTTCGCACTAGACACTTCCTACAAATTTCCTCCACAATGTAATTCATTCATACATACAATACATATCCTTATGTCCTTGCCATGGTCTGCTCCAGTGTCTCGTCCTCCGCATTTACTAATCGTCATTGCTGATTGTGACCACTGGTGCACCGCTGGTTGTGTCTGGGATTTGCAGGCCTGATCTCGACTGCTGGGGGAGGATCTGGTACACTGTTGTTAGTACGTTTTTCTCCTCGAGATCGATCTCGATTCTCGTGGCTACTACATTCATTCCAGTTTCCGTGCTTGTCAAGGTTGCATAACTTTCTCGGTTCCCGTAATACTGTTTGCTATCGTAATTTTGTTGGTTATCGTAATTTTGCTGATTGCCTCAAAGATATGTACAATCCCTGTTGTTATTATAGCAGTTCTGATATGGCTGATATGTTCTCGCCTCGACGTGCGGTCCCTCCTCCTGTTTTCGTTACGGCCGTGACTACAGTCGCGACGCCTCTGCCCATGCGGATATGATCCGCTACCAGGTTTACCGGTATGAAATGGGCGTTAAGATACAAATTTGTCGATACGGAACACTTGTTGTGAACGAGCCTTAATTTTTTTTGTTTGGTTGGTATGACATCTGACAAAGATATTTAGTATGCATCAAGTCATGGAGCAAACAACATCATATGTTTTCATCGTGTTAACAATGTCGAATTTTGTACCAGACGGTGATGATTTGCGGAAAGCATTAATTTTTTATTTTTATTTGAAAAAAATTTCTGCAGAGTCGCATCGAATGTTTATCGAGGCATATGGTGATCATGCTCTATCAGAAGCTACATGCAAAAGATGGTTTCAACGGTTCAGAAATAACGATTTTGATGTAAGAATTGAAGGACGTGGAAGACCACCAAAAAAGTTCGAAGACGCTGAATTGCAAGCAATATTGGATGAAGATGATAGTTTGAGTCAGAAGCAAATGGCTTCAATGCTAAATGATGCACAACAAACAATTTATGACCCATTGAAAGCTGTGGGAATGATCCATAACTGTGGAAAATGGCTGCCACATGAATTGAATGAAAGACAGATGAAAAACCGGAAAACCATTAGTCAAATTTTGCTTCAAAGACATGAAAGAAAACCAATTTTGCGTCGAATTGTACTGGCGATGAAAAATGGATTTATTTTAAGAATCCTAAACGGGAAAAATCATGAGTTAATCCGGGACAACCATCAACATCGACTGCAAAACCTGATAGATTCGGCAAGAAGACAACGCTTTGTGTTTGGTGAGAACAGAAAGGTGTGGTGTTGTGTCACGAGCTTCTAAAACCCGGTGAAACTGCGAATACTAATCGCTACAGACAACAAATTATCAATCTGAACTATGCATTGTTCGAAAAAAGTCCAGAAAGAGCCAGAAGACATGGCAAAGTAATTTTTTTACACGACAATGCACCTGCACACAAAGCGAAACTGGTTCAGGATGAAATCAAAACACTTGGCTGAGAGCTGCTACCCCACCCGCCCTATTCACCAGACTTGGCCTCTTCCGACTACCATTTGTTTTCATTAATGGGACACGCATTGGCTGAGGAACACTCCGATTCCCACGAAGAAGTCGAAAATTGGGTGCCTGTTTGGTTTGCTTCAAAAGACGAACATTTCTATTGGCATGGTGCACACAAATTGTCAGAAAGGTGGTCAAAATGTGTAGAAAGCAATGGTCAGTACTTTGAATAAAATGGTTTTACTTTTCAGTTCAAAATTAGTGTTTCATTTCCACAAAAAAAAAAAACGCTCGTTTTATACCGGTACACCTGGTATACTGTGCGCCACCAGCTGCATCTTTCTGCAGTTTCTGTAGCATAGTTCTAAATCCCTCTTGTCGTCTTCACATCTTACTGCAGTGATGATATGGCGCAAGTTCATTGGCAGCTTCACAATGAACATCCGATTGAATTCTGTCGGTCCTTATACAAGGAGTGATTTTTGTATAACACATCACCTACATGTCAGGAGTCAAAGCAGGAGTAGCACAATGAGGTGTAGGGCTTTACATCAGGAAAGAAATGGAACCCAGCGTAGTTGCAATAAGGTATGTAAACGAACGACTGATGTGGATAGATTTGACAGTGTCTAGCAAGAAAATTAGGATTGTGTCAGTATATTCGCATTGTGAAGGGAGAGATCAAGAGAAGATGGATAGTTTTTATGAGACACTCAGTGATGTAGTTGTTAGACTAAAGGACAAGGACAGTGTTCTGCTCATGGGTGATTTTAACGCCAGGATTGGAAATCGAACAGAAGGGTATGAAAAGGTTATGGGTAAATTTGGAGAGGATATGGAGGCCAACAGGAACGGGAAACAACTCTTGGATTTCTGTGCCAGTATGGGCTTAGTAATCACAAACTCCTTTTTTAAACATAAGAACATTCACCGGTATACTTGGGAAGGCAGGGGAACCAGATCTGTCATTGACTATATAATAGCAGATCAGGAATTCAGGAAGGCTGTGAGGGACACACGTGTATTCAGGGGATTCTTTGATGACACTGATCATTATTTAATCTGCAGTGAAATTGGGATTGTGAGGCCGAAAGTGCAGGAGGTCAGGTCCATATGTAGGAGGATAAGAGTGGAGAAACTTCAGGATAAGGAAATCAGGCACAAGTACATAACAGCGATCGCAGAAAGGTACCAGTTAGTTGAATGTAGTCAATTACAGTCATTGGAAAAGGAATGGACAAGGTACAGGGACACAGTACCAGAAGTGGCTAAAGAATGTCTTGGAACAGTAGTGTGTAAAAGTAGGATGAAGCAAACAGCTTGGTGGAATGACACAGTCAACGCAGCCTGTAAAAGGAAAAAGAAGGCGTATCAAAAATGGCTACATACTAGAACCCAGGTATACAGAGAAAGTTATGTTGAAGAAAGAAACAAAGCCAAACAGATAATTGCAGCATCCAAGAAGAAATCTTGGGAAGACTTTGGAAACAGGTTGGAGACTATGGGTCAAGCTGCTGGAAAACCATTCTGTAGTGTAATTAGCAGTCTTCGAAAGGGAGGTAAGATGGAAACGACAAATATTTTGGACAGGTCAGGAAAACTGCTGGTGAATCCTGTGGATGCCTTGGGCAGATGGAGGGAATATTTTGAAGAGTTGCTCAATGTAGGTGAAAATGCGATCAGTAATGTTTCAGATTTCGAGGTAGAATGGGATAGGAATGATGATGGAAATAGGATCACATTTGAGGAAGTGGAAAAAATGGGCAATAGATTGCAGTGCAATAAAGCGGCTGGTGTGGATGAAATTAAGTCGGAACTCATCAAATACAGTGGAATGTCAGGTCTTAAATGGCTACACAGGATAATTGAAATGGCCTGGGAGTCGGGACAGGTTCCATCAGACTGGACAAAAGCAGTAATCACACCAATCTTTAAACATGGAAACAGAAAAGATTGTAACACCTACAGAGGTATCTCTTTAATCAGCGTTGTGGGTAAAATCTTCTCAGGTATTGTTGAAAGGAAAGTGCGAGTATTAGTTGAGGACCAATTGGATGAAAATCAGTGTGGGTTTAGGCCTCTTAGAGGTTGTCAGGACCAGATCTTTAGCTTACGGCAAATAATGGAGAAGTGTTATGAGTGGAACAGGGAATTGTATCAATGCTTTATAGATCTAGAAAAGGCATATGACCGGGTTCCTAGGAGGAAGTTATTGTCTGTTCTTCAAGATTATGGAATATGAGGCAAACTTTTGCAAGTAATTAAAGGTCTTTACATGGATAGTCAGGCAGCAGTTAGAGTTGACGGTAAACTGAGTTCATGGTTCAGAGTAGTTTCAGGGGTAAGACAAGGCTGCAACCTGTCTCCACTGTTGTTCATATTATTTATGGATCATATGTTGAAAACAATAGACTGGCTGGGTGAGATTAAGATATGTGAACACAAAATAAGCAGTCTTGCATATGAGGATGACTTAGTTGTGATG
Source organism: Schistocerca cancellata (assembly GCF_023864275.1). NCBI lineage: Eukaryota > Metazoa > Arthropoda > Insecta > Orthoptera > Acrididae > Schistocerca > Schistocerca cancellata. The sequence continues at coordinate 968,911,971 of NC_064626.1, forward strand.
GCAGATTCGATTGAAAGTTTGCAAAGTAATATTTCCGAGCTAGATCAGAAATGTAAGGACTATGGTATGAAGATTAGCATCTCCAAAACGAAAGTAATGTCAGTGGGAAAGAAATATAAACGGATTGAGTGCCAAATAGGAGGAAATAAATTAGAACAGGTGGACGGTTTCAAGTACTTAGGATGCATATTCTCACAGGATGGCAACATAGTGAAAGAACTGGAAGCGAGGTGTAGCAAAGCTAATGCAGTGAGCGCTCAGCTACGATCTACTCTCTTCTGCAAGAAGGAAGTCAGTACCAAGACTAAGTTATCTGTGCACCGCTCAATCTTTCGACCAACTTTGTTGTATGGGAGCGAAAGCTGGGTGGATTCAGGTTACCTTACCAACAAGGTTGAGGTTACGGATATGAAAGTAACTAGGATGATTGCAGGTACTAGTAGATGGGAACAATGGCAGGAGGGTGTCCTCAATGAGGAAATCAGAGAAAAACTGGGAATGAACTCTATAGATGTAGCAGTCAGGGCGAACAGGCTTAGATGGTGGGGTCTTGTTACACGCATGGGAGAAGCAAGGTTACCCAAGAGACTCATGGATTCAGCAGTAGAGGGTAGGAGGAGTCGGGGCAGACCGAGGAGAAGGTACCTGGATTCGGTTAAGAATGATTTTGAAGTAATAGGTTTAACATCAGAAGAGGCACCAATGTTAGCACTGAATAGGGGATCATGGAGGAACTGTATAAGGGGGGCTATGCTCCAGACTGAACGCTGAAAGGCATAATCAGTCTTAAATGAGGATGATGATGATGATGACCGAATAACTGAGCCGGGCTTGGAAGCTTCAATGATGCAAGTTCGGCATCATAATTATCCTGTGTTTAGCGCGGTTCTGGGATGCCTCAAACCATTAAACCGATAGAAAAACCTATTGGAACTTCTTGACTGAGTAGCCGTCGCATGCTGCCGCCATCATGCGCATAGCTGGCTCACTCTCGAGGTATCCACAGGCGTATTCAGCCTCAAGCGATTCCGGCCAGGCAGGAGGAAAGGAAAACTGGAACTGTTGTAACCAAGCCCTGGGATGAATCCCGTTTGGAACGTTCCCAAACACTTCGAACATTCACACCGAGAGAAAATGTTTAAAATCAAATCCGTGCATTTCCTCTCGTGGAGATCGGTCGCGAGCCCTCCCATTTCACGTTCTTCTACCCCTATCTTCGTCGGAAACATCACCGTCTTCCAAAGTGCAACACGCTGCTCGACAATTTGAATATTCTCCTTAAATTTTGCAAGTATATCGATTTTCATCTTCACTGCAAGACCCGCCGGCTTTTGACCCATTTCCTGAAATAAGTTTTTACGACTTTCTTCTACCGCCTTATATTCTCCTCAGATAATTTTTTTATTACTTTCTTCTAACATCTTACAATTATACTCATAAAACTTTTTATTACTTTTTTTTAATGACTTACGATTCTCCTCAGACAATGATCTTACTAGCTCTCTCATATCATATTGATAGTTTACTTCTGCATTGATTGATAATCAGCTATAGTTTCACTACCATTACTTATGGACTTAATGCACTTTCCGACAAGAAAGTGGATGTTCCATCCTGTCAACGTTTTCGCACTTACGTATTATTGCTTTTGGACCGGGTACGGGGAAGCTCCCTTCAGCAAAAAGAAAATCACTCTCAATCTACATACAAGGATCACATATAACCTGACGTATGGAATCGACATACGCAATATATAACAGCACACAATAAAACAAAAGTATTCCAAAGCTTACAAAATACCTATATACAAGATTCAGAACAATGCAACTCCGAGTCAAGAACAACGCTGTGAACTCATGAGAAGACATCGTCCCGGAACAACGCGTAAGCTGTTTGAGTGCAGAACAAAAAATTGCAGTTAATGCATCCTATCTACTGACTGTTTCTCTACAGCCTCAGTTACGTTCGCATGCAGAGTGGCTATATAAATGATTATTAATGTGTGAATTATTATATGGAGAGAGAGGGAGAGAGAGAGAGAGAGAGAGAGAGAGAGAGAGAGTGATTTACAAACAGAAACTGGTAAAAGTTAGCCAGTGTGAAACTCTGTAGACTACTGTAAGTTTAGTATGCCACAAATTTTTTCTGGATTACCACTCGATGTAATTAATATTGCGAAAATTTAATATACGAATTAAATTAACCAATGAATTGATAAACATAACTAACGTGGTAATATTAATAACAAGATTCAAGTGAATATCTGGAATAAATGATGGGAAAAATTTAAGTGCAAACGGTAAATCAAATAATTCAGAGCAAACAGGAGGTTAGGCCTCAAAATGAATAAAAAGGTCACATGTCGACAAATATAAGGCCTGCCTGTTCCTCTCCAGACACGTCAGGCGGGAGGTGTTAAACATAATCTCACATAAGGAGACAGGTTTCTCTGAGAAACGATCACCACAGTTTAACATAGTTTATTAAAATAAAACATCACATTAAAACTGCACGTAGTAATTCTAAACTACGATCTGGCGTTAATTTAATTAATGAACTCACTCATATTATTGTTATTTTCAATGCTGAGGAACATTGCGGTGATGAATGAAAAGTAAATCTTAGGCATGCACGGGAAAAGTTCACACAAACATACACGATGCACACATACAATTATTGTGAATAAGAGTACTATGGGACACTTCCCGAAGAATAAATTTATCTACATCACGTTGCACATGAAACTAAGGTACGCTGGCGTGAAACACCCGCAAATGCCTTGAATATTCGTGACAAAGGAAAATTACTGTGATTCGTGACACCATCAAGAGCACAAATATAAAATGTTTTGACACAAATAGAAACAAAATATCATCCGGAATTAAGAATAAAACTTCTTCAAGGTGGTACGGTGAAATTACGACCACGTGGCATGAACAGTGCTACGTAATCTTAAAAACGAAACGAAAATAAAAGTAGAATAAATAAAACACATGCTCACGAGAAAAGTTCACACATACTTACTAGTTAAAAGAGAGGGCAGACAACTGAATTTTAAACCGGTGCTGGAGTAACGAGCTTCCTACACCACGTGTTATGGTTACACAAAGTAATGCTAGGAAAAACTTTCTAAATACAGGAAATATACTCGTGACTACACTCTGAAAAGTATAAGATATTCGACTACCGAATTTTAAAATTGACTAGCGTGAATAGCTACATACCGTCACGCATTAACACACTCACTAATGCCAATTCGCTCTTAAGACTACCATATTCAGTCACCCAAGGTCGAATCCAGAGCGCTACGAGCACGCTTTCACTGAAGCTAACTTCTTCCATGTAGCTGGAAGATACCAGAGTGGTCCTTTCATCCACGAACTTCACTACTGTCCAATGAATTCAAAAATGGTAAAAATGTCTTTGCCTTGACTGAGAAAGCCGGATTGACTACACTGTTGCTACCACAGTAGACAGTCAAACGCTGTACTGCTACCATATATAAGACAAATTCAACATACACACTCACTCACTAATTCAGAAAGATGATAAAGAGAGAAAAGGAATTTGGGATCACAAAATGTAGGTAATATACATAGGATTAGATGCTTACTGGAAGAATTGATACTTAATTATAATTGTGTACCACTGAATGAGGACAAAAACGAAGTACAAAACTAAATTACAAATAACTCAGATTGACAGCACGAAATTCAAGCTAAATAATATGAAATAAATATAACAGGGACTTTTCAATACAAGCAGTACACCTTGCTATAAGATGAAAATTAATGGAAGTAGCTGAAAAGTGCTTCTGTCGGAGTGTAAATAATACCAATATATTCCTCTTTAAAAGACTGACTGAAAAGTGGAGTACCAGATGTCTCAATACTCATTCCGCATTCCTTACCTAAAAGATTGGTATGCGAAAATTATCCTCCTTTTTGTGCTGAAAGAGAGTAACAGAGAGATAGTGACGGTGAAGAGAGAGGAGTCAGTGCCATTTGAAGGGAGACAGAGAAAGTGTGTTAGTGAGTAATTGAGTGAGAGAGAGGAGACAATGGTGGTGGGAGAAAGAAATTGGCTACGAAAGCAAAATATAGATGGATTAAGATAATTACAGTGTGAGCCAAAAAAGAAGGATATGTTGGTCAGTGAGATAGAAGGGCAGTAAAAGAGAAAGAGAAGTGGATGGAGAAAGATGCAGCAGGAGGTGAAGAGAGGGGAGACAAGGAAATGAAAATTACGCAAGAGTAGATACCACCTATAGGATTGGGGGGGGGGGGGGAATCTGGTTCCTCCAAAACCCGTGAATTTTAATACTTCGTTATAGGGGAAGGCGCATTTTGAAGCGAAATTTTAAACACATGGGTATAGATAAAAATAAGTTCGACCTTCCAGGGGTATGGTGGAGATAGTGGCTGTGGGAACGAAAGACCGAAGGAGGACGTGTAAGAAAGAGAAGAGACTGTGGCAGTGGGATATACTGTAAATAAATGGTAGAAAAAGGAGACAATTGGAGAGACATACACCCCTGGAAATTGAAATAAGAACACCGTGAATTCATTTTCCCAGGAAGGGGAAACATTATTGACACATTCCTGGGGTCAGATACATCACATGATCACACTGACAGAACCACAGGCACATAGACACAGGCAACAGAGCATGCACAATGTCGGCACTAGTACAGTGTATATCCACTTTTCGCAGCAATGCAGGCTGCTATTCTCCCATGGAGACGATCGTAGAGATGCTGGGTGTAGTCCTGTGGAACGGCTTGCCATGCCATTTCCACCTGGCGCCTCAGTTGGACCAGCGTTCGTGCTGGACGTGCAGACCGCGTGAGACGACGCTTCATCCAGTCCCAAACATGCTCAATGGGGGACAGATCCGGAGATCTTGCTGGCCAGGGTAGTTGACTTACACCTTCTAGAGCACGTTGGGTGGCACGGGATACATGCGGACGTGCATTGTCCTGTTGGAACAGCAAGTTCCCTTGCCGGTCTAGGAATGGTAAAACGATTGGTTCGATGACAGTTTGGATGTACCGTGTACTATTCAGTGTCCCCTCGACGATCACCAGTGGTGTACGGCCAGTGTACGAGATCGCTCCCCACACCATGATGCCGGGTGTCGGCCCTGTGTGCCTCGGTCGTATGTAGTCCTGATTGTGGCGCTCACCTGCACGGCGCCAAACACGCATACGACCATCATTGGCACCAAGGCAGAAGCGACTCTCATCGCTGAAGGCGACACGTCTCTATTCTTCCCTCCATTCACGCCTGTCGCGACACCACTGGAGGCGGGCTGCACGATGTTGGGGCGTGAGCGGAAGACGGCCTAACGGTGTGCGGGACCGTAGGCCAGCTTCATGGAGACGGTTGCGAATGGTCCTCGCCGATACCCCAGGAGCAACAGTGTCCCAAATTTGCTGGGAAGTGGCGGTGCGGTCCCCTACGGCACTGCGTAGGATCCTACGGTCTTGGCGTGCATCCGTGCATCAACTGCACATACGGTTCACGTCCACGCTGTCGCGGCATGCTACCAGTGTTAACGACTGCGATGGAGCTCCGTATGCCACGGCAAACTGGCTGACACTGACGGCGGCGGTGCACAAATGCTGCGCAGCTAGCGCCATTCGACGGCCAACACCGCGGTTTCTGGTGTGTCCGCTGTGCCGTGCGTGTGATCATTGCTTGTACAGCCCTCTCGCAGTGTCCGGAGCAAGTATGGTGGGTCTGACACACCGGTGTCAATGTGTTCTTTTTTCCATTTTCAGGAGTGTATATAGACAGCAGAAGTGAGAGGAATACGGTGAGTATAAAAGTTTAACTGCAAACAGAGACGGAGTAAAGGTTTTTAGAATGTTCTTTGGCAAAAAAATGGCGAATATGTGAGCATGCCAAATCTTTTGGGGCGGATAGCCGGCCGCGGTGGTCTAGCGGTTCTGGCGCTGCAGTCCTGAACCGCGGGACTGCTACGGTCGCAGGTTCGAATCCTGCCTCGGGCATGGGTGTGTGTCATGTCCTTAGGTTAGTTAGGTTTAAGTAGTTCTACGTTCTAGGGGACTTATGACCTAAGATGTTGAGTCCAATAGTGCTCAGAACCATTTGAACCATTTTTGGGGCGGAAGGCAGAATAAGGATTCAGGTAGATGATTACCCACTTTTCTGTCAGAATCTTTTAAAGATGAACATAATAGCCTTTATTTGTGCTCCGCAAGAGAATTTTCCGCTCGTAGTGTTATACTCAAACTGAAGAAATCTGTTCGAAGTCTGGGAATGTCAACTTTGCTGAAGAATGTGCTGGAAAACTGCTACTTTAAAATCATACTGAAATATGTCACTAGTAAATCTTCACTATGAAGAGCGGATGACCGCTAGGATAACTGCTATCCCCAATCTGTTCTGTAAACAGCTGACTTCCCACATATAAACTGCAAAAAATGCTGTCACGTGATAGTCAAACAATCTAAGGACTATCAGCTAAGCGTGTGATTATTGAGTAAGGATCTAGATACCACAAAAAATGTCACAACGAGTGGAAGTTATGCCCGCACCCTGATAAACCTAAAGTACTCTGTTACCATCTGCCCAACCTGACAGCAACTACAGAATTACATATATTTTGTGGCGGTAGAAAGATAAAACACAATCACTTCCCGAAATATATTCAAGTATACCTAGACTGCTTTCTCACCTCTAAAAACCACATCGAAACCGCGTAACATCGTGCTAGTAACTCGAACACTCAAATCCACAACCACTCCATAGCTACCTATTCTCTCCTCTCACCTTAGGTGGCAACACTAGATGATTCTAGACTGTAACGATAACAGCCTCTCACGGAGTCCGAAAACCTTCCACCAAATAAAACAGTGAGCTCCTTACACTATAATAGGCTTAAATCTAGGATACCTGTCTGGAACTACATTGGCGTCCAAAGTTAAAGCAGCAAACGGATATCCTGTAAGGTTACGTTTATTTTGCCACAAGACAGTATCAACAGATAATAGTAGAGTAGAAACAGTGGAATGAATACAAAACATAATCAACTGCAACATGCACAACGGTAGACAAAAACGTTCTTAGTTTTTTTTACCACCTTAACGGATTTGTAAACACATTCAGTCAACTGATTAATGTGCTCAGTCTGCGGTCTAACCACCTTTGGCATCAATACAGGCCTGAAAGCGATGGGGCATGCTGTGAATGATGTCATCAATCTCATGTTGAGACAATAACGCCCATTCTTTTTGAAGGAGTGCTCACAAATCTTGGATAGTTGTTGGTGGATGCTGACGTGATGCAACCCATCTCCGTAGAGCATACCAGACATGTTCTGTGGGATTCAAATCAGGAGAGCGAGCAGGCCGCACCTTGCGTGTAATGACTTCCGTTTCCAAAAAATCATCAACCACCCATGCTCCTTGAGGTCGAGTATTATCCCCCGTTAGTACGAGGTCTGGGCCCGCAACAACCGCGCATGAGATCCCAAGATCTCCTCACGGTACCTGACAACAGTTAAATCTTGCCGATTAACCCATACAAGTTGATGAAGAGGTGTTCCAGTGGTCAACATACTCCCCACCCTCACCGTTAGGGATCCTCCTCGATGTCGGTGTCTTTTCACAATTTTTGTGTTCAAAAATCGTATTCCACGTGCCGTCCAGATTCGAATCCGTTGAGAACCACTCTGCAGGCCAAATTGGAGTTCTCTTGTAAAAAGAACATTGGCCCACCATTCGAACGTCGAGGCGTCAACTTGATGGCTACCTTCTAGACGTTCGCTACTGTGAAGATACGTCATAGGTAAACAGATAGTAGGTCTTCAACAATAAAGACCACTCTGCAGAAGTCTTCTGTACACAGTTTGCCTCCATACAAGACCTCCTGGAGAAGCTGCAGGAGGTCCACTCTTTCTGATCTCACTCTTGGTCGCCGCTACCCTGGCCTCCGGGGTACAATTTTTGGTCTCTACAAATTATCTCCTAATCTGAGAAATATTCACATTAAGCCACAGGGCCACATCAGTTTGCAACTTTCCTGTTTCCGTTCTTCCTATGGCCCTCCACAGCAGAGGGTCTGTAGGTATCTTCTCTGTGCCATACTGCATCGTCTGTGACTGTATACACAGCGATTGTGGTGTGGGATTACCCTGAAAACACTATCCAGCTTGACAGGTGATCTGGCGTCATTGCTGGAGTGCTCGTCCGCTGATCAGAATGCCGTCTTCCGTGCAGTACACGACCGTAACGACATCTGTTAACAGTTTGTATGATTATATCGTGAACCAGACACCGATCAAGGAAATAGCAGTTTGTTGCTTTAATTGTCGACACCAGTGCACATTCCACCCGCCTATGACTTGAAGAGCTGTGTAGATCGGGATGGTATCCTTCCAGAACCACAACTACACGGGTTACACAGATCCAACCAAACCACTGCCAGGAATGCGTTTAGCAACGAGGTTATGGACCAGCCTGAAGGGAATAAGGATAGGGCATACTAGTACGGAAGGAGTGGAAAGTGGCTGAAAATTCTCAATGTGACAGCAGTGATCCAGAACAAATAACACAATACATAGTGACTGAGTGTCCACACAATTAATACCAAGCAGTTGGCAGTAACAACTGAAACAGTTGCGTGGCTAAAATCGCTGGCCACCCCAGTGTAAGAGACACACAGTGAAAAATGAAATGATATATAAAAATAAGATTTTAATGAATGCCTGTATATAGTAATCACAATGAAAGATTCGGTACCGTACATATCTTGTTTGTATAATTCGTAGTATATAAGTGTTTTATATTCGACTGTAAGAGATTGATTACGTATGTAGATGCAATAACATAAGTAAAAAAGAATAAGTGAAGATTTTAGACGCTACTTTTATATTCCTGTATCAAATAGTCCACGGTATAATGACCTGCCGTTCTCTTTTTCACCATTCTATTCATTATCTGTTTCCTTTTTTCCCTATATTTTGTTCTGTTTTTCCTATCGAGCCCATACCTGGTTCCCCAGTGAGGCCACTAAAAGTGTGATGCCCACAGACAGTGGACGTTCTACAGCATTCTTCCATACGACCAACCATTGATTTTTACGTGCGAGGGACGTTACCGCGTTCGGACAGAGGCCGGAGCGGCCAACTCAGCGCCAGCAGCGCTCCATGGGCTGCTGAAAACGTGCTTAGCGCTGCCACAGAGTGTAGCTTCCATTACACTGGCTGGCGCCTGAGGGCGGGAGGGAGGTAGAGAGGCAGGCAGGGAGGCTGAGGCGAGCAGAGCTGCCGGTAGGAATGTGCTAATGAGTTGTGGCGCCGCTGGCGAGCGCTGTTCCGGCCCGGAAGCGTTGCGGCTGCAGCCAGGCCGGTATTGTATGCCGGCTGCAGGCTACCGCCTACCACCGCTATTGGCACCGGAGATGAATGTGCGTCTAGCGGTTCTTCACTCCGCTGCCGCTGCTCCAGCCCTAATTAAACAACTTCACTGCTGTGATGCCTACCTGTCCGATGCCTGTTTACAAAGATTGCCGTGCGATTGACAGTCTCGCAATACGTAATCCAAAGATTACGTCGGATGGAGGTTCCCTTTATTATTTCTGGGGTAGATTTCATTCACTGTAATTAGTTCTACGTTCAGTATGCAACCCTGTTAAAGGTGAAGCGAAGACTACTGATGTCAGCTAATGTCAACAGCTAACAATAAAGATAGTGCTAAGGATGTGACAACACAGTGAAGAAAAGGAGGAACATTAGGATTTCAGTATCTCGTCGATGACGATTTCATTAGATACGAAGCACAAACTCGGCTAGAGGAAGGGTGGGAAGGGATATCGAGTGTGACATTTTCAAAGGAACCATTCAGGCAGCTATGGTTAGTGAACGAGATATCACAGTAAACCCAAGATTCATTTAACGTGTATTTCTCCAAGTGTACAAAGACTTATTACAAATAACGCAGTAAGAAATAAGTCCAGCTGATTGCCTTAAAGATATCTACAATCCCTGTTGTTATTATAGCAGTTCTGATATGGCTGATATGTTTCATTCACTTATCGGTATCGCCTCGACGTGCGGTCCCTCCTCCTGTTTTCGTTACGGCCGTGACTACAGTCGCGACGCCTCTGTCCATGCGGATATGATCCGCTACCAGGTTTACCGGTATGAAATGAGCGTTAAGATACAAATTTGTCGATACGGAGCACTTGTTGTGAACGAGCCTTAATTTTTTTTGTTTCGTTGGTATGACATCTGTCAAAGATATTTAGTATACATCAAGTCATGGAACAAACAATATCATATGTTTTCATCGTGTTAACAATGTCGAATTTTGTACCAGAAAGTGATGATTTGCGGAAAGCATAAATTTTTTTGTTGTCATTTGAAAAAAAGTTCTGCAGAGTCGCATCGAATGTTTATCGAGGCATATGGTGGTCATGCTCTATCAGAAGCTACATGCAAAAGATGGTTTCAACGGTTCAACGGACCAAACTGCTGAGGTCATCGGTCCCTTGGCCTACACATTACTTAATCTAACTCAAACAAACTTACACTAAGCACAACACACACACACACACACACACACACACACACACACACACACACACACATGCTCAAGGGAGGACTTGAACCTCCGACGGGGCGAGCCGCCTGGACCATGACAAGGCGCCTTAGAAAGTTGTATTTGATAGTGTAGAAACACAGTTTAGGTGAACATAGTGATTATTAATTTTTCCAGATAGATTACTCAAACTTCAGTACACACAACAGTCTACTATATGCCACGATCATTGTTCCAACTTTCACACTGAAACTTAATTTTTAATTACGGCAGTTGCACCGTGACTTCGTCGGGAGCAGGCGTGGCTGTTGAACAGCTTCTGTAAGGATCAGCTGAACGACGTCATAGGTAGAGAAGTGCCTATCACCCTGATCACCAAGCACTGTGGAGGAATAGTTCGTATTTAGGAAACAAGTACAGTCGTTCTGAGTGCTCAATATGTGTAACACACAAACCAGCACCTCTCAGAGCAGAAGCTGACAAGACAAGAAAACTGGGACATGGAAATCATCGTTGCCCAGCGGCAACACCCCGCCACTCCAGCCTGCTGCGAGTTTTGGGATGGGAGTGCTGCCATTGAAGAAACGCTAGCCAGCTGGCTCACGTTATACGAAACAAATCAGATCCTCATTCTCAGACTGTGCTCAGAAGTATCGAGGAGTGCACGGTATGTCGAGCGACATCGACAATAGTAGCCGTTAACTGCGAGGAGAGGTCCACTCACAGCCGAGGACTAAGGACTCCGCTACCATCGGCAGACTTTACTGCCAATAGCTGCAGGCGTCTGCCTTAGCTGAAGCCTGTATTCAGTCAAATTGGCGCCATATCTGCTGAGAGACTACCTCCCATTGACGGCCATCTCCATAGTAAGCCATCGGTTCGAGCTTAGACCACCTACCTGCCCAGCTTCACCATCACTATCTGCTGGCTTGTGCGGGACGCGCTATTGCTGTCCAATGCACAGACAGAGCCGACGCTTTTGCCTTCAACATACATAGTGGGTGCGTACCATCATCTTCAACTGTGCCAAATGTTAGCACCTCGTGAATTGGTGTGTTGTTTGCTGCTGCTAAGGGGGTTGCCAAGCAACCAGGGCTGTTAATTGTTACCTGTTGCCGACAATGCGTCATCTTGTGTCAGCTCTCTGGGACTGCAGTGACACCAGCAAGCGCCATCATCAGCTTGGGTCACCTTGCTGGTGGACTACTTCTGTTGCCGGCACACTACAGCACACTCCTGCGACCATGGCCGACTCCATCTGAAAAGGCATAGACCACCTCTCCATCTATGATCCCGTCTTTGTAACTGTCTTCACTACAGATGTTTTACTGACGATTAGCCGTACAAATCCGCTCACCACCACCACTACACCAAAGTCCAGGCGAAAGTAGGACACCCCACCCTGACTTTGTCAGCAGCCCTATTCAGCCGCCACTGTACATGTCGTTTCCCGACCTCCGGACAATAAATATTTGCATTTTCTTCCATTGTTTCAGCTTTTGTACATTTCTGTCTCGAACAGCCTCAGAAAATTGTTGAATAGCACAAACACTTTGCAAACCACGGTATACGTAATACATTAACTCTCTCTGAAATGCCCACTAACGACGACCTCCACATACTGACTGCAGCTGCTCGCAACTTAAAACGCTGCGACAACAAATCTGTAATAGCGACTGGCTATGTCGATGAGTAATACGCAAACTAATGTATGGAAAGTAAATACATATAGATAAAATGGTATGTGAGGATACAGCCAGCCTCCTCACAAAAATCCAACCAGTACACCAAATCGCTATGTTCACCACAATACTTTGTTTAGGTCATTGAGCATGTCTACCATTAATGACGACTTCTGGCGCAGCATTGCCCAGAATATTCCGAATTGCATTTGTGAACTTGGTTACAAAAGCCCTATTTCCTGATAGACATGACTAACCCTGTCGAAAGCATTTTGAATCCATTATGAACATCGCTGCTTTCTATGTATCTCGGTTTTTGTATAGGAAATACAATCTTTGTGTGTCATGGGTTGATGTCGCTTTCCTTGTATAGATTTGTATAGCGGATGATGATTTCGGTTTTCAGTTCTCAATTCATTCTCATCGATTGTTTTCTGGCCGTTAAGTTTTTCTCCCAATCTCTTGTAAAACAGTTTCTGTCTCTCTTACGTTCCCTGTCTAAGTGGTATATTGAAATAGGTTCTTCAACACAACATTGTGTTCTTACAGTTTTCTTTCGGATTTCACATGAAAGATTTGCTGACGAGATCTTGCGGACAACTCTGGCAAAACTGTGAAGTTGGTAGGAGCAGGTGGGCTTTCTCGGCACTACAGTTGATTAATGAAAGTCTAACAACACGCTTAGCTTGTGTGAGCCACTAATCCAACGAATGTCACTTGTGGCCACTAAATTATCCTGCCCTCCTGTGGAGAGCTGCTGCGGTACCCTTCTAGTAAAATTAGTAGGCACGTGGTCAGCAGAATGATAAATGGAACATTATTGCGGTTGCCCACTGTGCGTTATAAACTCTCGATTTCCCGCAATTAACGGATAATACGGATTGTGCCTTTTAATTCCATTCGACCGCTTAGAACACCACTGTCTATTTGATATTCTAAAGTGCCAAACCACTTATCACTTTCAAAACGGTGCCGTTCTTTTTAAGATACCACCATATGAACTCGTTTGAGCGTTCAAAAGATACAATGTAAACTTCTATATTCCGGATCCCTTAAACTGCACGCACCACATCAAGATTACTAATAACTCGGTAAAGGTGCATGGGTTTCCTCGTATTTCCACAAGCAATGACAGCTTTCTTACGATTTTCAGCATCTTTCAGTTTGACGAATACAGAATTCTGAATGACACACAGTTGAAGACATAGTGTATGATATTCTACAACTCCGAGTTCTTCCAAGATTCACTCATGAATTTCAGAAAGAATTCGTGTCAAAAATACAGCATGGTATTTATTTTAATGATCGGTATCATACTATTCGAAGTTTTTCTTAAAAAGTTTTAAAGACGACAAGTGAGTGAACGGCCGTCCGCGAGCATCAGCGCAGCTGCCGGTAACAGTGCCCAACTCGCGTGTCGGCACGCTGCACTGTGACGTGTTGACACGGTAAAAAAATGGCTCTGAACACTATGGGACTTGACATCTGAGTTCATCAGTCCCCTAGAACTTAGAACTACTTAAACCTAACTGACCTAAGGACATCACACACATCCATGCCCGAGGCAGGATTCGAACCTGCGACCGTAGGAGTCACGCGGTTACAGACTGAAGCGCCTAGAACCGCTCGGCCACATCGGCCGGCTGTTGACACGGCAACCACGCAGTTTAGTATTGAACGGTTACTAAATGATAAATATTTTTTTCAGTATTTTTCCAGAAATGTACAAAACTGAAAAAATTTTGAAGTTGCTATCCAGAGTTTACCAGCATACAGTCGGACACGAACGTTCTTCCTGTTACTATACCCATCGGCCGAGTAACTTCTCAGTTGGCCTCACGCGGCTGCGTTCACCCCGCACTAGTCCTCCTACCAAGGAAAAAGCCCTCGTAGTACGGGGACTCGAACCCGTTTCTAAACGTCCTACTAGGCCGTACTGACCATTCAGCTAAGAAAGTGGATTCTGTAGCCTGGAAAATTTCCCAATATTTGTTTCTCTTCATACTTTCAATTTAATCTCTTCTGGATAGTAATTAACATTAGCCGTAAGGCTCTTTGTGTCAAAGTACATCATCAAATTGTTCACTTTAACATGCCACCCTTACGGGTTCCCATTCGGGCCCTAAGTTTTCGACCTGTCCAACCACAGATTCCTTCTATTGACACCAACTTTTATTACACTCTGTCGAGGCAACTGGTGGTCAAACGTAAATAATGAAAAGAGCTGCAGGTAAAATATGGCACAACGCAAAGCCTGTAAACCAACTGTAACGCACTGGGTGGTTATAATTTAACTTTTTACATCATTCTTACATCTATACTCCGCAAGCCACCATATGGTGTGTAAGGCAAAGGGTGCTTGGTGTATAGTGTCATTTTCACCTTTTTCTGTTCCAGTCGCACGTGGTTCGTGGGGAGAAAGACTACTGGCAAGCCTCCGTCTGGGCTCGAAACACTCTCATTTTATCTTCATACACTTTCAGCGAGATATCAGTAGAATAAAGCAATATATTCGTCCACACATCTAGGACTGAACGCGCGCGTGAAGTTAACAGCAGACCATAACGTGATGCAGACTGCCTGTGTCGCAGCGTATGCCACTGGAGCCGCCTGCGCATATCTCTGACGATTTCGTGCTGATCTTCTTAGGATTATATTTCCACTATCAGTCGCATATGGTACGGGTCCCATACTGATTAGAAGTATTCAAGTATCGGTCGAATGAGTGTTTCGTAAGCGACTTTATTTTTTTGATGAACTGCATTTGCCGAGGACTTTTTCAGTGGATCTCAGTCTTGGGCCTGCCTGACTCACGATTAATTTTATGTTTCCGTTATACGTCAGATCGCTCAGTACGAATACTTGTCCGGCCGGTGTGGTCGTGCGGTTCTAGGCGATTCAGTCTGGAACCGCGTGACCCCTACGGTCGCAGGTTCGAATCCTGCCTCGGGCATGGATGTGTGTGATGTCCTTAGGTTAGTTAGGTTTAAGTAGTTCTAAGTTCTAGGGGACTGATGACCACAGATGTTAAATCCCATAGTGCTCAGAGCCATTTGAACCATTTTGAACGAATACTTGTAAATATCTTATGGGAATAACTGCTTCCAGTTTGTAATCATACAATAACGTGTTGTACCCTATGTCTTCGCAGTATGCTACATTTGTATATGTTGATGGTGTGATATTCCTGGCTGTTGCCGCCAGTATTTTATCTTGCTAGAAGCTCGCCTTGATGCAGCTTGATACTCGTGAAGTATCATATGGCACAAATGTGGAGTGAGGTACAAGCAGTAAATGGTACAGTATGTACCATTCCCGAGGGAGAGTCCGCCAATTGTACTGGACTTGCTGCTGATTGGTCGGCACATTCGGGTGTTAGACGCCAAAACGCCTAATTCTCTTATTAATTATTTATATACTTTTCATCGTATTTAACACGGTTTTCAGTATGACAATCTCTCATGGTCACCAAACGAGTCTACCGTTTTTGTTTATTAAATTTCACTAGTTTTGAGAAACAGAAGAGTAACGATATTACAACCGAAGTGCTTGGGATACCTTTGGGTCGCTTTGGCGCGCCTGAGAGTACTTCGGCTGCGCAAGTCACGCTGTTTCGGGTGTTCTTCAGAGCCGGACGTGTATCTCTGTTTCGGACGACATGTCGTACTCTGTATCGAAAGTTGTCAGAAAAGTTACCGTACTATTAAGAAAGCTACCTAGAGTGTTTATAAGACAGCGTAAAAAGTGATATTTTAAAATAGAACAAACACGATACATTAATGAGAGGTGTCGCCTACCACCATTGTCAGTACTACAGATCCTGCCCTCTGTAGATACAGAGACTAATCTGGGCAAGTGGCATCCCACAAAAAAAAGGCACAAACACAGGTTCTAGCTCGAGATGAGAGCATAGCAGCCTCCGTCGAAGAAGATCCCACGACCGACGATCTGTCTTCTGCGCTGGGGACGCAACTTTAAAAGACGACAGATTGGTGGAAAGAACTGTTAGGGACTCTCATTCAATCTCTGCAGATCTCTCCAACTACCAGGTCTGACTTCCAACACGATTATGTATAATTTATGATGGTCAGTTGCCACATACGCTACTTGAGCCAGTGTAGACGTAAAACAATTTACTGTGTGGGTACCCAACTTAACAGGAATTATGTTCAGACTGTACGCTGTACGATTTGCGTAGTTAACTGTGATAGCGCCATCACTTGCCATTAGACGAAGTATTGGTGTGGCGACGTAGGGTTGAAACACAAGCATCAGTGTTCGTTAAAGAAGTGTGCATTGCGAATGTCAACATGGGTCTGGCCAACGTATGCAGGGTTTACTCTAAAGAGGTTTTATCAGAACGATAGCATTAGTGCTGCTGTTCTTAGAGAGTATCGACGCATTAAGAGAATACGGAAAACTGGTGGTGGTGGTGGTTAGTGTTTAACGTCTCGTCGACAACGAGGTCATTAGAGACGGAGCGCAAGCTCGGGTTAGGGAAGGATTGGGAAGGAAATCGGCCGTGCCCTTTTAAAGGAACCATCCCGGCATTTGCCTGAAACGATTTAGGGAAATCACGGAAAACCTAAATCAGGATGGCCGGAGACGGGATTGAACCGTCGTCCTCCCGAATGCGAGTCCAGTGTGCTAACCACTGCGCCACCTCGCTCGGTACGGAAAACTCCTCAGTTGAAGAACATGATTCGGAAACGGATCCATTGACCGATTGTTTCCAACCATGTGGCCTCCAAGACCACAAGATTTTTAATCGGGAAGGTTGGGTTACCTAAAGGCCAGGGTTTATCAAAGGGACATTAGCATACATTGGAGACTGAAGATGAGTGTAGTGCAGGAGGTAGCCAACACCCCGCATGAGATGTCTTGAGCAGTAGTAAAGCAATCTCTGGTGCGGATCCAGGCTATCGTGGGTGCCGATGACCGTCACTTTGAGCAACGCTTATAACCTGGAACGTAAACGTGGCAAGCAACTAACGAATGTGGAAATTAAATGTGTTTCTTTAAATGATTTATTCGTTCTTTCTCTTCCCATGTCCTTGCAAATGTTTCCACAAGGTTTCATTGTCCTGCGATCACTCGTCCTTCATGGACCCCCCTCTAGCAGCGAACGTTTGATTATAACCACCCTACTTATTACTACTTGCCTGTCGCATATCTTCCGGCTCGTTCTGCTGTCAGTGTCACATTAATGGTATTGTCCAATCTGACAGATGAATGATAATGTGCAAGATTAATTGTAAACGTACCTTAATTGTTCTAGAGCGGATTGTTGATACGTATCAGTGCACTATTAAATGTGATTTTTAAGGTAGCAGTAGGAGGCAAAAAGAGACTTTCATATAACTGTGAGTGTTCTGAAGAGGCTGCTTACGTTCCAGATTTTGTGGTTATTTAAATATGCAAGCAGAATTGCTATATAATTCTGTAGTGTCGTTTATTGTGAATACGGTAAACTGGGTTTCTTTTCAGCAGTTGCATCTCTCTGATAATTTTACGTTGACGCGTGGCACATTTATGAAATTTATCCTTCAAAATAGAGTCTACACAACACTCTGACTGAAAGAAAGAAGGAGAAAAAGTTTCAAAAGTAATTGTAAACATTAACTGAATTCGCCGTCGGTGGTTGGCAGAACATGATCAAAATATTAAATAAGGAACAGTTCCTACTGTTCTTGACAATTATATTTATTTGGTCACGAACCAACTTGTGGCTTCTTGGGCCATCGTCTGGTGTCAGCTGTATCTCGCAGCCACAAACAACATGACGTGCGAATTGCATAGAAATTATTTATCCAGAAGATACAAAAATACACAAATGATTACATGTAGAGTATTTGCAAAGGAAAGTATTACCGTTTTTATGTCACGCATAGATAGTTACGTTGATTAAAAAAAGAGACAAAGTTTTTTTGTGGGGGTACACATTTATCAACTGATGAAAAGTAAAGTTGGATTTATAATATTAAACTAGTATTATTACAATGTATTAAAGTAGTAAACTGAGCTCTGTTTATCAGTTGTTAAAAGCATCTACACACAAAAAACTACGTGCTTCCTCTTTTAATCAAAGTAACTACTTACGATCAGCATAAAAAATGCGTTACATTCGTACGTAAACTTTTGTAAGTAGCAGACCATCTTATCTGTTTGCGACATTCAGCTGCCACGTAACGATGTTCTAAGAAACCGAAAGCTGGTTCTTGACCAAGGAATTATAATTTTTCAGAACATTGGGAAGTGTTCACGATTTAGTGTTCCTGATTATTAAATCACTCTTTGTGAGATACAAAATCAAAGATAGAATTCTTTCGCAGTCGCCCTTCTGAGAGATTTCACCAACTGACAGGGAAGTTAACTTACGTGTCAACTGTTTATACACAGCTGTCATATCTGGTGCATCAAGCGTCGTTGTACACACTAGCTGCTGTTCCCACAACAAACTCATAACGTGGGCACGGCCGAAGGATAACTTGTCGATTTTCGTCCGTGGGAAAGGCCATCAATGTTAAGAAGGCAATCTTCATGCACTGAGTTATCAGAAATCTCTAACTGCAATTAAATCATTAAAAAATGGAGAGCAACACACCCTATCACCTGCAGAACACTTACAAGGCTCTAAAATGTGCTACACTACTGCAACGTATTGTGTTACGTTGAAATGTATTATAAATAATTTGGGCACGGTGCAGACAGAAGCGGCTTCTTACGCGGAGGATCAACGCGAACTTCAACCTCCATCTGTTGACCTGAAAAAGTGACGGCCCTTTTTATCTAAACACACAGTTACAGGCAGGTAAATATTATTTAAGTAAAATACGAATTGCAAGAACATTAAGTAATCGTCTCTTTCGTGGTCGGAGAAACAACACAATCACAGAGTACGGACATTGTAAAAAATGAAAATTCTTATCAATAAGATGGTCCCATTATAAGTAATCTACTAATCGCTATAAAGTATAACTTCGCTACGATTTACGTTATTGATCCAGAGAAGGGTCTTAAATTATTGACCCTATGATGGATGACAGTGTGTACAATAGAAAGTCAGTTCATCATCTTATATACAATGAGGGCTTCAAACGAATCTTAAGCGAATTTATGGATCATGGCTAATGACGAAAATAGAACTTAGTTTTTACATCACAATCAGAAACTCTTCCTGAATTACTGATCTATTCTATAGGTATAAACCCAAAAATAATTTGTGTATTCACTGGTTTTACATAAATAACTAATGACAAAAGCTTCCAAATACAGCGTGGCATAGCACAGGTGGAAGAACTATGTAATTGAAAACACAAAAACACAAAAATAACGTGGGGTAAGCACTGTGTTGGCTTCTACCTACAAATACATTATAAAATATCTTAAAACACATTACTTATACATTCAGTGAAAATCTATAATAAATGCTCATACTCGTATTTAGTAATTTATGCAACTACTTTTTACAACTTGGCGTGTTTTTATTTCGAATAATTATGTTAGTTATAATTGAGGAGGTTGGCGGAGGTAAGTGTTAACCCACAACAACGAAATTTACATTAATGCAAGGTCTAAAGTTGGGTAAATTCAAAGACAAGACACACATTCAATAACAACGAGCAACTTACCTGTCGGTAGGTTTAGATCTTCTTGTTATGAGCATTTAGGGCGTTCGAAAACACAACGTGCAATTTCGTCGGAATACTCCTTAGTAAAATGAGGCCTAACACTCTCTTCCGCCTAGCATTACAGTTATGTGCTTATCTTATTACGAAATGCATTTAGTATTCGTTCAGTATTGTAGCGTAATATGTCGTTTAACAATTAGACCACAACTTAGAGTTATGCTTAATTTTTAGTACCGGATGACACAATTTACAGGTCTAGTTTTACAGCCTTGGAAGAGGACTGAAAATATGATGTGACGTTCTAGCGTGGAGTTTTCGTTGTAAATACTTATTTGATAGTAAACACTAAGCTTTTTTTAAATGATAAACAGAAGATGTGCATCACGATGTTAAGCGTACCCTAGATACATGCTAGGAAATTACTAGATGACATGTGATGATGTCCCGCTTTGATTGTAACTTCTTTCCTTCAAAACAGAAAAAAAAGCAAATTGCTTCATACCAGAGGATGCCATTGTGTAAAGTCAAAGCACACGTAAATCAACATCTGAATCCCTACTAATCTTTTTTTTGCAATATGATTTTCCCAATGGACACTACCGTTTCACTCTAGAGGTGAGAGATAAAGAGTTGAGTGTTCTTTTTGTTAAAAGAAATCGGACACGTTAGCGCGCTTACTTCGCGAGGAACGCAGTTTCATACCCTGGCAGACCCTCAAGCTTGCCACTGGCCGCTTACTTTCGAGATGTACCTGTATTATATTCAGTCTTTCGTGTCTGGTTCCAGACGAGCGCGGACGGCAACGTGACGACGAGTACCCTGTCACTGTCGCCTGTGGCTGACGACTCTGGACGGCAACTGTGCTGCAGGGCTGCCAACATCCTACTTCCGCCGCCAGAGGTCGGCGAGCAGCTGCACGACTGCCGCACGCTGCACGTCCGCTGTGAGTGCGGCCGCTTCCCGTCTACACCACATTTTCCAATCCAGGCTGTCTGTCTCCTAAGACTCACCTTTAAATTACGTTTGTAGTATAATATAAAATGTACTTTAAGGAAACCACAAATACAAAATTGAAATAACGATCGCGAATATGAAAGACAAACATTAAGAAGCCACCATGAAACTTCGTGACCGTGGCCCTTCTCTATATACTGTGCGTGACAAGTAAAAGTGAAGCACTTGGAAGGTAATGAGGAAACAAACTGAAACTTAATGGGTTGAAAGGGTATGTAATTTTATTGCAGGAATTACGAAATCTAATCAAGTTTATGAATAACTGGCAGTATGAACCGACTTATCAGTATGAAGATGCACCCTCTCTGGTCCGGATTCCTGCACTGATTCCGTTGGGAAGGTAATGTCACTGGGACGGAGCTGACATTCGACTTGGTCCCACACACGCTCTCCCAGTGACAGATATGGAGATGATGCAGGCCACGGGGGTACCTCGGCATACACCACTACACCATTGAAGGCATTTACTGACAAGTGTAAAAAGTACCAAGCTTTCAGTCTGATAAATCATGGTTGCAAGATATTAACTCCAGTTCCTTACAGAAGAATGGAAAAACTGATAGAAACCGATCTCGGGGAAGATCAATTTGGATTCCGCAGAAATAAAGGAACGTGCGAGGCAGTATTGACCTTACCACTTATCTTAGAATATTGGTTAAGGAAAGACGGACCTACGTTTATAGCATTTGCAGATTCAGAGAAAGCATTTGACAATGTTGATTGGAATACTCTGTCTGAAATTCTGATGGTAGTAGAGGTAAAATACGGAGAGCAAAAGTTTATTTACAACTTGCACAGAAAGGAGACAGCAGTTATAAGAGTCGAGAGGCATTAAAAGGAACCTGTGGTTGAGAAGGGACTGGATTGTAACCTATACCCGATATTATTCAGTCTGTGCACTGAACAAGCAGTAACGGAAGCCAAAGAAGAATTTGAAGTGGGATTTAAATTTCAGGGAAAAGAAATAAAAGCTTTGAGGTGTGCCAATAACATAGTAATTCTGTCTGACAGCAAACGACTTTGAAGAGCAGTTGAACGGAATGGACATTGTCTTGAAAGAAAGATACAAGGTGAATATCAACAAAAACAAAACAAGGATAATGGAATGAAGTCAAATTAAACTAGGTGATGCTAAAGAATTTACATTAGAAAATGAGACACTTAAAATAGTTGATGATTTTGGCTATTTGGGCAGGAAAATAGCTGTTGATGATCGAAGCAGAGAGGATATAAAATGCAGACTGGCAAGGCAAGAAAAGAATTTGTGAAGAAGAGAAATTTGTTGGCATCCAATGTGGATTTAAGAATTAGTCTTCTCTGAAAGAGTTTGTCTGCAGTGTACCCATGAATGCAAGCGAAACATGGACGATGAACAGTTCAGACAGGGCCGGCCGGTGTGGCCGTGCGGTTCTAGGCGCTTCAGTGTGGAAGCGCGTGACCGCTACGGTCGCAGGTTCGAATCCTGCCTCGGGCATGGATGTGTGTGATGTCCTTAGGTTAGTTAGGTTTAAGTAGTTCTAAGTTCTAGGAGACTGATGACCACAGATGTTAAGTCTCATAGTGCTCAGAGCCATTTGTACAGTTCAGACAAAAATAGAACAGCTTTAGAAACGTGGTGCTACAGAAGAATGTTGCAGGTTAGATGAGTGGATCACGTAACTACAATGGAGGTACAGAATAGAATTGGGGAGGCAAGAAATTTGTGGCGTAACTTGACCCAGAGAAGGGACGGTTGATAGGACACGTTCTGAAACTTCAAGGGATCACTAAATTAGTGTGAAGTGAAGTGTGAGGGATTAAAAATCATAAAGGGAGACCAAGAGACGAATACAGTAAGCAGATTCAGAAGAACGTACGCTAGAGTAGTTATTCAGGGATGAAGAGGCTCGCTCTGGATAGACTAGCATGGAGAGCTGCATGAAACCAGTCTTCGGATTGAAGACCATAACAACAGATAACTCTACGCACAGTATTTTTTCAGGAAAAAGACGTCAATAACTCGTAACGAGACTGGCGTCTTTCCTTATTGTTTCTGACATCTTCGCTACAGTGTGGATGACTTATTATTGCTGGCTGCCTCCCCATTTCTTCCTAATGACCTTCGGATTACTATTACCAGGTATAAAATCATTGATCTATGACACGTTAGATATAAGTGGGCGAGTTTACAGTAAATGCGAACATCCACTTATCGGTGGTGGTCCTGTGTGTTTCATGCACAAACAGAGAACTCCGCCAGCTGTGGGTCTGATCCAACTCGGCCAGAGACTGGACGAGGAAAATAACCACAGCAGATTTCTTGAAGTGCTGATTGTGGATAATATGGGCTGGTAATGACATGAGATATAGCGCTGTTGAGGCAGAATTCCCTCAATTTTCGAGCCACGAAGGCTGGTGCGCTATCGCTCACCGGCACCTCAGGTGCTCCAAACACCGTAAATATTCGTGCTAAATGCTTAATTGTAACCGCAGAGATGGTGGTCTTACTTCAGAGCAGCCAGACAAAACACCTAAAGGTGTCCGCCACCAACACCATTTACCGATATCCGTGCTTGGTACGGGGTTGGGCACCCAGATTAGCGATAAAAATTTGGTTCATGGGATGCTCTGCCCTAGAGGAATTCAGCTCACCCGCTTGAGTACCGGCAATGAGCTTAGCTATCTTACATTTTAACATTGCCTGACTAGCTTCCTTACATAGCCATTGAAAGTCGGTCAGGTTAAATGTTCCTTATTTTTTTGATTGTCTCATAAAGCTCTAGATTTTACGCACATAACGCATTGCGGAAGTACTTGAAACAGGATGACCCAGTTCTGTCGGAAGATATAACTTATGTCTCACATCACAGCGAGAGCGGTAAGAAAGCATGCCGTTACTGAGAGAATAACTTGGGACCTCCGTACCTTCCCTAATTTTGTTGTTTAAAGTTCCTTAACCGGGCATCTGCATCTTGTCTCTTCCCCCGCCCCTTCCGTCAGAATTCTAAACAGCTCTGAAATCTCTCCTAGTACTGCAGGAAAACACACCTGCTCTTCACTGTTTTGTGGCGACTCGGCGACTATAAGCTCTTAGTGAAATATACGACTGAGGGTCTGTATCTTGGTTGTCTACGCTTTTGAAGTTCCTCACTTTAAACCAGGTAGCCAAAATCCTCACTGGCCATCTAGCTATCCATCTGGTTTTATGGGGCCCCGCCAACACTCAAGCCAAGCCCTGGTTATCAGTTTCCAGTCGAAATGGTCTATGCGCTAGGTAAAATGAGTATTTGCTAGTGGCGGACACGGACCTTGACGCATAGGCCATCAGTTTCCTTACTCCCTCATATTCTTGGAGTAACATAGCTACTATTCCAGAATTAGACGCGTCGCTCAATAAGATAAACTCATCACAGCCAACACAAGGACACTGGCTACAGCGAATTTCATTGAATCAAACGTTGTTTGCTGGGTATAGATCGACTAGAACTTCGACCCTCTTCCGCAATGATTTAGTGATGCAGACAGTAGCACAAAAACAAGAATAAATTTGCGATAAAAGTATCTTCCCTTTAATCTAGGCTATACCTATCTTGTCATTAGGCAAAGAGAACTCGAGGATGGCTTTAGTGAGGTCCTCATCTACATTAATTTCCTTAGTAGATACTATGTACTCCAACAGCGAAATTTTTCGACAGTCCAGATTCACCTTTGACAGTTTTACATCAGCCCAGCATCACAGAGTCGCAGTAAGACTTGCCACAAATGATGCAAATGCTCATCAAAGACTATACCGTAGAAGAAAGTGTCATCCAAGTAATTGTTCACAGACATAAACTTCAGGTCACCTAACATGAAAGGTAACAACTGTGACCACACTGCCTCCGTAGCCACCCTCAAGAGCTCATGGCTGTACTGCAACAGGTCACGATCGTGCAAAACGCTGTGAGATGCTTAGGTGACGCGTATGGAGAGAGTGATGACGTTATAACACCATGTGCCGAAAGTTGGCCAACAGTCATTCGCATCTTCCTCATCCGAAGAGGTGACAACTGGTAAAGGGACTGGTATGACAGGCTTCTGATCAGTAAGCTGGATTTTATGTTGTCTTATCAGTGACCCCTAAATTAGCAGTAAGCACATCAGGAAGCTCGTCCAACACGATGACTTTATAACACCATGTGCTGAAAGTTGTCCAACAGTCTTTCGCATCTTCCTCATCCGAAGTGGTGACAACTGGTAAGGGGACTGGTATGACAGACTTCTGATCAGTAAGCTGGATTTTATATTCAGTCTTATCAGTGACCCCTAAATTAGCAGTAAGCACATCGGGAAGCTCGTCCAACACTCCGAAAAACCGCCTTCTTTAACGTTACACACTCTCTTAAGGTAGTTATGATTACATAAGTCATAGTTCTTACCATCCTGATATGTAAACATGAATTTCCTACTAATATAATGTAAAATTCACTCTGTTTGATTTTTCGAAAAATCACATCCAGACAATTCCTTAATAGTCAAACCCCTTACAACGGTAAAATTCAGCAGTCATGACAGCCCCCGGATTCCTAATTTAACAAATATTTTTACCGAGAATCAAAAACTCCGCGTTAATGTCCCATCATTACGTGGGTACCTTTTGCAGAGGAGGTAGTTTGTAAATCCGAAACAGCCTGTTATACCAAGCAGGGATATAGGAGGTACCGGAGTCAAGCAAAGTGCAAATGCTCTCATCATTCATAGTAGCAAGATGAAAAGGTAAACCAGATTTCGAAACCGATTTCACATCACTAGAAGTAAAGAAGCACCCCTAAATCTTATCATGCACTGCCACTTTGTGGCGTCAACTTCGCGTCACCCTCTCCCACAGTACTGGTCAGTCTCGCACCAAATCGCCGGACTACTTGCATCGAAACCTGTCTTACTATCAGATACCTTCAGCTTCGATGCACTTTGCTGTGGGGTGTTCCATCATAGAAGTATATCGATTAACAACACGCTTTACATCACTCAAGCCGCTGTTTTCGACGATCTCCAAT
Organism: Schistocerca cancellata; assembly: GCF_023864275.1. Taxonomy (NCBI): domain Eukaryota; kingdom Metazoa; phylum Arthropoda; class Insecta; order Orthoptera; family Acrididae; genus Schistocerca; species Schistocerca cancellata. The sequence goes on from NC_064626.1 coordinate 968,937,880, forward strand.
ATTCTGTCGAGTTTGGCGAACGTTTCAGTTTCATAAGGGAAAGGGTTACTTGACTTGTTTTCCGACTCACATCTTCCAAAACAAAAATATTCTTGACCAACTATACTTCTGATATACACTACTGGCTATTAAAATTGCTACACCAAAAAGAAATGCAGATGATACCTGGGTAATCATTGAACAAATATACTAAAACTTACATGTGAATACATTTTCACGCAATTTGGGTGCATAGATCCAGAGAAATCAGTACCCAGAACAAACACCTCTGGTTGTAATAACGGCCTTGATACGCCAGGGCATTGGGTCAGACAGAGCTTGTATTGCGTGTACAGGTACAGCTGTCCATGCAGTTTCAACACGATACCACAGTTCGTCAAGAGTGGTGACTGGTGTATTGTGACGAGGCAGTTGCTCGGCCACCATTGACCAGACGTTTTCAATTGGTGCGAGATCTGGAGAATGTGCTGGCCAAGGCAGCATTCGAACATTTTCTGTATACAGAAAGGCCCGTAAAGGACCTGCAACATGCTGTCGTACATTATGCTTCTGAAATGTAGGGTTTCGCAGGAATCGAATGAAGGGTAGAGCCACGGGTCGTAACACATCTGAAATGTAACGTCCAATGTTCAAAGTGCCGTCAATGCAAACAAGAGGTGACCGAGACGTGTAACCAATGGCACCCTCTACCATCACGCCGGGTGATACGCCAGTATGGCGATGACGAATACACGCTTCCAACGTGCGTTCACCACGAGGTCGTCAAACACTTATGCCACCTTCATGATGCTGTAGACAGAACCTGGATTCATCCGAAAACATGATGTTTTGACATTCGTGCACCCAGGTTCGCCGTTGAGTACACCATCGCAGGCGCTCCTGCCTGTGATGCAGCGTCAAGGGAAACCGCAGCCATGGTCTCCGAGCTGATAGTCCATGACGCTGCAAACGTCGTCGAACTGCTCGTGCCAATGGTTGTTGTCTTGCAAACGTCCCCATCTGTTGACTCAGGGATCGAGACGTGGCTGCACGTGGTTACAGCCATGCCGATAAGATGCCTGTCATCTAGACTGCTAGTGATACTAGGCCGTTGGGATCCAGCACGGCGTTCCGTATTACCCTACTGAACACACCGATTCCATATTCTGCTAACAGTCATTGGATCTTGACTAACGCGAGCAGCAATGTCGCGTTACGATAAACCACAATTGCGATAGGCTACAATCCGACATTTATCAAAGTCGGAAACGTGATGGTACACATTTCTCCTCCTTACACGAGGCACCTCAACAACGTTTCACCAGGCAACGCCGGTCAACTGCTGTTTGGGTATGAGAAATCTGTTGGAAACTTTCCTCAATTCAGCACGTTGGAGATGTCGCCACCGGCGCCAACCTTGTGTGAATGCTCTGAATAGCTAATCATTTGCATATCACAGCATCTTCTTCCTGTCGGTTAAATTTCGCGTCTGTATCACGTCATCTTCGTGGTGTAGCAATTTTAATGGCCAGTAGTGTACAATGGCAAATGGTGGACGTAGCTACCGTAATGTCCTCCGTATAACGCTGTAGTGGATCCCTGTGGCTTCTAACACGGTAAGAATATCGTCTGGCCACATCATTCCGAATTCTACTAGTCAAGGTCCCCTCCAGCAATAACCAAAATAAAAATACCAGTTAACGCCGAAGTATGACAGAACAAGTCGAAAACCAAGTAATAGTAACAGTGCACTGTAATTCCTTCAGTGTGAATGATCTTGCGCTATTTGATATAAAATGTGAACAAAAATAATGTACTCTCGTTATCCCACTGCATGTATACCGACAAGGCAACCGTCCGTGAAATGGGGGCCACACTTCTTAGAAATGTAACAGGAAATAACACACGTGCCTGTTACAAGAACAGAACATAGCCAGTGCACCCACACAGGTCGGAACCACACTATGTTGCAGCGCAATATCGCACTTAGGAACCCTATCACTGGAGCTCACTGGGTCACCCTAGTCACACACTCAAGACGGACGGATATGGCGGGAGAGAAATCGTATGTGCTTTCAGGCAGAAAGCCCAACAAATCGATCTCGAATAGATGAATAATGCAATGGCTTACCTCCCATACACTGGCAAAGTACATAACAAAGTGTGCAGAATCTTGGCTCGACGCAACCTCCAAAAACGGCGTGGATCATTAGGTTCAATGGAACTTGGGGCTCCGTAAACCATGTCTTGCGTATTCCATATGTGGTAAGGCATAAATCGAACTGACTGAGTGGACAGTGAAGAAAGGTGCCAGAAGGACAATAGAGACACTCAACTGAAGCAAGGCACCAAATCTGTGCTTGGGAAACGCCGCCTAGCAACAGGCTCAGGCAGTCAATGAAATATGAACAAACTGAAGTGGTAATGCAGACGTCGTCCTTTGATTGTGGTGCTTACTCCCCCATAAGAAGTAGCTGCTGTTTCGAGAGCATTTTCATGCAGAAAGATGTGAGTGGTACCTATCAGCAATCGAAAATATTCATTCGGTTTTTCTTCTCTCTACTTTCTATTTTCTAGTGAGACATATCCGCATCTGTCGAAACTGGTGCTGTTACTACTAATAATAAGCAGGACTGATGAGGGAAGTGTGATTTAGAGTACATATGTTTCTGACTTACAAAGTCGTATAAAATCCATTAATTTCTTAAGAGACAGAACAGAAGTCTCCAGACTTCATTCTAGTTGGTTTATAAGCAGCTCGTGCAGTGGGTATACACTAACGATGCCATCATAGGACACCAGAATACTGTAGAAAAAAGTGGTTTTATTATTTTAAAGTTTGTCACTGTAGTGATTGGGGTAGAAAATTTGCAGGGTGGTTGTATGTTTGATGTTGGATATGTACTCGTATATCCTGAATTAGAGTATTACGAGCGTTGCATTATGCGTGTCTAATACTTCCAAAACTGATGGCACTAGCAGTATAGGATTTTTAGGTGCAGAACTGTGTAACTGTCAGAGTAGGTGTTTATGCTCCACAGTCATTTCTCTCATGCTGATGCCTTCCTGGTACTGACTATAGACAGTGGAATAATGCTTCAGAATTAATAGCATGGTTGGTTTATGTGAAATGTTTCAAATTCCAACCATATAGAACCCCACCACGCACAAACTACGTATTTGTTCTTATCCGTCTGTTATATCACCATAACACCCTCAAGTCTACTACTGACTGATAAGAAGTGCCACCCTCCTTATCGCACATATGGAGGGATCTTCTGCTTTTGGATGGGTGCCGTGGGTAAGATTGGTATTGCAGTGAGGACAATGTGGGGTTGATCTGCCGATCTCCAACTTTGTCTTATGAACGCGAGAATCCTCTGTGACGCCCATCCACACTATGGAAAATGGCTAGTCGTAATCGTAAATTCTGCAATATGATCGGTGGGCTGGAAATATGTAGATAACTTAACTGCACCAGTGCAGGACGTTGTCTGGTACACTTTGGAATACATGGTCTAATGGATGTACTGCGCAGCCATCTATCTGCATTGTCAGTCTACCTGCAGAGTATTGGAGGGGTGATTAAGCGATAATGCAGAAAGTCAGCAGAATTCTGTCATTTCATTGATTGGCCTTGAAATCATGGGACAACTGGTAAAATTACTAACATTGACCATGCTATGAACTGCAGTGCAGATTACAGTACATCATCGCATATCAACAGTGCAATTCCCATCCCATCCATCCGCTGTTATGCTACTGATAACCGAATAATGATTGGCTGACAGCACTTCACTGGGATGGAGGGAGCCTTGGGGAACACTAGATTTCTACTACTTGTCACTGTGAAGCAAGGGATTAAATGTAGAGGTCGTCACCTTCAGACAGTTGTTTGGAAGCAAACCACAATTCTGCACACTCATCCTATTTCCATAAGCTGTGATGGCCTCCATATGTTCTTATTTTTTTAAATTCTTTTTTAGCCAATAAAGTAGCAGTACCTATTTTTATTTCTACTACCTCACATATGTTATGAACGGCATCTTCAGGTCATGGTCTACACCAGAACAGTAATCATATACATTACTACAAAACGAGGAAGCAATGCAGTTTGAAATGGAACACCAAGATATCCACTACCCCATCACCAAGTGATGATCAGCCTTCTGTGCTATTCAAGGGACTGAAACGAGTTAACGTCGGTTTAGCAGCTGTTACAGACCTTTAAGTCACGGTAGAAAAACAAAGTGCAGGGCAGTGTTCGAAACTGTAGTCTTGCAATACTTGGATGTGTTACAGCCGAAAAAACAATGTATTACACTGCTTATGAAGGACCAATAGAGGAACCCTCTCTTGTGACTAATAGTCTGTAGGACACGGTCTTCCTCTAGTACAGGCGACAATACTTTACTCAGATCTGTGCAAGCAACTTCTAGCACTGGCCACATCCTTAAGTGGAGTGATATGTGTGTATGTAATAGGCTAGATGTCAACATGAAGAGGGTATTTGGTTTTTCCATATATCAAAAGAGGGAGAGGCAATAAAGTGCAAGTGTTATAGGAGTTTCTATTACAAGGAGTGGTGTAACTGGTTAAAGAGTGGATGCAGGTAGTTCTCTCGAAACTACACCAACTAAAACCAACAAAAATCGGCTGTATCCATTCTCGTGGAATAATGACTGTTTTTACTATTACTGTCACGATTGCACGTTCAGAAAACGGTTGTTACCGTAAGTCCCGTGTTATTTCATACTTCATAATCTCTACTTATAAAGAAGACACTACTTGAATTATTGCTCATTCTGGAACCTACAAATTATAGTGCCTTTTTTCCCGACATTTGAGTAGTTGCCTGAAATTTGTTCTGATGATCAACTCGCTTACAAAACTAGAAGGCAAGTATGTGCTGTATAATAGAAACTTCACAGACATGTCGGCAAAAGAGAGTCATGCAGCACAAATGTCAATCGCAAGCACGCAGACGGTAGCTGGATTCCATGTAACGGAAGAGATTTGTAAATGCAGGTGTGATATAGCTTTTCATTGATAAAACAGGACTTTCCATAGTGTACATAACAGCAATGTCCTCTTGAATTATAGCTTGTTGTTGTAGAACGTAAAGTGATTGTGCTTATTCTGACATGTGAGCTAATGATGTGGCAGAATGTGATCTCTAACGTTGTTTCTTGTGTCTGAAAGTTTTCTATAAATCATGTGAAACATTTTCTCTCGGTAGGCTTTAGTAAATTTATCTGACGCTATGCTTACGTTTAGTCTCTTCAGAGCAGTAATACAAAGGAGAATTTATAAGATGTCTGTAACATATTTTTTATTATATTGAAATAAAAGGTTGATTGCATGTTTTTGCTAGGAGCTTATTAGTCTTCAAAATGTCAACGTGAATTCAAAACACGGTCACATCAAGGCCAATAATATTCTATATCTCAAGCGTAAAATTTTATTTCATCGAATCATTTGCAACCGTCGATTAGGGTACATCGCCGTCACGGAATATACAGGGTGTTACAAAAAGGTACGGCCAAACTTTCAGGAAACATTCCTCACACACAAAGAAAGAAAATATGTTATGTGGACATGTGTCTGGAAACGCTTACGTTCCATGTTAGAGCTCATTTTATTACTTCTCTTCAAATCACATTAATAATGGAATGGAAACACACAGCAACAGAACGTATCAGCGTGACTTCAAACACTTTGTTACAGGAAATGTTCAAAATGTCCTCCGTTAGCGAGGATACATCCATCCACCATCTGTCGCATGGAATCCCTGATGCGCTGATGCAGCCCTGGAGAATGGCGTATTGTATCACAGCCGTCCACAATACGAGCACGAAGAGGCTCTACATTTGGTACCGGGCTTGCGTAGACAAGAGCTTTCAAATGCCCCCATTAATGAAAGTCAAGAGGGTTCAGGTCAGGAGAGCGTGGAGGCCATGGAATTGGTCCGCCTCTACCAATCCATCGGTTACCGAATCTGTTGTTGAGAAGCGCACGAACACTTCGACTGAAATGTGCAGGAGCTCCATCGCGCATGAACCACATGTTGTATCGTTCTTGTAAAGGCACATGACCTAGCAGCGCAGGTAGAGTATCCCGTATGAGATCATGATAACGTGATCCATCGAGCGTAGGTGGAAGAACATGGGACCCAATAAGACATCACCAACAATGCCTGCCCAAACGTTCGCAGAAAATCTCTGTTGATGACGCGATTGCAGAACTGCATGCGGATACTCGTCAGCCCACACATGTTGATTGTGAAAATTTACAATTTGATCACGTTCGAATGAAGCCTCATCCGTAAAAAGAACATCTGCACTGAAATGAGGATTGACACATTGTTGGATGAACCATTCGCAGAACTGTACCCGTGGAGGCCAATCAGCTGCTGATAGTGCCTGCACACGCTGTACATGGTACGGAAACAACTGATTCTCCCGTAGCACTCTCCATACAGTGACGTGGTCAACGTTACCTTGTACAGCAGCAACTTCTCTGACGCTGACATTAGGGTTATCGTCAACTGCGCGAATAATTGCCTCGTCCATTGCAGGTGTCCTCGTCGTTCTAGGTCTTCCCCAGTCGCGAGTCATAGGCTGGAATGTTCCGTGCTCCCTAAGACGCCGATCAATTGCTTCGAACGTCTTCCTGTCGGGACACCTTCGTTCTGGAAATCTGTCTCGGTACAAACGTATCGCGCCACGGCTATTGCCCCGTGCTAATCCATACATCAAATGGGCATCTGCCAACTCTGCATTTGTAAACATTGCACTGACTGCAAAACCACGTTCGTGATGAACACTAACCTGTTGATGCTACGTACTGATGTGATTGATGCTAGTACTGTAGAGCAATGAATCGCATGTCAACACACGCACCGAAGTCAACATTACCTTCCTTCAATTGGGTCAACTGGCGGTGAATCGAGGAAGTACAGTACATACTGACGAAACTAAAATGAGCTCTAACATGGAAATTAAGCGTTTCCGGACACATGTCCACATAACATCTTTTCTTTATTTGTGTGTGAGGTAAGTTTCCTGAAAGTTTGGCCGTACCTTTTTGTAACACCCTGTATATTCAATACAGTAGTGGATTACTTGCAATTTGTTGAGAAGTAAAGAATCTTGCGTAATCGTGTGTTGCATAGAAGCTTTACTATTCGTAACCCAGTCTTTCACCTCAGAACACTTCATGACGGCTCTGTATTCGTAATGCATTCAGTGTCAGTTCCACTCTATATAGTTTGCTGCTACCACTAGTTGCAGGTGTTCACTTTATTGTCTGTTGAAAGCTTTTAACTGACGTTTCTCGTCTATCAAAAGTAGCAGTTCAGTACAATGATAGTTGTATCGCCATGGATAAATCATAATGCAGAAACGATATTGTAGTACAAGGTAACAAAAAACGAAAATTGTAATAGATATAACAGCTGCAATGTGCAATTGGAAGCACTGCAAAACACTGATGGCTCTGTGGATTGGCTCCCCAGAACACATGATAAATATGTGCATTAGAAAATTTGAAGAGAAGGGACCAACTTTTAAAAATAAACCTGTAAACATGTAACTTTCATGCAGTTCTCCGTGCTAATTTAAACTTCCACTCGTGCTAGTGCAACATTAGACACGCCTAAGGAGTGTGACCAACAGTGGCATTTAAATATCTGGCAAAAGATGAGGACAAGGATAACTATTGAAAATAGCTTTTTCAGACAATCAGTGCTTGTCCATTGATTATCATTTTCACTTTATTATTGGGCAGACAGCAACCCTCATGGAGTTCATGGAAGTCATTCAATTGGCGGCTGGGCAAGCAGTTCTATCTCAAATAGTCGTTCGGTTCCACATTTTAAAGAATGAAGAGCTGACTACAGTCGCTTCGTTACCGAGTGTTGAGATGCTACAATCCTGGAATTGCGTCTGTACTTAGTAATTTGTTCACTACAACTGGTTTCCACAGTATACAACGACTTCGCGTATTGCAGATCTAAATAGTTAAAAAAACAAGATTATATCACCTGCATATCTGCAAACGTGCGTGAGCTTAAAATCTACGAGAGCATGAAACGAACGAAATGCCCTTATGAATCTGGTAGGTACACACTATATCTAACAAACAAGTAGCCTCTTCGAAAGTGCACAACATTACACATGCACCAAAGCAAAATCAGCGGCAGTGAAACATTCAGTATCCCGTTGCTCCACCAAGTACACTGTCACACGTTGGTTATTCATAGCTTTGCTGTCCGCATGGTGGTGTAGATGTTACTGCCCAAGCGTCTCCCTCTCTTCGATTGGCAGCACTCTGACATCCGATTTGTCCGGAGGGTTCCCATGGTAACACACTGTACATTTAATGCTGTCCCAAGCTTGCTGTTGGCCTCACGTCAACAGACGCTGCAGCCATTCCATTCAGCTGCCTCCTGTCCCCTGGTGGAATGTGATGGCGCGATGCACTTGTGAATTATCATGTGTGTGTGTGTGTGTGTGTGTGTGTGTGTGTGTGTGTGCTGGTGCTTATGGACAATCAACCACGAGTTTATCAGCGCCCTTAAACACATTAAAAGAAACGAATGTGGAAAAATTATTAAAATGTGTTCATACACGCTACGACAAGGGGAAAGAATAAAAGATACTATTCACGAGACTAAAACACAAGTAACATCTCCCTAAAATCAAGGTAAAAACGTTGGACAATTCACAAAACCTTTAAACTCTGATTAAGTTCGTTTGATCATTACCTAAAAATTGCAGTTACGTCGGCAAATAAAACGCAGTACAATAAAATGTGACGCATTGTGATCTGTACGCCACAAGCACCACACATCGGAGGGTCCTCTCGCCAGAGCAAGAAGACATGTGTCGTAAGGCTGTGGCCTATGCTAGGAGGTGTGAGGAGAACCTCGTGCCGTCGACGTGGCTGTAAGGAGGTATGCACAGCCGAGTTGTCTGCTTTACAACATGGAGCTTGTTGTCGATCACTTCCTGCCACTCATCCTCCCGCTGACGCAAGACACTGGAACTCAACAGTGAGCTCATAGCCTGCAGGGGGAGGCACACTGAAATATCTGATGGTCAAGATACACCTCCGTGGCTGATAGATATGCCCTTTCGTTTCCCATAATTCCCAGGTGTCCTAGTACCCAGCAGAGAGTCACCTCTGTCCCTAATCGTCGCAGTTGATGGAGGGCATCCTTGATAGTCTGGACTACTTCATCTGCTGGGTACAAATGTTTCACGTAGTGAAGGGCACTCAGTGAATCGGAAGAGACAAGAAATGTAGCACTGGAAGTACGTTTTATCTGTTCCAGTGCCCATAAGATACATGTAATTCTACGTCAAAGACGTAAAGGATTGAGGCAGAGGACACGATCCGGGAAAACGACAGAGCAACCAATGAAATCCCCCTGTTTGGACCGACCCGTAAAAACAGGTACATAGTTGAGTGCTCAGATAAAATGTCAGAAAAACAGAAGCAACAGTACAATCTCCCCTCTTCTGCACCAAGTCTAAAATCACTCTAAGCCTGTGCAGTAACCAGGGCGGTAGACGGTTGAAACCCTGGATTTGAGATCGTACTCGCTTGACACCGAGTGATTCCAGTAAACACTGCACTCAGATCCAGGACAGAATAGTGGCTCGTGAATGGTTGGAGGACAGGCATTCCAGAGGTGGACTAGCAAGAGTAAGGTGTGTAGGTGATGCCATAGCTTTCAGGAATTTACAAGCCTGATGTACTATGAGGAGCTGCCGTTGGTTGGAAAATACCAGTTCCCCTGCCACAGCACAGAGACTGGGTATGGGACTGGTACTATATGCACCAGTGGCCAACCGAATCCCCTTATGATGGACAGCGTCAGTTACCTTCAAATAAGAAGGCCTCACCAATCCGTACACCATGCTCCCGCATTCCAACTGTGAACACACGAAAGCCCAATAAAACTGGAGGAGACACGCCCTATCCTCTCCCCGGGACTTGTCGCTAAGGCACTTTAACTTATTCAGTGCCTTCAGGGTTCTGGGTTTCAGGTTTCTTAGGTGTGGCAACCATAACAATTTAAAGTCAAAAATGAGGCCCAGAAACGCCAGTGAGTCTCTGAAACATAGGATGATGTCCCTCATATGCAAGGCAGGCAAATTAAAAATAAGAAGAAAACGTTTAAAATAAACACACACACACACACACACACACACACACACACACACACACACACACACACACACACACACAGTTAACTGCAGAAATCTGAAAAACTATCTTTGCAGCCCACTCCTCCAGTATCTGCACTGTAAGTTGCAACTGATGGCTCGCTGTTGCTACACTGGAGGAGCAACAGAAAACAGCAAAATAATAAAAAAAATTAGGAGCACTGTACACGACTCCTTACCGTGGATGTGATGCTGTTTGTGCCTATGGCAATGAGGGTAGCACTTATAACACTGCACTGAGAGACACCATTCACCTGCTTAAAATGCTCTGACAGCCACTCACTAACTCAGGTAGCTAAAAACCACTGAGACAGGAAGGAGCACATGAATATGTGCAGGTGGCCACGAAAGTCCCATTGATTCGGTTGTGCGAGAATATAGTATCTCAGAACACTATCATACACCTTTCTGATATCAAAGAATATACCGATTCTGTGATGGTTACATAGGGAAGGCTGTTATATAGCCGCCTCTTGTAGGGCCAGGTTGTCGACAGTGGGCCTAAATTCCGGAATCCACACCGAGTGTGGCTAAGGAGTTGCTTGGTCTCTAACAACAAGAATACACGATGGTTAACCACTCACTAAAAGGTCTTTCTTACACAGCTTGTTAAGGCGATGCTCCTCTAACTACTGGGAGATAAGTGGTGATTTCCTGGCTTTAGGAGAGGTATAAGAATCACCTCACTCTACTAGTTGGGGAAGTTGCCTGTCTGCTAAATAATATTAAAACAGGAGAATTTCCTTTGATGCCTCTGGAAAACGTCGAAGCATGCTGTACCGGATTTATTCGTTACCGGGTGCAGTGCCACGAGTGTCAGACAGTGTCAATTCGAGCTCCAACATGGAGGTAGGGGAGTTTTAGGCCTCAGAACTGTTGTATCTGATGTCCAAGTTGCCATTCTCTAGAGTTGCATGGCAATGATGAAATGCCAGATCGTGGCTTGCATCGGCTGTAGTTTTTGCAAAATGATAAGCCAGAACCTGAGTAATCTCTCATGGCGTCGTTTGGTGACACCTATGTTTCAGCACTGGTGCTATCAGTTAACGACTGTGTTTGCCTGAAATCCGCCAGATGATTTCAAATACTTCTGTAGTAAAAGTGGGAAGGCTGATGGAGTCCAGGAACGCTTGCCACGATAGTTTTTTTTTTTGCTCTTGTTGATGATGCGTCGAGCCTTGGCTCTTGCTACTCAAAAGACAGTGAGGTTGTCTGCGTTTGGGTGGCATTTAAACAGTCAAAGAGCCGCACGCCTGTCACAGGTGGCTGAACGGCACTCATCTGTCCAACAAGGTACAGGTCGCCCCGTAGGATGACTTAAAGACTGCGGTATGGATATGTCACCGGCGTGATGTGGTCCACCCATTCCTGGACGCTGTCCAGGTGCTGAAACAAAGCCAACTTGCTGAACAGCGCCCAGTTAGCCCATCTGACCATCTATTTTGTGTGGCTTGTGTTCCAGCAATCCTCAATCCAATAGTTTGATACACAGTCGTAAGTTGTCACTGGAATGAACGTCATCAGTTGCTTCCCACTGTGCTGAGTACGCCTGGGCTTTATTTAATCGTGTCCAAGCCATAGACAACCCACATATTACATATACACATAAATACAAATACAATACACATATGTATAAGTAAAACACCCCCCAATGGGGAGTCACATTACAATATATAGACAAACATAGTATATATATCATATCACGTCCCGCCAAAATTCAGCCTATTTAATTGCCACTGCCGTAGCGTTTGCCAGATCTTCTTTCCTGCACACTTCCCCCATGTTGCTGCATTCCAGGAGGTGGTCCATTGTTTGGGTCTGTCCGCACTGGCACGTGTCCGTCCCGTCTCGGTATCCCCATTTACACATGTTTACGTTGCATCTGCCCACCCCAGTTCGTAGGCGGTTGAGGGTTCTCCATAATGGCCATTTTAGTTCATTTCCAGAGGCCAATTGTTCGTTGGGTGAGATTAGAGGTGCCTGGTCTCCCGTAGGCAGTTTTTCTTTCCATTTTGACAATCTGGCCTTTTGTTTTGAGGTTTCGATCGGTTGAACTGAGGTCAGGAAACTCCGTCTTGATTTTAGACGTGTGTGGAGGGTTTTGTCCGAAGAGAGGATGGCGCTGGTCGCGCAGCTGCTTGAGGCGCTCTGCTTCGCTTGCTATAGCTCGTCTGATGTTGGGTGGGGCTATGCCACTAAGCAAATAAAGTTGGCTAACCGGGGTGGGTCTTAAGCATCCCGTGATTACGCGACAGGCATCGTTCAGCAGAGGATCCACTCGTTTCGCATGCGCTGATCTTTCCCAAACTGGGGCAGCGTATTCAGCAACCGAGTAGCAGAGTGCAAGTGCCGACGTACGTAAAGTATGTGGGTCGGCACCCCATTTTGTGGAGATGAGCTTACTCAGAAGGTTGTTTCTTGTTGATAGTTTGCCCCTGACCTTGTCTACATGATGTCTGTAAGTAAGTGTGCGATCAAGGGTGACGCCTGGGCTGGAGAGCAGAGATGTCGATGGCCGAGGATGACCCAGGAGCAGCTAGTAAATTCTTGTGACAGCCCGTGTTGAGGACGCATAGCTCCTGAGACATCATGAAGTTCTCCAACACTCGACTCCTATTTCCAGTATAGTGTGACCCTCATAAATCGTTAGGAGAAGGGGGGGAGGGAGTTGTTCAAGTCTGTTGCATGCTGTGGAGGTAAGTACAGGGAGCAAATGGTGGTCGTCGGACTCGCTTGAACTGCAGCAGCTGCTGCTTGTAGGTCAGTAACTAAGGGGAAAGCAGAGGAGTGGTATGTGTTATTGACAAACACAGCAACAAATCTCTTAGCTCGTTCCCCAGTCATGTCATCTTTACAGTGGAGGGTATACTCCCACAGCATTGGGGCAACAGTAGCTTTGAAATGTGTTTCCTGTAAACACAAGCACAAGGGGTTGTACCGGTATCAAGAATCTCAGTTCCACCACATGAGTCCTCAATCCATTCATGTTCCACTGTAGTATGGGAGACATTTATTATGGTGGTTTGCCTTTCACCCTGTCTTTCTGGCAGGGCGAGGACGGGGGACGGCGAGCCCACAATTCTTGGAGTTTCAGCTTAGGGTCAAGTTGGTTTCGCCATGCAGACTTCGCTGTCCATTGACTTTGAAGCAGAAGTAGCAGAGATATAAAGTCGAATGTCATCGACATGGTCTGATGATCTACCGCTTGTTTCCACCGGAGCAGAAGCTTCCCATTTGCTTTCTTCGAATGGCAGGGTTTAGCAGGAATACCACAGCAGCGGCTGAGGGAGCACTGGATTTCTTACGAGACTCAACCTTAGAGAGTACCGAGAGCTCGACAGTGGTGGTAACTATGGATTTCTCTCAAGTGCTTATAGAGGCTATGGGCTGTGAAACAACTGCAGCATGCAAGTACACTGACAAATGCAGGTTCTAGCGCCGACACTAGGAACCTCCGTTTGTATTGAAGCTTTGGCTGTCGAAATAGGCTTTTTAAGGTCGGAAACAATGGATGTAGTGAATGGGGTGCCTGCATAACTTTATAGAGCATCTTGATCTGTCCACATGGGGTGCATTTCGAAGTCTTAATTTCCTGCATGTTCCGCTCTTCAAGGAAGATACTGCAATCCCTACTCCAGACAGGGTGATCACCAGAGCAATTTACACACTTTGGAGGGAAAGAGCAGCCAGCTCCACCATGGGCGGGCTTTTCAGAATTGCTGCAAGTGGCTTCACCCTTTCGTCTTAAGGTGGGGTGCAGAAAGCGCTGACCTTTAAAACAGTGCATTGAGCATCTTTCAAATCCTTCTTTGGAATGTCTGCCAGTTCTCTGCTCCTCACCAACCCTTTACTTTACTTCAAGGTGCTGTAGAGCTCCGATTCCATGGCATATTCTCTAAGGCATTTTCCGGTGGTATGTTGCTTGTTGGGAACTAGCTATTTCAACCAAGAGCATACCACTGCGCAATCATTTAACGGATCTCAGTAAATCTACGATGCCAACCAAATCATTTTGACTGTAGAAACACGAAACTTTTTCGAAACTGCCATCTTCCCATTTCACAATCAAAACGACATTCTGACCAGCAGTATGTGTCCTCTTGCTATTCATGGACAAATTCTGTATAGCCCCTGAGTCTGGTTGACTGGAAGCACGAGCCCTCTTATTTGATTGGGTGTTAGTACTTAAGAGCGGCCCACCCATTTCGCTGGGAGGTAAAAGAGAAAACCTTAAAGTATCTCTATTGGCTCCACGAGCAGCTAGGGAAATAAAAGTCCACCTAGACAGAGCCCAAAATGCCTAGGTAAGCCTTATACAGCCGAGTTGCAGCAGGTTCCCCAGAGTTTTTCCGGCTAACAACTGTTCCACCTCAACAGCCAAGCATCTCATCAGTGTGGAGCACATCTTGATTTTTTTATTATTATTTATTTTTAGAGTGAGGTTTTTCCATCCTCGCAATCTGGGCAATCAAGCCAAGATCTCAATTCCCTCTGACATACAACGTTCCGCCTCAGCGGTCGCTGAAGCATGGCCAGAATTTAAGGTGACAGAGGACTGGCGGTGCTTGCCAGTTGCCAGCTCAGGAACCCTGGGGTCGCCAAGCCAATACTCAGCAAATGTATGCTCAACCCATGAAGGGTCCTGCATTATTGTCCTGAATGACGAATAACCTCCGAAATGTTAACTATATCGTTCGAAAATAGACTGGAAGATAATTCTTGATACCAGAAGTCCTTCAAGTGCTCTCGATAGCTTGACATGTGTCCTACTCCCTGTGCAAGAACCCAGCTTGAAACATCATTCACTCACTTCCCTTCTGAATACGTGGGACTGCATGCCTGTGACATGCATTGACATGCGGCAGTCTCCAAAATCTTCTACGAAGATCATCAGGCCACAGATAAATGCTGCATATGGAGGAAAAGAAATTGACACTGCTGATCCATGTCCCATTCCAGGTGTTTCCTTGCCCACCTTTTCCACAAACCCCATTGTGAGGAGGGTTGTACTGTTGGACATAATGGACACTGGAGGCCAAACAGATCGAATGGAGGTGCACTGTACTGATCGACAAGACTCCCACTCCAGAAAGGCACCCACAGTTCTGCTCGCATTCTCAACGAGGTACTTATGAGCCAGAACCTGTAGCTAGAGGTCAATAGGCTGTGTTGCTGAAAATGGGTGTACACTGTGAGGCTGATATATATGCTTTCTGACCCCCCCCCCCACGTCGTTCTTGTCACCTCCCTTCACAGAACCACTCCTTCTAGTAAGCCAGAGGAAAAACCCTCTTCTCCAGAACACGAATCCCGTTATTTCGAGTTGGATGTGGGACCTGCAATCTATGGGCCTCAAGTCTGCTCATTGTCTTTCAGATCGTGATATTGCTGTGACTTACTCTCTTCCCAGTCACACCTCCTCTGGCTCTCCAAAGGAGTAGCAAATGCATAAAGCTGGGAACGAGATCCTCATCCTCAATTTTCTAGGTGGTGTCGCATCCTCCCACTCAGTCAGGATCCGATCTTACATTCGTGGACGTCACTCTGCTGTTACTCGTGATAGAAACTGACTTACCACAATGATCGATTCTGGCCTATTCGCCATCCACCTGAGCTCTTGCGCTGGTCTGCTCCAACGGAACTGTAATGGCTACAATCTCCAGCTCCTAGATTTTCGGTCTCTTCGTCTTTCTACTCTGTAGCTTATGTAGTTTGTAGGATTCTCATTTCGTGGATAACCATTCAGCGACTCCACTTGTTTCCAAATCTTCTGCTGAAACCTGGTCAGTCCTTTTTCAGTATTTGGTGGTGTCTGTACGTTGGTCTTCACAGACATTGTTAGTACCTGGGATCCCCGTGAAACCACACACAAAGTGGTGGCTGTTAAGATCCATCTAGAACTATGGTAACAATATGCAGTCTTTACCTTCCTCCAGACTTGACATCTTCGCTTCATGCTCTTTTTGTCCTCCTCCCTTCCTTCTCCTGGGACTTTGACGCCTGTAACCCTCTATGGTCTGGTACTGCCACCACTGACATTGGCAGGATTGTTGAAGACCTGCTCTCAAGGCTTGATCCCCGCCTCCTCAACACTGGAGCTCCAACAAACTTTAGTGTGGCGCATGACACTTTCTTGGGCATTGATGTCTACATCTGTGGACCTGGATTCCTCCCCTCCATTCATGGGAATTTGGGCAACAGTGATCATTTTAAGATTGTCTTGTTTAAGATTGTCTCTTTTCTTTAGCATGCCTCACCAGGACGCCATTCCTAGTGGGCTTTCACTAAAGCAGATTGGGATATCATCCCAACCACTCCACTACACAACAGCATTGATCAATCCACACAGTTTGACCAATACAATCATTTCAGCATCTGCTTTACTGATTCCCCCTCTTTTGGGATCTCCGCAATGGAAGACTGTCCTTGACAAAGTTCCGAAATTTCTGCGACTATTAAAGACCACCACTGTGCCCTCCAAAGCTACGAACGTCATCCAACTCTCGGCCACCTCCTGGCCTTTAAATGGCTTTGTGCATTGATCTGTTATCTAATTAAATGCCACAAAATTATTTATTGGAAACTATATGTTTCTGACATAGGGCGAATACTCTCCTTTTGCAGGCATGAGCAAAGAGGAGGCCCCTTTTTGGCCACCGTCCTACTATAGTTGTCCCGAGAGTTCCTTGAATGGTGTTATCCTCACCAGCCCAGACTCTATCACTGAGCATTTTGCTCGGCATTTCGCCCTGGCCTGAGTGTCGGTCCACTATCTACCCGTGTACTGTCTTCTCAAACAGATTCTGGAAGGACTCCCTTTATATTCTGTTCCCTATCGCCTGAAGCATTATAACGCCCCATTTAGCAAATAGGAATGCGCCAGCACCCACGCCTTGTGTCCTAACATGGTTTCTGCACAGAACAGGGTGCACAAGCAAAGGCTACAACATTTATCGCTGGTTAGACAGTCTTTGGAACGAATTGGTACTCCCTTCCCGATGGTGAGAAAGTGTCATTATTCCAGTTTCGAAATCGTATAAACCGCCTCTTCAGATTGATAGCTAACGTCTGATGAGTTTAACCATTGCCATGTATGGTGAGCTGTTGGCTTTACTGGGTTCTTGAATTCCAGAACCTTTTGGCTTTGACCCTGGGTAGTTTTCGCAAGTAATTTAGTCCACCTGGAGTCAGCTATCCGAACAGTTTTTGCCCAGCTACAACACCTTATTGCAGTCTTCTTTAATCTGCATGAAGCTAATGATACCACATGGTTTCACCATATTCTTGCCACCGACATGAGTGGGGCCCCTGTAACCCACTTCAAATTTTTATCTAGAACGTCCAATCATGTCGCACGCAACTCCCGTAGCACTTCCCATCTGCAGGAGAACGGAGTTCATCAGGATTTTGTTTTGAGAGTCTCTCTCTTTTTAGTGCCTATCAATGGTCTGGTGGTCAATCTTGGACCTGTGGTGTCCCATCACTGTATGCTGACGACTTTTATATTTCTTCCATACGTTTTCGGGCATGCAGTCGCATAAATTTCACTACTTCTTATGATGTTTCGGCTGTGTACCGTCCAGGATCTTCAGAGTGAGCCAGCTGACTGATGCTCCAGCATTTGCTCCGTCCCTTTAAACCCACAGACCACGTTACTGCACATGCGGTCACAGATACACAACGCGCCAGACACATTGATCGGCGGTAAAGAGGTTAAACATATGCATGAAATTAGATCTGGGGCTTCACGGTCGATCTACACAGTGATATCGATGCTTCACTGCGAGCTGCACCGTTGCGATGTCTTTCCGAGTTTGTCACAGGAAGTGTTAGATTCCACGATTTGTCCAAGCTGAAGACTCTATCTCTACTAACTAAATTCGTTGCCAATATCACTTCTTTTTTTTCACTACAGAAAGATGAAGTCGAGGCTAAAATTTCGTCCTTATCATACATCACAGAGCGTCCACTGCCAATACAGTTGTCTGCCATTGCCGATTTATTAGGTTTTAAGAGCTGCGTGTACCTGCAGTGCTCTGTAGAGCCCTCATGGACTGTACATGCCGTCTGTCCGATTTATGAACGGCTACAATCACACGAGATCTTGTTAACAACAGGCTTCCGAGGCACGAAATCAACTTTAACGGAAGCAGGAGTGCTGCTATCTTTGGTGGAAGGAGAAAAATCATTTTCACTTTGTTCTTGCTGAGGATCCCTCCTGTTTTTAACACTAAGCTTCCCACGTATGGCAGAAAAACCGTGAATTGAAAACTTTTCGTATTTTCTTCTGCATTCCTAATGCCCACTATTGGTTTCATTAGTGGTGCCGTACATATCTCCTGTGGACAATACCCGTTGGCTTCAAGAAATTTTATCATGTGTAGAAGCTCGTCCTCCAGACTGCTCTCGTGAACAACTACGTATACTCTATATATCAGTGTTCTGAGAACTCTCACAATCTGCGATGGAAGGTGGCACCAACACGGTGACAATTATTGAACAATATGAAAGAAAACGTAAATTAGTTACAATCTAAGGCGTCCACACACTTTATTCAACATGTAAACGTCACTACACATATTCCGATTTAGATTATACACATTCGATATGCCTGCCATCATTGGCGATGGTGTGGCGCAGACGAATAGCAAAATTCTGCGTGACCCGCTGAAGTGCCGGAACATCAATGCTGTCGATGACCTCCTGAACGGCAGTTTTCAGCTCAGCATTGGCCTTGGGTTTATTGCTGTACACCTCGTATTTACTATAGTCCCACAAAAAGGAGTCACATGTGTTCAAATCCGGAAAATATAGCGGCCAATCGAAGCCCCTGCCAGTGGCCTCTGAGTACCCCAGATCTAGAATGTGGTCCCCAAGGTGGTCCTCTAGAGCATCAAATACTCTCCTCCTCCGATGGTGTCGAGCTCCGTCTTATATGAACCATATCTTGTAGAAATCATGTTCATTTTGAATAGAGGGGATGAAATCATCTTCCAAAACCTTCATGTAGGATTCACTAGTTCCTGTGCCATCAAGGAATATTACACCGATTGTTATGTGACTGGACATTGCACACCACACAGTCACCCATTTGAAGGTGGAGAGACTTCTCGATCGCGAGATGCGAATTCTCAGTCCCCCAGATGCGCCAATTTTGCTTATTGACGAACACATCCAAATGAAAATGGGCTTCGTCGCTAAACCAAATCATCATGTGCATACTAATTCTCATCATGCCCCGAGGCCAACCGTGCAGTTCAAACGTCCTAATGCAAACAGTTCAGAAATTAAGGGGATATAGTAGAATAATTTTCAGCATGTACTTGCATGTAAATACAAATCCGTATGGGATGATTTCTGATATACTGCATGTCCCAAAGTTCCATCATCTTTGTGTCGTACAAAAACATCCAATAACGAAAAGCCTACGTCTTTTTCGATTTCCATTGTGAACAGAATTTGTCTATGAATAAAATTAAGATGACTTAAACATTCTTTTAATTTATATTCGCAGAGGAGCCACACTAAAAACGGGTCGTCAATATGCCTCTAGAACACTGTGTGCTTCGAGCTAGCAGATATAATCGCCTTTTCCGCGAAGTCCTCCATGAAGAAGTTGCTCGCCAAGGGCGATAAGGGCCAACGATGGCGACACCGTCAATCTCTTCATAAATAAGATAAAGTATATAAACAAAGCCGAAATCCCTTTATCAAAGGTTTCGCCAATGAGAAATAATGATTCTGAAAGAGGAACCTTTGTGAACAACGATTCTGTATCGATACTGACCAACATATCAGAACTGGTCAGTTGAGTGACTTTTAGTTTGCCAATGAAGTCCCTAGAGTCATGTAAGTGATGTGCGCATTTTCTCACAAGAAGCATTAATAACGACGCACAGTTAATAGGGTTGGAGAGCCAATGTCACTCAGTATTGGCACTGAACAACATCTTCCTTATGGATCTTTGGAAGTCCATAAAGCCTCAGAGGAACCACATCACTTAGTTCCAATCTTCGCGCAACGTTTGGTGGAAAGGAGGAGGCATGCAGAAGCGAAGTAGTCTGTCACACCACATGGTTGGTCGGGTATTTACTGATCTTCCGGAATGTGCTATCACTCAATAAACTGTCCAGTTTATTATTATATTCGTCACGAGACAGTAGAACACTGGCATTACCTTTATAAGCTGGAAGAATCACCATTTCGGTACACTGGCGAAGCTTACGTAGTGCAGCCTTCTCTGCCACAGGAATGGTGCTTCTTTCTGGGCGAGCCTCCATAACTGCTCGACTAGTTTCTTATTTCTTATGGAAAGAGGTCGAACAGCTTCATCAAATGCACCGATGAACGCAGGTACTGGTGAAACTTTTGGGGTGGCTGCAATGTTCAGCGTCGTCCAAATCTTTATCCATAATACACTCCTGGAAATGGAAAAAAAACACATTGACACCGGTGTGTCAGACCCACCATACTTGCTCCGGACACTGCGAGAGGGCTGTACAAGCAATGATCACACGCACGGCACAGCGGACACACCAGGAACCGCGGTGTTGGCCGTCGAATGGCGCTAGCTGCGTAGCATTAGTGCACCGCCGCCATCAGTGTCAGCCAGTTTGCCGTGGCATACGGAGCTCCATCGCAGTCTTTAACACTGGTAGCATGCCGCGACAGCGTGGACGTGAACCGTATGTGCAGTTGACGGACTTTGAGCGAGGGCGTATAGTGGGCATGCGGGAGGCCGGGTGGACGTACCGCCGAATTGCTCAACACGTGGGGCGTGAGGTCTCCACAGTACATCGATGTTGTCGCTAGTGGTCGGCGGAAGGTGCACGTGCCCGTCGACCTGGGACCGAACCGCAGCGACGCACGGATGCACGCCAAGACCGTAGGATCCTACGCAGTGCCGTAGGGGACCGCACCGCCACTTCCCAGCAAATTAGGGACACTGTTGCTCCTGGGGTATCGGCGAGGACCATTCGCAACCGTCTCCATGAAGCTGGGCTACGGTCCCGCACACCGTTAGGCCGTCTTCCGCTCACGCCCCAACATCGTGCAGCCCGCCTCCAGTGGTGTCGCGACAGGCGTGAATGGAGGGACGAATGGAGACGTGTCGTCTTCAGCGATGAGAGTCGCTTCTGCCTTGGTGCCAATGATGGTCGTATGCGTGTTTGGCGCCGTGCGGGTGGGCGCCACAATCAGGACTGCATACGACCGAGGCACACAGGGCCAACACCCGGCATCATGGTGTGGGGAGCGATCTCCTACACTGGCCGTACACCACTGGTGATCGTCGAGGGGACACTGAATAGTGCACGGCACATCCAAACCGTCATCGAACCCATCGTTCTACCATTCCTAGACCGGCAAGGGAACTTGCTGTTCCAACAGGACGATGCACGTCCACATGTATCCCGTGCCACCCAACGTGCTCTAGAAGGTGTAAGTCAACTACCCTGGCCAGCAAGATCTCCGGATCTGTCCCCCATTGAGCATGTTTGGGACTGGATGAAGCGTCGTCTCACGCGGTCTGCACGTCCAGCACGAACGCTGGTCCAACTGAGGCGCCAGGTGGAAATGGCATGGCAAGCCGTTCCACAGGACTACATCCAGCATCTCTACGATCGTCTCCATGGGAGAATAGCAGCCTGCATTGCTGCGAAAGGTGGATATACACTGTACTAGTGCCGACATTGTGCATGCTCTGTTGCCTGTGTCTATGTGCCTGTGGTTCTGTCAGTGTGATCATGTGATGTATCTGACCCCAGGAATGTGTCAATAAAGTTTCCCCTTCCTGGGACGATGAATTCACGGTGTTCTTATTTCAATTTCCAGGAGTTTATTAATTACGGAGCATCGAATAACAGTTTCTTGCTGCGAAGTCGTCTCAAACCGGATAAACTTTGCGGTCTGTTTCGCCGTGGCCGCCTTTAGGAACCCGTTCTGAAGTGGTCCACGTTGTACCATCTAACCAGGTCCAAGAATTGTGGCGTACCTCCACAGACATCTTCAGATGCAGGCGATTAAGCTGTTCAGAAACCAGGTTCAGTTTTCGACGGTTAAAGTGCACCCTCTCCTTAACAACAGCAACACCAGCTTTCCTTAAAATCGTACTCATGGCAGTCGATTTAAGAAATGCACTAACCTGGCAAACTTCGGACCTATGCCATGGTCACGGTACCTCATAAGAAAAGTTAAACAGCTCAGTAACTTCGCTCTCAAGTGTCGTAACTTATCCAGTCGTCGAACACTTAAAACCACGACCTCCCTGAGGAGTTACTTGATACGGATTTTTATTTTATAAAATGGAGTGCCATGAATAAGAATTTAAGGAAAACTGAGCTGCCATGAATAAGAAGGTAAGGAAAGCTGGTGGTGATATTGTTAAGGAGAGGGTCCGATTTACTCGTCGAAAATTGGATGTGGTTTCTGAACAGCTTTATCGCCTGCATCTGAAGTTAATTGTTGAGTCAACTAAAGCACCCATGTTGGTTGCACCTCAATGCTCATTGATCCCTCATCAATACCAAGTGGGCTACCGACTGCTCTACCCTGCTATGACCCTACAAAACACTGGTCCACTCCTCTCTACATTGGAGGAGTCTCACATGTGGCTGAGTGTCTCCTTTAGTGCTACAGATGCTGGAACCGATACACCATTGTGCGATATGACTGGAAACTGCGCCAGTAAGCCCTTCATCTGTATCGACTCCTTGAGCAGTTAACAAGCTCTTTACCAGTATTACCCTCGCCAACCCTTGTTTCGTACTCTCAAGGTATCCCTTCTCACCGTCAAACAATGTGGACATTCAGTAGTCTTTGTCTGTATCCCTGGTAACCTTGGCATTCCAGGGAGTGAAATTTCCAAAATGTTGGTCAATGGCTGAACTAACTAGGACCAAAAAGGTGATCACAAATTAGTGGAAGTCCTCCATGTGAGCCTCTCGCAAGGAATCCATCGTTCTTTGCTGGCTCCACATCGGCCATACTTGGCTGAGTCATGGTCGTCCCCTCCACAGCGAGGATCTGCCCCACTGTTGTTCTGGAGCACGTTTCACAGTTGGTCATATTTTACTGGACTATCCTAATCTAGCTACCCTGCAGCGGACTCCTAATCTTTCTGACTCGCTTCCTATGGTCTTAACAGACGATGCCTCGGCCGATGACTAGGTTTTAAGGTTTATTCGTGAAGCGGTTTTTTATTACACTCTCTAAGGTAGGGCACCTCACCCTTGGCAGCCCATTTAGGGGCTGGAAGACGCCATATTAAGTTCTCGGGCACGACTGAGCAATTTGATCTTCTTCCCCTTTCTCTCTCGATCCTTCAGATTTGGTGATCTTCCTCTATTTCGATGTGCTTCTCTCGACCTGCCCATGTCGCTAGTCTGCTAGTTTTTACTGTGTCTTGTTGGGTGGAGTGTCTCTGGTAAGTGACAGATACGTTCCTCAACGCAGTTTCAGCTTGTGAGGGCTTCTGACTGCTCCCTGGACCGTGCACCTCGCTCACCTTTATTCCTTTCTCCCTTTTCTTCTTTCTTGTTTCTTTCTCTAGGCTTTGTTGATTTTCAGTACATCTTGTGGCTTTCTTTCTCACGCACTAGGTCCTTCTTTTGTTTGTAGTTATGTTGACTTAACTGTTCCAGGTGAGAGTGACTGATGACCTCGTAGTTCGGTCCCTTTAATACTTAAACCAACCATCTATGATTTGTGTCTCGCGATAGCGTCTGAATGTTGAAATGACGTCGGTCTGATATTCGGTGGACAAATTCCCGGACTGATAAGCTTTCTTGTCGTAGAGTGATAATGCACGCACTATCTGAGCTTTTAATGACCCTTGTAGACATGTTGAGACAGTGAACAGAATGCAAGATCCGTGTATTCTAGAGACAGCGCGCTGCACGTAACTGCGATGAGAATGTAGGGTTCTTTTATTTACATTAATTAGATGGCTGTACTTAATGTTCAAGAAGAGGTGTCCAATAGGTAAACCTCAACAAATGAAAGCTGCGCACAACATTTTTCGATCACTTTAACACAATTTACGAAGAAAACTGCTTAGTGAAGTTACATCTCAAACCAATGGATAGCTTTGCTTATAGTCACCAAATACAGCATGACGTATACAGTCAATACCAAGCTCTTAAAACATAGCACAATACACGACCGCAGCCTCTTTGCAAATACTGATTACAATATGGAGCTCGTCGTGGTCTGAACAAGAACCAAAATTAGTTACATAAAATTAATGAAAATTTCTACAAGATGTGTTTGTCCCATTGGGTATGCCTTACTCCCTGTGCTTGTGCTTTTAGTACTTATCAATGTACTATTCAAATGTTTGACATGGCATACTATCGCACCACACTTCTCACTGTTGTCGAGACATAAAAGTTCTCGTTCCTATTGCGACAGCGAATTTTCACTCATGATTTCCATCGTGAAGCTGTGCCACGTTCTGCTTGATAAAACCTTCTAGCAGTTCAAAAATGCTACCTCTTGCCAAAAGTAGAATACATGTACCGCATCCTCTAAATTAGTCGGTACCGTCTCTTTTATGAACCTATATTATGGGGAGTAATAAATTGTTTTCTAGAATTTATTATAATAGTCTGAGCTGCAGTTAATCACATTTGGTAACTACCTTAGATCACATCTAATATCTTCTTCATATCTGATTAATTAAGAGCTGGGAAAAAGCATAATCCTTTAAAAACTTGATAGTTCATTTATTAGTGAAGATCTATCTTTTTTTCAACACGTGTTGGAATTATCAGTACCCCCGCGGCCCAAAACATTTTACATCTCGCGGTGTGATAGCCCTTAAACCTACCATTTGTTACAAACTTTCAGCCATACCTGTCACTGAACGTGACAGCTTCCTAACGCCAATACTGTGCGCCGAATGATCTGCATCAATCCGCTGATCCCAGCAGAGGCTGTTGTGCTGTCTCTTTTTGCAAACATTGTTGTGCAGTGCCGCACTCTGTTCCACGTAACTCATTAGGACGAGCGTAACGGGAATTTACGTTCTGGCTTTGATGCATCACTGCGGACAGGCCGTTTATGTGGATTTTGTCGGAGTTTTTCCTCTTAAATTGCCATAACGATTTTATTCACAACACCTATGTAAATTTTAAGTTCAGTTTTCAGTATTATTTTCTGTCCCTATCGAACCTTTCGCGCATATTATGTACGGACGCATAGGCATTACATCGCAGGTGCGGATCTTAATTCTTTGTACTCAACTGATAAAAGCACATATTTGAAGGCTATGACATTGACTCAGCCACCCAGAATGAGAAAGCATTAATTTTTAAACATTTTGAATGTACTGTCATCTTCAAAAGCATCTGAACTTCCTGAACTGCTTCCCGCCTGATTTGAATGCCGCCCACGTAACGTAACGTTTTCAAGGTTCTCTAATCTCTTTACGATACATTTGGTTCGACTATACAAAAATGTTACTACAAGAGACTTTTAGTGAACACTGCTCAATGTGGCTATCAGTCCACACGCAGATGAATATCAAAATTATGCAGTATCAGGGAACACGGTATTAGAGATGTCATAGTCCTTAATGCTTATGAAATTAAATTTACTAGAACGTATGACATTTCAAAAGCAGTTTCCACTTTAATGTCGATAACGAAAGTTTTTGAACACGACAAGGATCCGGGATTCTTATGCAGAAACTATTGTCCCTGTTTAACTGACCACGAAAATCTGAACCATGGTTTCAGCAGGCATCTAATCAGATAATTAACTAAGTACAATCAAATGTTCGCTATCCATTTTCTTAACAGAAGAAGTGAGATTACTGAAACTGAAGAGGCGAGGCGAAGAAGTTCTGCATTACAAGGATGCGAAACTGTTTTCTAGCTTCGAATTTACAACATAAATATTTATTCGCATCACTAGCACAGAGAAGTGCTCTTGTCTGAACCGTAAAGAATGTTTTGTGCATACTGGGAGTCCAATCCCGCAATTAACATGGATGTTGACTACACATGAAGAGACCTTACCCATTGGATTCTCCACAAGTAGCTAGGAGTAGGACATTTCAACCTGAAATCTTACGATCAAAAGTTGTGTGTCCCACTTGAATTAATTATAGGTACCAATCGTTATCGTCGATAATGCATGAAAAGACATTAAAAATCACAATAAATTTTCACCTGTATTTTGGTGTACGCATTCTACGGCTTAGAATGAAGATGAAAATTTTTAAAACGGACCTGGATTCGAACCCAGACACTTGCCTTTCATGGGGAGCATGAGGAGTTTGGAACCTAAGTGGAACAACGAAATGATGGAACTTTGTCGTTCCGAAGGGGCTAAACTCCGCGATAGGGGAGATCTGAATTCGAATCTCAGTCCATCAGCAATAAAAGCAACATGTCAACTTCAAGTAAAATAAGAAATGGGTTCGAATTGACATTAAATAACGATTGGTTGATCAATAAAATAATGTTACTCGTGTAAGGAAACTTACCGGTGACCTAGTTCCTGTTTTACACTATTTTGCCCCTATCATTGACGTAACCTGCACGGACTCTACTCCAGCTAGGAACGAATGGAAATCATGTGTAATGTTGATTTCTAGCAACTGTTCAAATCGACGTTGTTGAACTAGCGTTACCAGAGATGTAGAAGGTCTATTTATGTCCGTTAAAATAAGGTTGCCTGAAGTGTCAATTGAACATAGACCTTAAGCATATGAAACTACAAAGATGTCTTTGAAACTACAAACATTTCTAAAAGACCTCCGATCTTCGGATATGATTGTGTATGATTTTGTCGTAATGAAGTATGCTCCAACTGGACGAGAATTCTGACGCCATAGAGGTGGATTACAGTCTGTTAAAACCACTGAATCGCATGTTCATCCGCATTGTCATTCCCTAGTTGCCTTGGCTACCCGGCAATTGATCGCTGATATAAAATCAAATAATGGAACTCTGAACGGACTGGCAACGCGATACATGCAAATATTTCTACAGCAGCTATTGCTCTCCAGCTACTGAGGGGCTCTATTCATTACTGGTCTAGTGACGAACGTAGTACAGTGTAAGAGCAAAGCCAAAATAGTTTTTATTTTATAAATTGCTGTTTGTATAATACAACAGCGTAGGCAACAATGTGTGACCGTTTGTATTGCATCATACGACGGACAATACTGACTTATGTGATCTCTTATTGCAGCCAAAATTTGATGGATAAAATAGGATTGGTGCACAAATGTGTAGAGATTATGTTTGGCGTGTTGTCACGCAGGGCGCTGAAACTGTATTTATCAATCGTCATTTCTTATTTGAGCTTCTAGAATCAGTTCTTGTGGTGACTTAAAGAATGTTGCTCATTTGAAGGTTATGAGGATCGTTATTTAAGAGTTAGAAAGTGCAGTATGAAATGGAAAAATTAGTAACAATTCCGATTTTTCATATCTTTGGATTTAGTAGAGTGTTGCAGGCACTGGAGGCAATTGGAACAATTTGTGCCGTGTATGGAATAAGCTCATAGAAGAAATCACGTCAGAAAATGGTTTTCTATTTTCGAGTGTGATCGTTTCGACGTGAATTATTCGCCGCACTCAAAGACAACGGCGTTTGATAAATGATGTTTTTACGATTTACCCTTACGGTGTCACCGGTTATTGGCAAACGTGATGAACTACGACGATTTGATTTCCGTCGGACGATTGCATTCGGTGGGCAATGTTGGAGACGAAAGGAAGGAAGAACAGGATTAAATGTCCTGTCGGCTATGAAGTCATAAGAGATGAAGCCTAACGAACGACCGGGAAAGATAAGTAAGGAGATCAGCTGTGCCATTTAACAGTGTGCTGCATGGCACTTGCCGCGAGCTTATCTCCCGTCTTTCGGCTCCGGTCGGCTAGAGGTTTAGTTTGAAAGAGCCGCTGTTTCAATCTGCCACGCGCAGAGTCAGCAGCCAGTGCCCTCTTGCGTAGGACAGGGGACGTGTGGAGCTATGACGGCGGCACGGGGCAGAAAACTGGCGGGTGCGCTTCGGTCGGTTGTTCTGTGGGCCACCTCGAGGCTGTTATGTTGGCTTTTCCGTTCCTTGAAGGGGTCCTCACGGCAGTTGTGAATTGGACGGGGCTGTGCCACATTTAACGGCTCTTTTAAGGGCTCAGTGGTAGGCGTTGAAAACCACGAAGATTATATTTAAGCGATAAGAAATTGTCCGTTACTAGTGGACTGAAACTTTTTTGCGTTGGAAGTGGAATAAGTATACACTTCAGCCTTGCATATCTGCAACTAGTGTGTACCCTAAAGCCCAAGTGTATTGTCCATTCTGGTCGCTTATTTGGTTGCTGAATTAAGTAGTAGTTAAGGTACTGTAACTGGGATAATTCCCTAGCCCTCCATTCAAGAATTGCTCGTAGGATCGAGATTAGGTTACAACAGGAGAGATCCCAGAATTTTATTTAAGAAAATTTCGGAAAGCTTAATTCAGGATGGCCAGACTGGGATAGAAACCGCCCTACATCAACTTCCTTAATAGAGAATTATGGACGGCCCTAACAAAAATATCTGAATGGAAGACCATTGTCAGTACATAAAATGTAATTTTATTCAACTGGTAGCACAGAGAAGGTGTTCTGTGTTACAAGTAACATCCCAGGGGCGTGTCCACCGCTATGGCATCAGTTGCCAACAACTGAGAAATCTTGCATTCCCCATAAAATAATAAAAGCATGAAAATGTATCAAGTGTCACTACTGTACGAGAAGGCCCATCTGAAATCTGTAGACTTCACAAAATAACATATCCAAAACTTTGGCTGTAAAGCCATCTCCCCTGCACTTATTTTTTTCCCTCCTCGCACTGTCAAACGTTTGTCATTCTCCCTCCTTAGCGAATGAACAACATGAAAATTTCTTTGCGGACGAGAATGCACTCTAAATTTAGACTGACTGCTTTTTTTATCCCTGAACGAGTAGGTTACTGCTGGCATGGAATCCATATTCATGAAGTGCCTGCACATCATCAGACTGTTTTAGTTAATGTGAGAGAATATATTGTTGGTGATTTATTTCTCTCATATGTTAATATAACAGAAAAGCATAAGAAGGAATATGTTGTTGATAATGAACTCCTCTCTTATGTTTCTTTTTCTATTTTTCTGTATAACCCCAGGAGAAACTCTTCTTACTGCACTACTCTAACGCATATGCATTACATTTTACCATGATAATCATACAATGAGTATCTTTAATACGAGCCTGCCCAGAAATTCAAGCATCTCTGTATAGTCTCTGTATGGCCTTTCTCCATGTGAAGTTCTGTGTGTACCGAAGAAGTAGATTGGGGGTACCAAGAAAGTAAGGGCAGACCAACAAGGAAACCCAGTTAATTTATTCAACGTCACACATAGGCCAATAAAATTGTATATTCACAAAAAATTAAAATTACTTCGGCATAAAAATAAAAATATGTGTTTTAACAAGGATACAATGTCATAACTGCTTAAATTTTTCACATTCATATCCAGGTGATACTAAATCGAAACTGCAAGAAGACTGAAGATGGAGAAATAAAGAATATCTTTATGATTTTAGATTTGTCCCCCCTCCCCCCCCACCCCCCTACAACCACACCTTCTGAGTTGTGCGTCTTCTAACTGGTTTGATGAGGCCCACTACGTATTCTTTCCCAACCTTTTCAAACTTTTCATCTCAGAATAGCACTTGTAACCTACGTTCAGTTATTTTCTGGAATTACTTCAATCTCTGTGTTCCTCTAAAGTTTTTACCCTCAGCGGCTCCCTCTGCTACCATAGGAGCTATGCCCAGACGTCTAAGCTGATGTCCTATCATTCTGCCCTATATTCTTGTCAGTTTTACCCATGTATTCCCATGTATTCCTTTCCTCATCGGTTCTTCGGAGAACTTCTTCATTTCTTACTTTATCAGTCCACTTAATTTTCAACATTGTTCTGTACAACAAAATGTTAGATTCTACGAATCCTTTCTGTTCCGGTCTTCCCACGGTCCATGTTTCGCTACCATACAATGCTGTGCTCGACAAGTGCGTTTTCAGATATTTCTTCCTCAGATTAAGGCCTATATCTGATACTAGCAGACTTCTCTTGGCCAGGAAGGCATTTTTTGGCAGTGCTAGGTGCTAGTATACTTTTTTGTCCTCCTAGATCCGTCCATCAGGGATTATTTTGAAACTTCCTGGCAGACTGAAACTGTGTGTCGGACCGAGACTCGATCTCGGGACCTTTGCGTTTCGAGGGCAAGTGCTTTACCATCTGAGCCACCCAAGCACGACTCACGCCCTGCCGTCACAGCTTTACATCCGCAATTACCTCGTCTCCTACCTTCCAGATGGCATTCCAATCAACGGACAACCATGTCAGTGAACACGTCAGCACACCTATCAAGCGGGGTAGTGTTTATAGGATAGTCCCACATCAAAATCGGTATGTACACAGTCACAGACAATGCAGTATGACACAGAGGAGACGCCTACAAACTTTCTGCTGTTGAGGGCCATAGAAATAATGGAAGCAGGAGAGTCGCAAACTGAAGATTTAATGTGAATCTATCTGTTGTATCTCGGACGAGCCAACAGAGTACGAAACTATATCCTGGAGACCAGGACAGGACCGATCACGAATGACATCAGAAATAGAAGACCGTTTCTTGGCTGCAAGGGCACGATGTCCGGATCACGTTCTTCATTCACATAGCGGTTTTGTTTTGGGTGGATGTGGTTGTTCTTCAGAATGGGGTTCAGACTCGTTGTGCTGTATACGTGTTGGCGGTACTTCTGATAGCACGTAAGCTGTTTTCACTCAGTCAGTTGAGACTGTGGGCAGCGTGCCAATCACTAGTGAAATCCGACCTGTCAGAGTGCGGTTTAACCAAAATCAAACACATGAAAGGAGTGGGCCATCGTTTCAAGAAAACAACATTCATCATTTGACAAACGTCGTTATCATTTTAAAAAAAGGAAAACTATATACACTAAGAGAAACAATTTCTTAGATTAGCGACAGTTACATTAAGTAAGAAAAGAAAATTATAATCAGTCAAATCACAAAGGGAAAAACAGTTTGGATACCAGCAACAGTTATTAAATGATACAGGGGCTTTTATCAAATTGTAACTCTTTATAGACAAGCCCCTAAAACTAGAAACCTCTAATATCAGGCTTCGACCAAATGTTATTATCATTTAAACCACAGATTGTATATATTTTAACAAACAGCTTAGGGGAACAGTAACTCGAGCGAATAAGTCAAATACATTTTTTCATAAACTTGCACATGAACCGTACAAACTTTCCCCACTGGGCGGTCTCAACATTTATTCAACCATGAAATTAAGGTGCAAAAGCCTTTTCTTTTCCCCTTTCTTTTAATAAAAAAGAAAATACGAGAAGTACAGTATCAAGGAATTCTACTCCGCGCAAAACCGGTAACAGTTAACAACGGGCGGCCAGAGTGTTCGCCAGAAATAAATCCCTTAAGCACAAGTTTTAAGCCACGCATTGCAGATTATACGCTTTTCCTCTTACGAGATTTGACTGGTAAAACCAAACACAGTAAACAGAAACCTACAGGACTATGAGCCAACATAAAAAATAACTAAATGTTCGGCAGAGATTAATCCCTTAAGCACAAGTTTTAAGGTACGTAATGCAGATTATACGCTTTTCCTCTTGCAAAATTTCGCTGATAAAACCAAACACAGCATACAGAACGCAACAGGGCGATGACGTGATGTGTATGGAGTAACTAAATAATAACCTCTTAGCATCTAGCCACCGCTCCTACGAAATACAGTCAACTGTGCTCAAAACAAGTGCAAGGTGCCCAAAGCCAGTGGTGTTACAGCCCCCGACATTAAAAGAAAGCCGCACGGAGTACGGTCTAAGGCGCTTTGTCATGGCTTCGAATCCTCCCTCGGGTATGTGTGTGTGTGTGTGTGTGTGTGTGTGTGTGTGTGTGTGTGTTGTCCTTAGCGTAAGTTGAAGTTAAATTATGTGTAGGCCTACGGACTGATAACCTCAACAGTTTTGTCCTATAGGAACTTACCACAAATTTCCATTAAAAAGAAAGCAGGGTGTGGGGAATTGACACATCAAATAAGTTACTAAACCAGAAGAATGAGCAGTTTACAACAGAAGTAGTTTCCTGTATCAATGTAAAAAAATATTATTAAAGTTTGAAAACATATTATACTGTTAAAACAAGGGCTCCCAAACTGGCATAAAACAAATTGCCGCTTAGGCCCTTAGAATGAGTAAAACAGCAGTTACACGAAACACTTAAAAGATTACAATTACATAACTTAGCGAGCGGTGACCTCCACTGACCTCTTACATCCTCTGAATGTGGAACACAACAGTTACATGAAACAGTCTACGCTTTCAGACAAAAAGTGAGTTTGTAGGAGCCAAAATTCACACCAGATGTAAAAGCAATATGAGGCCTTAATTATGCGACCATGTATCAGCTACCATGCGTAACTAGATTACCACACCACAAAATACTCAAATCAGGAAGACTTAAGTGAGCTCCACACTAAGAAAGGGCCTGGCTCCAGAAAGCCGTTGTGCACACACTAACTTCCCAACGCCCAAAGTCAGTATGCCTCGCAACAACTTCGAGCCACGTGGCCCCTTAACACCGAGATAGGAGGACGTCGCCCCCGAAGCGCCACCGGTCTCAGCTCCTCGCTTCCCCGTTCGCGACGTCACCACCACCTCCTCTAGATAAACAGCGCACTCTACACCACAGCCGAGAACACATGCAGACGAAGCGGGCAATTTGTAAATGGGATGGGAGCTGACACGAATCAACTAGAATGTCCAGAGTTCGTGCTCCTCTTTCGAAGACATGATGTGGACTGTGGAAGACAGTTGTAGCGCTGATTTGACGCCGTCTGCTGTGTGCGGTATGCTATGTGTGCATGTTTGTAATTAAGATAAACGTAGCTTCGTCTCGTGCCGTGCTAGGTGCTTGATAACTGCGAATGCGAGCAATATGTAGTTCCAGACGACAAACAAAGTCTATTTTGCCGTTGTTAGAAAGCTACAGAAAACTTGGACTGATTAATTAACCAGGGAGTTGTGTGGCGAAGCACTACGAGTCCTTCTGATGAAGAATCTTGGTCTGGTTTATATGTATTGCAAAGATCAAGCAGGTCCATCGGTAAGGCTGTTGTCCAGCTAATGACATGAAACATCTGTGCAGCTTTGAAAGAACGGTGTCAATATTCAATCATGCCGTTGCTTGTGGAATGGCAGCTTGTTGTCCTGTGGTGAAAAGCACCGCAGAACTTGGTAAGTTGAGTAAATAAAACTAACAAAATAAAACTAACAAAACTGTATCGTTATAGATCCCACTGATGATGCCTTAGAACAGGAGGAGGCGAAACGAGTATGGAATAAATAAAGTAACTAGCAGCAGGAAAAGGCAGTTTTACTTACAAAAGAAGTATAAATAGTTCTCATTGAAACTGTCACCTGCAGTTTTTAAAGATGTACAGCGGACAAAATCCAGTTCAACAAAAAGGCGTCTGAAATGTTGTAGACTGGTATTGGTTCTGGTTAATCAGTGAACCAATCGATTGTTGTTAAGAAATAGCGCTAACCATTTGATGGAAGTAGGGGAATTTTCTACGTTGATGTGCACATATGGCAAGCCGTTTCGTCCTATCTGGAAAATCTCCCACTGGTCCTTGCATGTAACGAGATATCTTCCTGTGCTGCACTGCATGCATGCACGACTCCACTCATGACAATCCTTTTGCATGCGAGGCCATTCAAAATGTTCTTAAACTAGGTGAGATGATGATTGAACACCATTGTGGCACAGGTTGAGAGTCTGTGAAAGCACATCTACAGAATGCCGGTGGCGAAAAGAACGAGGCCTTTAACTGGAAATATCGCAGTATAGCTTCGCGTCTGCACGAGGAACGTTGATCAGTTGGAACTTACGGTGGATGCTGCATATTTCAGTACATTCTGGAATTCCGAATCAGGTTCCCGCGCCTTTGCAAGTTCTGCAAATTCAATAGCTGCTAACTCGATATAGACTGACTGACTTCCACCAGGCTGTCAGCGCCTGAAGTGTAATGGATTTC
The DNA here is from genome assembly GCF_023864275.1 of Schistocerca cancellata. Lineage (NCBI taxonomy): Eukaryota > Metazoa > Arthropoda > Insecta > Orthoptera > Acrididae > Schistocerca > Schistocerca cancellata. Next base: position 968,972,215 of record NC_064626.1, read on the forward strand.
AGTGTTGAACTGGATAAAGAACTCTAAATGATTATACTGACAAGGTGAACATTTTTTATTGTTCTGTCTAGAGGCATAGAGAAGCAACTCTTGACTGGTAAAAATAGTGAACTCTTCTTCCAGTAGCACTTTATCGGTTCATAAACAACAATCAGTTCACGATCGTGTGAAAAGAAGGCTAATGGTTGCCATGCATTATGGGTTCTACTTTTTCAGGAAATGGTAGTGATCCGGCTGACGAAATCAGATGGCCCAAGAAGGTAGTCTGTGGCTCGCGAAATACACACTTAGCAGTATTCAGTACCACATTGTGTTACTCTAAGCTCTTAAAGACTTCCACCAAATGTTGCTCGTGCTGATCTGCAGTGGCATAAAAAGACAACGATGTCATCTAGGTAGGCAAAACAGAATATCAGTCCTTGCAGCACTGGGTCAATTATCAGAAAAAAGACTCTGAAACAAGCCGAATGCCTTGATAATGGCTCTTTTTGGGATACTCTCATCATCCATGGGAATTTGCATTATGTACTTTACACAGTACAGCACAATGAACATGATCGTACCTAGCAGCGCGTAGTTATAATCTCTTAAGAACGGTATTGGGTATCTATCTGGCACTGTACATGCATTAAGTGCACGGTAATCAGCACACGGGCTCCATGCGTGTTCTTAACAGGTGGAGAGGTGATGACCACTTACTGCTACAAACGCAAACAATACTTTCTTTGAGTGCAGAATCGAATTTTGGGTAAGTAATAGCCAGACGGTCAGGAGTTAATCGCCCAGATCGGCACGAAATCGGTAGGCCGTAGGTCATTTAGGTGTAGTGAACACATTGTGATGCACCTGTCTCGCAGCGTCTGGAGGTCGCGTTACAAGTGGAAGGTAGTTTGGGACAGTTACAACCCGTCACCTGGATAGGATAGACGCTGTGTGTCGCTGTGTTGCTTAGGAATCCGGCAGCTGTAAGGACTGGGATGCTGCCGAAGAGTCTTGCATTCGCCACATCCTTTAGCAATTGATAAAGCGCCTGGAAGTCTGTCCAGTTATGGGTTCCGTGAAATCAGTTACGGTGAACTTCCAGTGGAACAATGGCGCATTCCCAAGTCAATAGGTCTGAGAGCATAAGTCGCTAAGGGTAAATTGTTTTCTGCAGAAAGCCAGTGCGAAGTCGGTGGTTGGGTTTGTACAGTAAAATACCTGAATAAATACCCAATTCTGAATCAGTGTTCACAAGAAATTTTTGTCTCGTCCTCTATTTACTGAAAAAAAAAAAAAACGGTGAGAGTGCGACCGGTAATCGGATGCACCTGCGTTCGACTGGCTCTGGTATTTGGGTAAGCACAACGTGATGTGCACTTGCCAAATGATCTCAAAAGCTTTGTGTGATACCAGAGAACAGCCGGCGACTGCCCAGCGGCACTCATGGTCAAGACGTTCGTAGAAGAATGCCTACGCGATCTCTTACGATAGCGTCCCTGTAGTTGTTAGAGCTGAGACTCGACAACAATTCACTAATGTGTTTAGACGTGGCGTTAACTGTATCAACGAAGGAATCGTAATCTGCCCGAGTCACCGCTATTGAGGAAGCACTGTTGCACGTTGCTCCCATTGCATTATTCGAAGTTGGCATTATTACGTCTTGTATCGGCGTTTAACGATATTTACGTCTGTGACGTTGTAATAACTTTCACCTGGGTTCTTATACGGCTATTCCACAGTGTATATAGCAAGGTATCAGGTTCAGCGTCTGCGTCGACTTTACTGATTAAGTGCCTGAGACATGGTGACGATTTTCTATAGCCGATATCTTCTTGCGTTAGGACTTGGCGTATGCACTCTTCTAGCAAAGCGGAAATTCTGGGAATTGATTCGGCCTTGAGTTTCTCGTGGAGATCTCTCTCAGGAGGTGCAGTTCTTACATCTTTGACTTCAGCCGCGTAATGATGATTTAACTGACTGACGACTAAGATAAATTAAGCGAACCTGTAGTTCTTCCGGCATAATGAAAGCTTGCTTCCACCTGTCGCAACCGTAATGCAGGATTATGAATCCAGAAAGCAAGCAGTCTCACAGTGAGCCACTATGGTAACGGCACTTCAGCGAACCGTGCACTTGGATTTCGTGAAATTTCTCGATGTATTGTGTGTTTCAGGCCTGCAGAGTGAGACATGGTTCCAGAATAGATACTAATTTCCACAGACATTTTACAACTACTAATTAATGTTGTGATGTCGGACTCCTCTTAGGCAACGTCATAGTGCGTAGATCATTGTGTTTAACACACTTTACAGCCAGATTAGTACATATCAAATCGCTGTTCAATTTTAATTTCCAAAATCGTAATTCGTTGCCATTTCTTCAAATGTAGGATAACAGTGTAAATTATTTAAATAATGCACTTTGGCATACGTTGAAAATCTGATGTTTCATATTTACGACCTCTAAAACTGTGTATTTTTCAATATCAGCATAATTGTAAAAAATAGCCCCAGAACTGCAGATATCAAGGAAAACGATGATCGTACGTTTCAGAAATGTCATTGGGCACAATACTTTGCTACAAATTAAAAAAAAATGGCACTACGGTGAACGTAACACAAGTGACGGGTCCGTCCGATGGTTGGTAAGACCTGGGGAGTGTTGAGGAGTTTTTGGGCTGGTTGGAAAAGACATTATTTTTGGGTAATAAATTATTATAATTGGATTATAAATAATAATTACAAAAGTGACAGGTCATTGATGACAATGATGAAAGTGGCATGTAATTAATTGTACTAACTGGATAATAAACGATGACACGTCACTCATAAAAGTACCATTCTCAAGTGGCTGTTTTGAAGAGAAGATTGGACCCCATGTCTCAGAAAAGGACATAGACCTGTGACCTTGAACATAAGAACAGTTGCCTCAGGACTTCGACTCTAATGGACGCTGACCCCAGAGATGGAGGTGACCTTGACACTGGATGATCCTGATTGCTCCTGGAGTCTGTTTGGTCCCCTACTTATCACCATTAGTGTCCAAAATTCACAGTCTTTATTTCCGAAACGTTTGCCTTATGCTACAGCCAGGACAGCTGGTACTGTGAAGAGTGGAGATATATGTGAGAAATTTCCCGGACACTTCTGTAGTCTGGAACATCAACCTCATAGCTGAGACTCTGTCATTCGTAGTCACGAGTACAATAACTGCACTCTATATTTGTGCTATCAGATGTACTGTCTGTAACTCTACGTAAACTATTTATAGAAATATGTTCACCTAGTGACTCAGTAGCAATTTTCCTCAGCGGTGTTTATAACAATGGAATCTCTTCAGTGTCTTCTTTTCCTTGATTGTTCTCCTAGGTTTACCTCCTAACCATCTTACAGCAAATGCCGTGTCGTAACGTAAAAGAATCGTACGTTTTAAAGTAACACAACGGTGAAAGATGTTCTTACCCATTTTGTTAACATACTTAAACTACTTTCCTCAGCACTTAATACATTGTTTTACCTCAATTCTTCTTCCCTCAAGATATTTTGTTGTTTTCTACAACATTACAATCAGTTTAATAAGCCGCAGCTGCAAAATACTAACACGAATTCTTTACAGACGAATGGAAAAACTAGTAGAAGCCGACCTCGGGGAAGATGAGTTTGGATTCCGTAGAAATACTGGAACACGTGAGGCAATACTGACCTTACGACTTATCTTAGAAGAAAGATTAAGGAAAGGCAAACCTACGTTTCTAGCTTTTGTAGACTTAGCTTTTGACAATGTTGACTGGAATACTCTCTTTCAAATTCTAAAGGTGGCAGGGGCAAAATACAGGGAGCGAAAGGCTATTTACAATTTGTACAGAAAGCAGATGGCAGTTATAAAAATCGAGGGACATGAAAGGGAAGCAGTTGTTGGGAAGGGAGTAAGACAGGGTTGTAGCCTCTCCCCGATGTTATTCAATCTGTATATTGAGCAATCAGTAAAGAAACAAAAGAAAAATTCGGAGTAGGTATTAAAATCCATGGAGAAGAAATAAAAACTTTGAGGTTCGCCGATGACATTGTAATTCTGTCAGAGACAGCAAAGGACTTGGAAGAGCAGTTGAATGGAATGTATAGTGTCTTGAAAGGAGGATATAAGATGAACATCAACAAAAGCAAAACGATGGTAATGGAATGTAGTCGAATTAAGTCGGGTGATGCTGAGGGAATTAGATTAGGAAATGAGACACTTAAAGTAGTAAAGGAGTTTTGCTATTTGGGGAGCAAAATAACTGATGATGGTCGAAGTAGAGAGGATATAAAATGTAGACTGGCAATGGCAAGGAAAGCGTTTCTGAAGAAGAGAAATTTGTTAACATAGAGTATAGATTTAAGTGTCAGGAAGTCATTTCTGAAAGTATTTGTATGGAGTGTAGCCATGTATGGAAGTGAAACATGGACGGTAAATTGTTTGGACAAGAAGAGAATAGAAGCTTTCGAAATGTGGTGCTACAGAAGAATGCTGAAGATTAGGGTAGATCACATAACTAATGAGGAAGTATTGAATAGGATTGGGGAGAAGAGAAGTTTGTGGCACAACTTGACCGTAAGAAGGTATGTTCTGAGTCATCAAGGGATCACCAATTTAGTATTGGAGGGCAGCGTGGAGGGTAAAAATCGTAGAGGGAGACCAAGAGATGAATACACTAAGCAGATTCTGAAGGATGTAGGTTGCAGTAGGTACTGGGAGATGAGAAGCTTGCACAGGATAGAGTAGCATGGAGAGCTGCATCAAACGAGTCTCAGGACTGAAGACCACAACAACAACAATTCAAATGTGCCGTGGCGTGTGACCTGTAGGTGGCTATAGGATTAGCACTCCCTAAGATATGTATGCAGTCACATACTTTTTAAGTTAGGACGGTACGACAATACATAGCAAGTGTGGTTGTTCCCGTTTTAAAAGTGATTGTGCTACCTTTTTTCCCAATGGCGCAACGTAAATTCATGTATTAGACTTCTTACAAGTTTTATCGTCATAAAGATAAAAAATAAACTCTCACTTATTGAGATTGTAATTAGGCTGTTTAGGTTTTTATGTTGGTAACGCCACGTAGCTCTTTGTATTAAAATCGCAAGCTGTGCTTTGTGCTGTCTGTGGCTGGGTGGCATTGTTGGAATTTGCTATTGTAGTGTTGGGCAGTGGTTGCGCAGTTTGAGGTGAGCCGCCAGCAGTGGTGGATGTGGGGAGTGAGTTGGCGGAGTTTTGAGAGCGGATGATCTGGACAGAGACAGGAAATTTGTAAGACTTGATGTCATGAACTGATATATATTTATATATATATTATGACTTTTCAACACTATTAAGGTGAATACATCGTTTGTTCTCTATCAAAATCTTTCATTAGCTAACTATGCCTATCAGTAGTTAGTGACTTCAGTAGTTAGAATCTTTTATTTAGCTGGCAGTATTGGCGCTCGCTGTATTGCTTATTGTTAGTCAGGGCCATTCTTCTGTAGGGATTATTAAAAGTCAGATTGCGTTGCGCTAAAAATATTGTGTGTCAGTTTAGTGATGAGCAGAATAAGTAAAGAGAGAAATGTCTGAGTACGTTCAGTTTTGCTCAGCTGTTCGAAAATCAAATTATTTAAGAGGTTTATCAGCACAGTAATTCGTTAGTTTTTCTAAGGGACGTTTCAAGATCTTATCCACATTGCATTAGTCACTATTTCTTCAAAGAATAAGGAGACTTTACGTAAAAAGCTGGTCCTGGGTTGGCGCAAGTCTGTCAGTAATGAGAGCGCGATTTGCTCGTCGTGGAGGCTGGTGAAGTGTGATCGGAAGCAGTGACCTGTTTTTTGTAGACAGTCCCATCGTGGACCTGGAGCTGGGCAGCAACATCAACGGCAGCGCCATCCGCGAGGGCGTCGACGTCTACTTCGAGTGCAACGTTCGCGCCAACCCGTGGATCCATAAAGTCGTCTGGAGGCACAACGTGAGTTCATTAACTGTTTCTCCCTTTATTCTCATTCCAGCTACATTTAGTTATGAGCTCTTGTGCGTTCTCTTAGTTAGGACAATATCTAACATCTAATACCTCTGAAATATTTCAGTTCCATCCTAAATGCTTCGCAGCATAATCATTTTATTTCCTCCTTCTGCCTGTTGTATCAATGGTGTGATCTGTGTGTTGTTTCGTGTACAATTTGATGTTAAGACAAATTTATCTTTCTTGTCTTGAGGGGATTTCTTTGTCGTTTTAACGGTCCCTTTTGTGACCACAGGGAACATAACTGGTTTCTGATTTTGTTAGCTTCTTATTTGTTTGAGTTGTGTTTACACTTTTCCCAGTAATTCTGGTCTTATCATTCTTAAAAAGGAATCGTAACTTATTCTATAGGTATCAGTTAAAGAGCTGAACATGTTACTTGGGTATAACAGCTGAAGTTTACCACATCTGTTCACAACGTATAACTCCTCTCTGTTGAAAATTTTATCCAGATTAGAAACATTTTGTTTTGTTGTTGCCAAACGAACGTGTCACTCAATTTCTGACAGCGCCTCAATAGTACACTATATCGGATAAATCTTTGCGACAGTTACATTCAAAATTATCTTAGTATGTGTGCTACATGAGCTTAATGCGTGTGAAACAGCAACTTTTAGGGACTTTTAGGGAGGCAGTGTCTCTCATCCCGTTATCTGCTAGTAATAATACTATGAGACGGCTTTACTTGAAACAATATATGTTGTGTGAATTACGTTTTATTTCTGGGGATTAACTAAACATGAAAATGGTAAACATCAAGGAATTAACAAAAACTAATAAGAAAAATAGAATTTTTCCCAATTATTACGGATATATGGAGCCTTTTTCCTTTTTAACGTGCTACATCAGATTTAACGCAGTTTCATCTAAACCTTGGACTCATCCAGCTCGACTGGATAATCGAGAAACAAGGAAAAAAGTGCCATGGATACAATACGCGAATTTTGGTGGCAGTGATTAAAACAATGGAGTTTTTCTTTGCGATTGTGCACCCTCATGGAATTTCAATCACGAATTTGATCCTCGGTTGGGAAAATATTTTTTTTGGCTCCCACTACACAGGGAGAACTGAACATCATTATAAAATAAAAGAAATCAGAGCTCGCAGGGAAATGTTTAAGTCTTCGTTTTTCACGCGTAGTGTTCGAGGGGGCAATTGAAGAGAAATAGCTTAAAGGTGGTTCGATGAATCCTCTGCCAGACACTTAATTTTAAATTTCATAGGAATTATGTAGATGTAGATATCAGTCCTGACTAGCTGCCGCAAGCGATAATGGATTGTGAGGTTTCTCACCAGCTTACTCTCGGAAACTCGCCGAAGGGCATCGAGCAGAATAGCACACTTCACATTTCTCACTTAATGGAAACCCACACAGAGATTTCCCCAGTTTCCAAAATAGATCAAGAAAAGCAATAGAATAATTCTTTTGGAAATGATAATTCTGATTTGTTTCCTGGAAGCTGTCCTACTCTAGCTCTTGATGTGAGTAAGGAGCTCATCTTTAACGGAATGTTAAACCATTATCTTCCTTGTAATCGAAGAATCCCTGTGGACTGGCACGCTATTAATTTGAAACAATGGACCCCACGCGTTATTTCAAAAATGGGGAACATCTTAACAAATATTGAAGGCACTTCTCACCTAATTCAATTAATTTTCTCTTGTCAGTTTTTTCATTGATCGATGCTAACATTGTTTAAAACGTACAATGAATAAAAAAATACCTTTCTCGACAGTCGGGCATAGTAGCAAAAAGTTTAGACGTCCACTTCGCAAAAATCTCTAAGTACAACAGAAAACAGTTCAGCGTGGCACTCACATGACATGATCTTCAACATATCAGGACAGCGACAATTGTTACTTCAATTTTCACTTTATGCTTCATAATTATGTGTAACGGACGTATGTAAAATGAAATCCCTCTTTTATACAGGAATGATAGTTTAAGAAAATGCAACGTACCTGTTTTACTATGTCACTTACTTTTCATTTATGTTGTATTAACCTGTTTGTCACATTTGACGTACGATACTGGCTACAATACAAAAAACTGCCCTACAACGTAACACGTAACAGTCTTACCTACCAATTTCTCATACTTATATACCTATATGTGTATACCTGTGTATGTAAACACTGATATGTCTGTATTAGCCATATGCTAAATAAAGAAATCTGCTAGTTAACTCAGGTGCACAGTGATTCCAGTTTTTGCTTGTTTTGGTAAACACACACTAGGTAAAACCATACAGATCTCACTAAAGATGGAAAAACATGACATGTAGTTAAATAAAGACGCTGCTGGCCAATGAAACTGCAGTATCAGGAAAAATAGCAAATAACAAAATTTTACTTGCGTGCACAGAGTAAAAAGGAAGCGTACGCCATTAAACTTACATTGATGTCAAGGTACACAGAATTTGAAATTTAGCACTGACAGCACTTTTGAAGGCAACAACGATTCTGTATCGACAGAGCATCGATTCGATATGAGCTTGGATGACATATTTGCTATGTCGCTCCACGCCGCTTCAAAACAATGACCGAGTTAATCGATCGTAAGGGACGGAGCGCAGTTTCTCAGCAACTTAAGACGAAGTGGGTAAGAGATCTGGCTGAAGTGCTGGTCGGTACAACAGCCGAAGAAGGTAGCTCAGGAGAGAACGGGCTACATGCGGTCTTTTTGTTTTGTTGAATGGTGACGTACCAGGGAGTCCAAGATAAAGCAGAACCATTATCCATAACACCCCAGAAAAGAACAAATTACTGCCTATGTGTACCACAGGTTATCGTGTCGTGCACCCTATGGCACTCCATCACACCAGCTGCAGCGTCTATTTAACGATGGCAAATGCAATCATTCTACCCTCGATCTCCTCAGAGTCTGCCCAAAGGAATCCGTCCATCGTGATGCTGCGTGCTGAACTAGGACTCGTGTGAAAACACTTCGTTATGGCCCTCCCGTGTGGTCATTGGGTGCGCAACTGTCAGCAAGCGATAAGCGAAGCCGCAACAATGATCACTGTGCTGAAAATCTGTGTTGCTCCATACGCGTTCCCAATATCCGCATGGATACTCTCCAGCCGCGAAGAAATTCATTTCTTGACTGAACTTACGTTATTTGGCGGTTTGATCTTGCACTGGCAGTCGAACATTAAGTCTGTTTTATCGGGAGCTAGTCACCTGCGGACATTGATATGAAGAGTGAAATTGATTACGGCCATTCTGAACTCATCGATTCCATAGCCGCAAGACAACAGTGGGATTCATAGCAACGCGAACACCAATATAACGGTACAATTTGCAGCACATATTTCCTACATACAGGACGATATTCACACATACACAACAATAAAATTCTCTTCCTTAATGAGCACCCCTCTACAAAATCATTCCGTATATTTACAGAATGTAGATGGCATTACAACTATATTTGTTGTGCGATTGCGCTAAAATGTTAAAAATTTAGTTATTTAAGCCTCGAATACGCTTCATACCGGTTTGACGATTTTTCGATTCCATCCTTGTGGTGTTGCAATTTTAATGGCAAGCAGTTTATTTCGGTAATGATTTAGTTTTGTTGCCTTGGAATCTGCAGAAACGTTAGGAACTTTCACGAGGAAATAGACCTGGAAACAACAGGCGTGTGGCAGCAGCAACTGAGCTCACTGTTTATACCTGTTAGGGTCGCCAGCTGCACAGCAACCCGAGCGCCGGCACGCTGCTGAGCAACCAGACGCTGGTGCTGCAGGCGGTCAAGCGGCAGCGATCCGGTCTCTACACGTGCGTAGCGAGCAACTCGGAGGGCGACACCGAGAGCAACGCCTTCAACCTCGACGTCAAGTGTGAGTATCAGGCCATAACATCTTCTTCAAACAGCAATGATGGTTTATTTAACAATTCAAACGTTTTTGTCTCTATGAAAATGTAGAGTGGACTCCACGTCGTTTGTGTTAGAAAGATTGAAATTAAAAATATAAATAAATAACACAAAGTGACGATTCATTAAAATGAGATTTTTTTTTCGAAATGTTTGGAGGCTTTCCTATATCAAGGGATCCACCACAGGAGGTGGCGAGATGTGCAACAGCCAAGGACACTGGTACAAAGTGGGGGGGGGGGTGCAGGGGAGGGGGTAGGGGCTGATACTACTGATGTGTTCCAAATTTCTGCAGAAGACTGTCCCTCGGCCCTCGACAGTGAACGCAAACTGTTGACGCAACGTCGTCCCATGCATCATGAAGAAACGACTACTATCGGACAGATGTGTGTCAGTAACATGGCTTATGAGGCAACAGTCATTGAACCTTGCCGAAGTGGATTCGCTTGCGTGTCTCGCAGTATTTCCAGTTTGGATGATTGACTGATCTTCCTTGTAATATCAGTGAGCTTAGACTTGGTGCGCTGATACTGCCAACGGCTTAATACAAGGTAAGACTACAACTGTTATTTTTCTCGAGGACATGAAACCCTACAATACTGCTTAATGATGATGACATCCTGTAGGGCAAAATATTCCGGAGCTAAAACATTCCCCCATTTGGATCTTCGGGCGGGGACTACTCAGGAGAATGTCGTCATCTGAAGCAGAAACTGTCAATCTGCAAGTCAGTTCGTGGAATTTTGTGACCTTTAATCGAATAGTGAGATTAGAAAATTAAAAAGGGAAATGGTGGGTTTAAATTAGATGTACTGGGAATTGCGGAAGGTCGGTGGTAGAAGGAAACCGGACTTCTGGTCACATGAGAAAAAGATAATACATACAAAATCAGATCGGGGTAATGTAGTAGTAGGTCTAGTAATGAATCAGGAAGCAAGAATTGGGGTAAGGTGCTATGAACAGCATAGTGAGCGTATTATCATAGCCAAGATAGGTACAAATTTCTTTTCTCTCCAATTCCATTCAATACCTCCTCATTAGTTATGCGATCTACCCATCTAATCTTCAGCATTATTCTGTAGCACCACATTTCGAAAGCTTCTATTCTCTTCTTGTCTAACCTGTTTATCGTAGACGTTTCACTTCCATATATGGCCACAGTCCATACAAATACTTTCAGAAACGACTTCCTGCCACTTAAATCTATACTCGACGTTAACAAATTTCTCTTTTTCAGAAATGCTTTCCTTGCCATTGCCAGTCTACATCTTATATCCTCACTACTTCGACCATCATCAGTTATTTTGCTTCCCAACTAGCAAAACTCATTTACTACTTTAAGTGTCTCATTTCCTAATCTAATTCCCTCAGCATCACCCGACTTAATTAGACTATATTCCATTACCATCGTTTTGCTTTTGTTGATGTTCATCTTATATCCTCCTTTCAAGACACTATCCCTTCCGTTCAACTGCTCTTCCAAGTCCTTTGCTGTGTCCCATAGAATTACAATGTCATCGCGAACCTCAATGTTTTTATTTCTTCACCGTGGATTTTAATTCCTACTCCGAATTCTTCTTTTGTTTCCTTTACTGCTTTCTGAATATACGTATTGAATAACATCGGGGTTAGGCTACAACCCTCTCACTCACTTCCAAATCACTGCTTCCCCTGCATGCCCCACGACTCTTATGACTGCCATCTGGTTTCTGTACGAATTGTAAATAGCCTTTCGCTCCCTGTATTTTACCCCTGCTACCTTCAGAATTCGAACGAGAGTATTCCAGTCAACATTGTCTAAAGCTTTCTCTAAGTCTACAAATGCTAGAAACGTATGTTTGTCTTTCCTTAATCTATTTTCTAAGCTAAGTCGTATGGTCAGTATTGCCTCAAGTGTTCCAACATTTCTGTGGAATCCAAACTGATCTTCCCCGTGGTCGGCTTCTACCAATTTTTCCATTCACCTGTAAAGAATTCGTGTTAGTATATTGGAGCCGTGGCTTATTAAACTGATAACTCGGTAATTTTCACATCTGTCAACACCTGCTTTCTTTGGGATTGGAATTATTATATTCTTCTTGAAGTCTGAGGGTATTACGCGTGTCTCATACATCTTTCTCACTAGATGGTAGAGTTTTGTTAGGCCTGGCTCTCCCAAGGCTGTCAGTAATTCTAATGGAATGTTGTCTACTCCCGGGGCCTTATTTCTGCTTAGGTCTTTCAGTGATCGGTGAAACTCTTCACGCAGTATCATATCTCCTATTTCATCTTCTTCTACATTCTCTTCCATTTCCGTAATATTGTCCTCAAGTACATCGCCCCTGTACAGACCCTCTATATACTCCTTCCACCTTTCTGCTTTCACTTCTTTGCTTAGAACTGGGTTTCCATCTGAGCTCTTAATATTTGCGCAAGTGGTTCTCTTTTCTCTAAAGGTCTCTTTAATTTTCCTGTAGGGAATATCTGTCTTACCGCTAGTGATATGCGCCTCTACATCCTTACATATGTACTCTAGCCATCCCTGCATAGCCATTTTGCACTTCCTGTCGATCTCATTTTTGAGACGTTTGTATTCCTTTTTCCCTGTTTCATTTACTGCAATTTTTGTATTTTCTCCTTTCATCAATTAAGTTCACAATCTCTTCTGTTATTCAAGGAGTTCTACTAGCCCCCGTCTTTTTATCTACTTGATCCTCTGCTGCCTTCAATATTTCATCTCTCAACGCCACCCATGCATCTTCTACTGTTTTTCTTTCTCCCATTCCTGTCAGTCGTTCCCTAATGCTCTCACTGAAACTCTCTACAACCTCTACTTCTGTCAGTTTATTCAGGTTCCATGTCCTTAAATTCCCAACTTTTTGCAGTTTCTTCAGTTTTAATCTACAGTTCATAACCAATAAATTGTTGTCAGAGTCCACATCTGCCCCTGGAAATGTCTTACAATTTAAAACCTGGTTCCTAAATCTCTGACTTACCATTATATAATCTATCTGAAACCTTACAGTATCTCCAGGCCTGTTCCATGTATACTACCTTCTTTCATGATTCTTGAACCAAGTGTTAGCTATGATTAAGTTACGCTCTGTACAAAATTCTACCAGGCGGCTTCCTCTTTCACTCCTTACCCCCATTCCATATTTTTCTACTATGTTTCCTTCTCTTCCTTTTCCTACTATTGAATTCCAGTCTCCCATGACTATTAAATTTTCGTCTCCCTTAACTATCTGAATAATATCTTTTATCTCATCATACATTTCATCAATCTCTTCGTCATCTGCGGAGCTAGTTGTCACATAAACTTGTACTACTGTGGTACGCGTGAGCTTCGTATCTATCTTGGCCACAATAATGCATTCCTATTTTCCTATTCATTATTAAATCTACCCTTGCATTACCCTCCATTTGATTTTGTATTTATAACCCTGTATTCACCTGACCAGAAGTCTTGTTCCTCCTGCCACCGAACTTCACTAATTCCCACAATATCTTACTTTAACCAATCCATCTCCCTTTTTAAATTTTTTAACCTACCTGACCGATTGAGGGATCCGACATTCTACGCTCCGATCCGTAGAACGCCAGTTTTCTTTCTCCTGATAACAACGTCCTCCTGAGTAGTCCCCGACCGGAGATCCGAATGGGGTACTATTTTACCTCCGGAATATTTTACCCAAGAGGACGCCATCATCATTTAACCCTACAGTAAAGCAGCATGCCCTCGGGAAAACTTATGGTTGAAGTTTCCCTTTGCTTTCAGTCGTTCGTAGTACCAGCACAGCAAGGCTGTTTTGGTTAGTGTTACAAGGCCAGATTAGTCAAGCTTCAAGATTGTTGCCCCTACAACTGAAAAGGCTGCTGCCCCTCTTTAGGAACCACACGTTTGTCTGGCCTCTCAACAGATACGCCTCCGTTGTGGTTTCACATACGGTACGGCTGTCTTTATCGTTGAGGCACGCAAGCCTCCGCACCAACGGCAAGGTCCATGGTTCATAGGTGGTGGGGGGGGGGGGGGGAAGGGTAAATTGGAAAATGTAATTAAATAAAAACTTAGTGGTTTGTGTTGAATTAAGTTAAATGATGCGGAAAGGATTATATTAGGAGGTAACACAATAAAATTAATGCAGTCTGTAGCTAGTGGTCTGGGGTATAGCACTGCTGCCTCTGGATCACGGGGTCCCGGGTTCGATTCCGGCCGGGTTGGCGATTTTCTCTGCCCAGGGAAAGGGTGTTTGCGTAGTCCTCATTATTTCATCATCATCATCATTTGTGAGAGTGACTAAATTTGGTTGTGAAAAGAAAATGGACTGTGTAAAAATTGGGACTTTGTACGGGCGCTGATGTTGAGAGCCCCACAAACCAAACATGACCATCATCATCAAAATTAATAGACAGGTTTTGCTTGTTGGATAGCAGAATAACTGATAACGGGCGAAGTAGAAATTTTATAACATAATGACAGCCAATGGCAAAGAAAGTAATACTAGAAGAGTGGTATCTATTTCTAAAGATTATAAATTCACGCGTTAGAGAGTTTTTTCTGATGATTTTTTGTGTTGAGCGTTGATTACCAATAAGTGAAACGTGGTCGTAATGTAGTTCAGGCAGGGAGAGAACAGAATAACAGAATGTTTGAGATACTGTGCTGTTGATGAATGCTGAATGTTAGTGGGGTAAATCTAATTAGTAACGACGAGGTATTATACTGAATTGGGTAACAAAGACTTTTGTGGGACAACGTGAATGAAAGAAAGGACTGATTGATAGGACACATCCTGTGGCATCAAGGAATACTCAGTTTGTAATGGAAGGACTTGTTGGGGGTAAAAACTGTAGATACATGAATACGGTAAGCACTTCGAAATGGTTGTAGGTTGTAGTAGTTACTCGAAGATGAAGAAGCTTGCACAAGATAGGTTAGCATCCAGACGTACACCAAGACGGTGTTCGGACTGAAGATAACGACAATGTGGCAGCGGTGAGCTGGGTTGACGCAGCTGACACTTACATAGCTCGGCCGTATTGAACAATCTATATCTTAGAAGACATTACAGCAGTTAGCTAAATACAGGTAACTACCTTGCTGAAGTCGACGATTCTGAAGTAACTCTCATTAGCGAAGACGAAGTACACAACAGTCAGAAAATCCAAGACACGACTCAGTCTATTCCAGAAAATCCACGACACGACTCAGTCTATTCCAGAAAATCCAAGACTCGACTCAGTCTATTCCACAATGCTGAAAGCACTTCCACGTCAAGCAGTCATCAGTATCTGCATATACTTCAACACTATACGAACCCGGAAGGTTTGCAACAGTTGGAAGCGAAGTATCACAGCGAAAGACAGATTTGACCTGAAGAGCTACAGACCGATCAGTCTGCTTCCACAGCTGGGTAAAATTTTTGAATTGCTATTACTTACAAGAGTACAACAGAAGACCGAAATACTTCACAGAGTACCTCGAATGCAGTTTTAGAGTCAACCGATCCACCATTCACCAGCTGCTGCGAGTGACAAAAGAAGCAGTATTGGCGTTCAACCAAAGCTAATATTGCGACATCATCGTCCTTGATGTCATTACAGCCTCTGATAGTATGTGGCATCACGGGCTTCTACACCAAGCACTTGCTCACGGAATACCAGGAGCATACGTCAGACTGCTGATCAACTATCTATGAGGACGGACCTGTATGATGAGGATAGTGGACGCCGTATCGATTGAAAGAATGTGCAAGCTGCAGTGCCACAGTAGTGTTTACAAGTTCACCGCGAATTTGACGAGATTTTATGCTGAAAATACAGCGCTCATCTCAAGAAGCAGATGGCCTGAAATTCTTGATATATGATTACAAGAAGCCTGCACTGGACTTAAGCAATGGTCAACAAAAAAAGTATTTGATTTAATGCCACTAAAACCCAGGCGTTACTATTAACTAAGAGATTCAAGCCTGACTTAGGTATTGTCAAGTTATTTGGGACAGCCAATGTCAGCCAAATACTTAGTGGTTACCTTGGACAGAGGATTAACATGGAGACTCCACAATGAAGGAACCCGGCCATGATGTTACAACGGCTGGGACCACTGGACCCATTCATCAATAAAACTTCAACACCGACCATGGCCAGCCGGGGTTGCCGAGCGGTTCTGGTCGCTACAGTCTGGAACCGCGTGACCGCTACGGTCGCAGGTTAGAATTCTGCCTTGGGCATGGATGTGTGTGATGTCCTTAGGTTAAAAAGGTTTATGTAGTTCTAAGTTCTAGGGGATTGATGACCTCTGAAGTTAAGTCCCATAGTGCTCTGAGCCATTTGAGCCACTGACCATGGAAAGCGACCTGCATGTCTACAGAATATCAATAGGTAATTGATTATGCATGCGCAATTTGGGGCAACACTGTCAAAATCCTCCAATTAGCAAATTATAGCGCTTAAAAGAGTTTTACGCATTCTGAGATGCGTATCTGTAAATTAACGTCACGAAGCAACAGAAGAACAAACAGCCATCGACATGTGGATGTGGATAAATCACATCTTTCCGCAAACCCACTAATCAACCACTTAAGGTAAAATTACGCAAATAGGGACAGCTACAAAGGGCCGGTGGCACACCTGAATCTGTAACAGGAGACGTCACTTCAAGAAAGCTCAGCGTACCAAGAAAAGCCACATGCGGAGACAAGCAAATCAGGGTAGCACTTGAAACTACAGCCACTAATTAATAGGCGACACCCACAAGCCCGGATTAACAAAGCTCAGAGAAAAGGCACAAGCAGTGGATATCTTGCTGTTACTGCACCATGATATTGTAGTATCGAAGAATCTACAGACGAATACTGAAACACATACCCTATTTCATCGAAGGCTTTTGATTTCTGCTGACAGAAGACTGGAGCTAGAGTACCTCAGAATATTTCAAAGAATAATAAATGAAATGGAAAACAAACCGACATATAACAGGCCACTTTATCCGACTCCAGTGACGCCTTAAATGAAAGCTCTGCATCTTTTCCTGAGGGTCTGCGGCTCACACAACGAAGTAGCACAGGATCCACATTGACCTATAACGACGTCGTTGGTTTCCCGACAGCAAAGCACCTGGTCTTAACGCCTAATCTGAAATCTGATCACAAAGCACACGCTTTGTGAAGAACAAAATTAAAATATAAGTGACTGGCTTTGTTCCTTTTTTTATTTTAATGTAAAACAGAAGTCACAGAAACAGTCTGACAAAAACGTGTGTATCTAAATGTTCAAGATAGCTTTACATAATTTGTTTTACGGATATTCGATCGAAGAACAATCCTGACTGAACCACATTACTTAAAGACTGTGAAGTTGCACAGGTCACATCAACACTTAAGAAAACAAATGGGAGTAATGTGCTGAATTATTGACCCATATCACTATCTTCGATTTGCAGTAACATTTTGGGACTCTGCTGAGTTCGTTCATTATGAATTACCTGGAAGGAAACGATTTATTTACACGCAGAACGGATTCAGAAAATAATATTCTTGTGAAACACAACAAGCTCTTTATTCACGCGAAGTAATGAGTGCTATCTACAGGAGATTTCAAATTGATTCCGTATTTCTCGATTTCCAGTAGGCTTTTGACACTGTTGCTCGCAAGTGACTTCTAATGTAATTGGGTTCGTATAGAGTATCTTCTCAGTTCTGCGACTGGACTCATTATTTCTGCCACTAAGGTTACAGTTCATAGAAATCGGCGGGAAGTAGTGGAATAAGACAAAGCAATATCCGGCTTTCACAAAGGAAGTATTAAAGGCCCTCTGCTGTTTTTAATCTTCATCAACGATTTAGGAGACATTCTGAGCATCCCACTTAGATTGTTTGCAGATGATGCTTCACTTACCGTTTACTTAAGTCATCAGGAGTTCAAAACTAATGGCGAAAAGCCTGAGATACCATATAATTATGGTGAGAAAACTGACTCTAATAATGAAAAGTGTGAAGTCATCCATGTGATTCCTTAAAGGAATCCATTGAATTTCGGTTATGCGACAAATCACAGTAATCTAAAGGCTGCAAACTCCGCTAAAAATTAGAATTACGAATAACTTGTAAGGGTGCGGTCACGTATATAATGCAATGGGGAAAGTAAACCAAAGACAAAGAAAATGCAACATGTCTGTTAAAGGGACTGCTCACACTAAGCTTGTTCGGCTTCTAGTTGTGCGGTGTGGGATCTGTATGAAATATGATTGACAAAGGACTTCAAAGAAGATCAAAAGATACAGCTTTCTTGTATTGTCGTGGTCCAGCGGAGTGAGTGTCACAGGCATGATACGCGTTGGCATGGGAATCGTTGAAACAAAGTCGTTTTTCGCTGTGACGAGATATTTGCAAAACTTTCAATCACCATCTATCTACTCTGAACACGAAAATATTTTAATGCCTCTATCCTAAATAATGAGAAACGATCATCGTAAAAAATAAGAGAAATTAGAACTTGCGCAGAAGATTAAAGTGTTCATTTTTAACGGACTACTCGAGAATGGAATGATAGAGAAATAATGTGAAAGTGGTTCGACAAAACATTGGCTAAGCACCTAACATTGCCCTCCTGACGTCATGATGTGAGTCCATGGTTGATTTTTGGTGATGAATCTCTGTCGGCACAGCGGTACGTCACGGTCAAGCTGCGTCCTCGTGTGTTATCTCTCACACGACATTATCATGCAGCCATTTTTCCTCAGGAGAATACTTGTCTCTGTGGATAATTTGCTTGGTATTTAGGTGCTCCTGTGACCTGTAGGATCCCGAGATCTGTAATCGACACAGTATCTGTAGTACCTTCCCAGACGTCATCTCCACCCACTGCCATTATTATTGAGGATATCAAGGACCAGTTACAGCAGTTGTGGGCCAGATTGCCTCAGGAGTAGGTAGGACAACTTCATGAAGCCATCGCAACAGAATCACTGCTAGCGTTCAGGTCACACGGAGAGCAACGTCCTGTCGATATGTGGACTACTGCCAAGTTCTGTGTAAATTTAACTCGATATTCTAATGACTGCAGTAACATCACAGAACTGTTTAACCCGTGAAGCTTCATTTTATTTCCTCCTTCCTTTCTGGGTGTTCACTTTTTTGACACGCAGGGTACGTAACATGTGATGACTGTTGAGATTTGCAGATGTTGGCTAAAGTTAAAATGGCGGAAAGAAGGAGAGAGCAGCAACTGTGGTACACAAATTCATCTCCGTTCCGCCTTGTGTATTGTCATAATGTAAGCACACTGCATATCTGCAAAGAAACTGCAACTGATCACTGATGGTTTGGCAATTTTAGGTAAACTATCATGTACCATCCATGAAATGCAACAAACGGATTCAGTACTCCTATATTTCCATGGAGGATTTGGCACAGTGCCACACTGCAACTGTACAAATATACGGAATAGATTCCCAGATATGTGAGTGGCTGGAAAATTTCTCAAGTAACAAACCCTGTTTGTGGCCGTCGATGGCAAGTGTTCATCAGGGACAAGGTCATCGTCAGGAGACCAAAGACAAGTGTGATAGGACCGCTGTTATTGTCTATATACATAAACGATCTGGTGTACAGGGTAAGCATCAGTCTGCGGCTGTTTTCTGATGTGGTGTACACACCGGACAGTGTCGTTGACTAACTGTAGGAGGTTACAAGGTGACTCAGGCGCAATTTATTCTTGTTGATGTGATGAGTGGCAGCGAGATGTACATGTATAAAAGTGTAAGTTAATGTAGATGACAGGGAAAAAAAGACCCATAATATTCGAGTACACCACTAGCGGTGTGTTGTTTGACACAGTCGCGTCGATTAAATACACTACTGGCCAAAAAAATTGGTACACCAAGTAGAAATGCAGATGGTAAAGTGGTATTCATTTGACAAATATATTTTACTAGAACTGCTGTCGTGCATTACCCTGCTGAAATGTAGGGTTTCGCCGGCATCTAACGAAGGGTAGAGCCACGGGTCGTAACTGAACTGAAATGTAACGTCCACTGTTCAAAATGCCGTCAGTGCAAACAAGAGGTGACCGAGACGTGTAACCAATGGCTACCTCTACCATCACGCCGGGTGATACGCCACTATGGTGATGACGAATACACGCTTCCATTATGCTTTCACCTCGATGTCGTCAAATTCGGATGCGACCATCATGATGCTGTAAACAGAACATGGATTCATCCGAAAAAATGACATTTTGCCATTAGTGCCCCGAGGTTCGTCGTTGAGTACATCATCGCAGGCGCTCCTATCTGTGATGCAGCTTCAACGGTAACCGCAGCCATGGTCTCCGAGCCGATAGTCCACGCCGCTGCAAACGTCTTCGAACTGTTTGTGCAGATGGTTGTTGTCTTGCCAACGTCCCCAACTGTTGACTAAGGGATCGAGACGTGGCTGCACGATCACTTTACAGCTATGCGGATAATATGCCTGTGATCTCGACTGCTAGTGATACTAGGCCGTCGGGATCCAGCACGGCGTTCCGTATTACCCTCCTGAACCCACCGATTCCATAGTCTGCTAACAGTCATTGGATCTCGACCAACGCGAGCAGCAGTGTCGCTATACGAGAAACCGCAATCGCGATAGCTACAATCCGACATTTATCAAAGTCGGAAACGTGATGGTACGCATTTCTCCTCCTTACACGAGGCATCACAACAACGTTTCACCAGGCAACGCCTGTCAACTGCTGTTTGTGTATGAGACATCCGTTGGAAACTTTCCTCATGTCAGCACGTTGTAGGTGTCGCCACCGACGCCAATCTTGTATGAGTGCTCTGAAAAGCTAATCATTTGCATATCACAGCATCTTCTTCCTGTCGGTTAAATTTCGCGTCTGTAGCACGTCATCTTCGCGGTGTAGCAATTTTATTGGCCAGTAGTGTACATATGTGTAACATTCAAAGCGGTATGAAAAGAAGTGAGCATGTAAGGGTCGTAGTAGGGGAGGTTTACTGGAATAATTTTGGTAAAGTGTGCTTCATCTGTAAATGAGACCGCATGTACGACAGTACTGCGAACAATTGTTGAGCACTGTCCAAGTGTTTCGGATGCGAACCAGGTCGGATTAAAGGAAGACATTGACACAGTTCAGAGGTGGGCTGCTGGGTTTGTTACCGGTAGGTTCGAACAACTCCCAAGTATTACGGAGATGTTTCGAAAACTCAAATGGTAATCACTGGAGGGAAGGCGACGTTCCTTTCGAGGAGGACTATCAAGAAAATTTAGAGAACCGACATTTGAGGTTGAGTGCAGAACGATTCTACTGCTGCCAATGTACGTTTCACGTAAGGACCACAAATATAAGATTAGATAGCTGGCCGGTGTGGCCAAGCGGTTAAAGGCGCTACAGTGTGGAACCGCGTGACCGCTACGGTCGCGGGTTCGAATCCTGCCTCGGGCATGGATGTGTGTGATGTCCTTAGGTTAGTTAGGTTTAAGTAGTTCTAAGTTCTAGGGGACTGATGACCTTAGAAGTTAAGTCCCATAGTGCTCAGAGCCATTTGAACCATTTATAAGATTAGATAGATCATGATTTATACAAATATATAGAGGCAGTGGTTTTTCTATTGTTCTGTTTGCGAGCTGAACAGGAAAGGAATTAACTAGTAGTGGTACAGGGTACCATCCGCCAAGTATCATACGGTAGCTTGTGGTGCATGTATGTAGATGTAGATGTGGAACCCATCCACTACGTAAAGATAAGCTACATATTAATATATTAATATCCTACCAGCCAGTCACTCCCGATACTTAGCGTTCGTTACAAACCGACGACCTCAGTGCAAATAAGAAGCCTTGTTCCAAATCATACAAAAGTCGGTGTTATTACTTCTGTTTACTTAATAAGTAAGCTGTTAAGTTAGAACTTGGAGTTTCCACATAATTTATAAGGGGACGTCGATAAACAGTTCAATTTCTCGGAAAGCAGCCTTTACAGCGTTGATACGACACTGACGGGCAATGCTTGACGGAATAGTTGGTGGGTGGTGTTGGGGGGGGGGGGGGGGGAGTAGCAGACTCATAAGAGGTAGTACAGGGTACCTGGCGAATTAATCAGGATGAAGCGAGAACACGCTCTGTGGGAGGAAAGTGGATTACTTAGAGATGATTAGATCCGCCGCGGCGGCAGCATAGTTGCAGGGAGCGCTGCGTCGTTACGAAGCAGCCAAGTGGCCCCCCAAGTCGCTCCGCTCCCGTGACGTTGCGTCCCAGTTCTCTCGAGATTCTCCGTGCTGCGCAACTCCGATCTTCTAGCACTCCATTTCCGACGTGCACTGCGGCTGAGGGTACAGATGTCTTCCTTGTATCAGTGGGTGCACGTTACTTAATACATGGCCTGGGACAGTATTTTCCTTCAGTGTTTCCTTTTTCCGCTAGTGAACTGAAACTGTCGAAGGTGAAGTCTCTGCGAAGAGACCCATTTTCTGTTATAATACTTTTTGTAGCTCATAGCTTACCAATAAAACTGAAACGAAAGTCCTTTTCATATGGCTTTCGATGTCGAAGGCTCAGTTAGTAACTTTCCATTATAACAGAGGATGGAACCAATCAAGAAGTGAATCATTTCTAGATGGTAAGTGAAACATAGCGCTTCTATTAGCATCTTCTGACGTATTTTTCTGCATGGGTCAAATTCTCGAAGCGATGAACTGAAAACGGACAGAGATAACGTCCATAACACATCATGAAAGGAACAAGTAGTATCCATACATTAAATGAAGGCAGAGATGAACACTGTAGAATAATTGGCTACTGTGTAGCTATAATAGTCTATGCAACATTTTTTGACGAAGTATGAGTTACAGTCATTTCTGTTTTGAATTTAACAATGAATAATTTAGGCAAGGTTAGGTGGCTTTCATGGTATTTGTCTTTGCAGGAGTCCATAACATGAAAACATCAGTTTAGAGCTCCTGTACCTGTTTAGAATTTCAGACACATCTCAAAGACACTTCACATTAGTAGTCTGATATGGGATACGACTACAGCATTTATCTAATTACTAAATTAGTTAATTTCTATTTACAGCTGCCAGTATTTCTTTATTGGGAAGACTCGAATTTCAAATGTTCCTTATTGTTAAGCAAAACTAACAAATACAATTATGCGCATAGATCATTACTCCAAACATGAAGTGAGTACGAATAGTGAACATTTCACAGGAAAAATAGCTGTACGAAATCTATTAAAAATCACGACAGTAACATATACGTAAAACTTTTGTTGAAAAAGAAGTCAGACCAAATACTTCGAACTACATAAAAAGTAACCACATTCAGAAAACGTAAGATAAATTTTTATTTTAATATATTTGCAAAATAAGTAAGAACAAGCTTAAAAAATTTCAAACCATGACTCATTAGTGAAAAGTGACTAGAAGCACTTTTGCAAACCTACAGTTTACACCCCAATTATAGATAGTTCTTCTCTCGAACAGTTATCAACTGTTTGTCTGAAAGTCATTAGCGGTTTGTACGTCTGAATCGTTTACTTTAATCGCTATTATCTAATACAAGGTGAAAAATTTTGTTTTAGAAAGTGTGAGACAATGCCAAAAACAACAGTAGTGCCAAGAGATGTTCCCTTATCTTTCTGAGCCCCGCGGGGTAGCCAAGCGGTCTCAGGCGCCTTGTCACGGTCCGCGCGGCTCCCCCCGTCGGAGGTTCGAGTCCTTCCTCGGGCACGGGTGTGTTGTCCTTAGGGACCGATGATCTCAGCAGTTTGGTTCCGTAAGATCTTACCACAAATTTCGAAATTTTATCTTTCTGCACCTTCTGTAGTGTGTTCTTTGTTCTTTTCTTGCACTAGATCCAGGAAAACAAGAGAAGGAATGATTTATAAAATTTGAGACAATATGTTACTTTTGTTGAGAAATTATCGTTTTCGTACAATTATTCAAGTTCTATTGCTGATGGACATTACTTAGCTTCTCTTTGAAGTTGAATCATCAGGTATAGAATAGTAAAATATTACTGCTATATGAAGAGGTTATATTAACGTGTATCATTTCTTACTGTACAAAATAAATTTTTCCTACACTATGCTTCTACTACATAAATTAAAACATACAAAAATCTCTTTTTTATTTCTTCTTTAGCGGATACAAATACACGGTTTACACATTTCGTGAAAGTAAGATCTGCTTTATTTCAACAAACTGAATTTACAACTTTCAATTAAGTTTGTGTGTACTTCAATATTTGTTTAGTTGTCCAAATGTGAAGCTCACTTTCTGCATATCATGGTCTATTATGTAGAGGATTATGTATATGCAATGATATTTGCTCTTTGTACGAGAAATCTGCTATCAAAGTCTTTAATTAAATATCGCGTTTGCAGGAATGAACAGCTCTTGAGAAGAAGTATTATTTTTCAACTCCATTCTGTGATAATGCTGGTTAATTGCTGATTAGTTCTTTCATTCCTTACAGGTAATTTATTTTCTCAGTGCAGTGTGGTGTTCAGCGTAGTTAGACTTGTCAGCCCATTCTTTCTGTGAAATGTGAAATGGCATCATTTGTTATGAGTCGATGTGCGGCTTAACTTATCAGATCATATACGGCTGGAAAGCAATGTCTGTAGGCACACACATCCCATTCAATTTCACCAAAATACCAGTGAGTAAGTAGATATTTAGTACGCACGAAATATAACGTACTCAACTGCAAATTATGGAGATAGGGGCATCTCTCTATGTCATCCAGTCCGATACTAAATACAGTACAACTAAGGCGATGCAAAGTGAGTCAACTTATAGAGTTTAACGGTAAAAATTCACATTGATTATTTACGGTTATTATAATACTGACAGTGATATTTTAATGAAGCGTATACTACTTGCCTCGAATTACTTCGTTTTTGTCTCGTGTGTTGTAGATATTTATGCTCCTTTCAGGCTGCAGTGGCCTGTTCGTGAAAAGTCACGGCGGGAAAAGTCGACGCAGCTGTTCCCCACAGAACAAATGCCATAGTTCGTAATGATGGGCAACTAAGCAGAACGTCTATCCTTTAAAATTCTCTATGTTTCAGATTATAGAATCAAAATATACGGGAGGAAAAACTGAGTAAAACTCTGTTTGCATTCTCTAGATGCAAGAAGGTATGTTTCCACGAAGGAGCACTCTGGCAGGCGATAGTATGATTTTTCTTATTTTTTATTTCACTGTGCTCATGATGAGAAGCCTTCATAAGAACTATCAGAATTATGTACTTTCATACTGACAGTGATAAACTAATTCAGTTTATACTAATTGACTCGAATTAGTTTGTTTTTGCTACGTGTGTAGTGGATTTACTTCATGAAACTGCTAAGTGCGCAGGTGTTACCTGGAAAATATTTTCGATGCTTTGACATTTCCTGATCTCGTATTGCCCATTTTTCTCTAGACACGACGACTCACTGTCTCTTACACAAATAATTTACGACAATTTGAAACTTTTTGTCACCTTGACAAATGTGTTACTTCGTCGCAAAAATGTAGCGACTTGTCTGTTGTCTTCTGCTGCGTTTTAACACGAGCTCTTTTTTACTATTCAGGATCATATTCATCTGGATGTGAATCCATAAAGATGCGTTAACCTCGTATTTTTCACTGTTCTTAGAATACAGACTTCCGTTAGTATACTCAAACGTTAACCAGCCTTTCAGCTCTGTAAGTTTATTGGTCGTTTCTGTGCTTCTGGGTAAACATTTGTGGGTAAACAAAGTGGATAGTCTTACAGACAATCTGAAACTGTGGTATAACGGTGGATAAAACGTCTAATTACCTTGGTGTTAGATTTTCTGAGTAAAGTTTCAGAATGAACCACAAAGGACTATAATATTTTACATATATTAGGGTCATAGGTCGTCTCCAGTTCGTTCATCACCGCAGCACAGAAAAATTTAGCTGCTTGGGCGTTATAGGGACTCTAAAATGCCTAAGCAACTAATGTTTTGTTTGCTATGGTGAATAGCTTTGGAAATATGCAGGGTGGGGGCAAATAAAAGGAGTGGATACAATTGGAAGTGAATGTATGCATATAACCACACCCATAATCAATACGCCACGTGCACGCTCAGCGCGTGATCCATACCGAATCAAAATGTATTGTGGGCTGTGTCAGTGTGAGTGGAGCAGTGAAGGGGGACGATGATACTCACAGTCCTGCAGCAGGTGTTCGTCGTGGAATGTTACGTGACAACACAGTCGTGGAAACGGTGTGGTCAGTTGTTTTCTGAGGAGTTAAATGGTGTCAAAGTGCCAGCAAAGACTCCCACGCAAACTTAGTCAGAAAATTTGAACAAATCAAAGCAACATTCCGAAACGTGCCTGCACAAGTGTCAAGAGATGATTGGTGATCACGTCCAACATCTTCTATAGTCAGGTTAGTAATTTCTATCTTTCCTCAGCTGTGATTCCTTGTACCCTGGAACTCTGTTGTCTGGACCTCTTCCATTTGCCCCACCATGTAGTTACTCTGTTCTGAATACCTGTCCTACCGGGGTGTCTACGAATCTGATGCCGTTTGCTACACAACATTCATACAAATACAGTGAAATCGGCTGAAACATTTAACTTACAAATAATAAAGCTATTACATAGAAAATATACATATCAATCCCCAGATCCTTGTTTTTTCGCTAACATTTTCTGCTTTGGCCTCTTTCCAAACCGTATTCCTCGATCTCACGGTTCTCGCTCTGTCCATTTCTCCCTACCTTTCGCCTAGTCAGCGCCAACGGCTGTAGCAAATTCGCTGCACCCGCTGAACTCCCACACCTCATTCAGCTCTAACTGCGGCCGACCGCTCTGTCGGCACCAGCCGTTGCCATGAATGCTCCTTTCAGTGCTCTGCTCGCCGCCGTAGAGGGCGTGGCCGGAGCCGCCACGCACCGCGTATATCAGTATCCGGCTACAGTCCAACTTACTCGACAAGTGTGCCTGAGTTTAGTAGCCCAATATAAGTCAAGCTCATTCTCCACAAAGAAAGCAGTAACCACGCTTCTACCAACATCCTTCACGAACGCTCCTTTCAGTCCACAGTAGCGCTTTCTTGAAAAGTCGGGATAGAAAAAGTCGACGCCGCGGTCTGCTACATATCACTTCAGTATGTCAATGTCATTCTGCAGCAGCAGCAGCAGCAGCAGCTCGGCTACTTTCGACATTGAAAGAGCTTGTATGCACAGGCAGACAGTGAACCCTTCGACATTTTTTTATTTTTTTAAATTTTTTTTTATTTCAGACTTGTCCTCCATGGAAGGTTCCGATGAACGGCTGTAGAAATGCATACAGCAAACAAATAGCGCAGTATAAAGGTCAGGAAAGTAGGCTGCGTGGGTGTGGGCTGTGTTCTCCGTCGGACGTGGGCGATGTGGACGATAGAAGAGGCGGGTCCACCATTCTCTGGCGCTGTCCGGAGTTCCCTCTTAATGTCCCGGCGTCGTAGCTGCTGACGTATACGTATGGCAGGCGGCGTGCACGCATTGCCCGGGAGACAGAGCGCTGCGCTGTACTCTCCGGCATGCGAGGCGAGCTGAGACGACAGGATGCGGCTGCAATGCGGCCACGGGCGGCCAGCATGTCTTCTCTAAATGTGGAAGGTCACGTCGTTCCAGTGGCTCGGAGATGGCGTTGCCCGGAGTCGGTGTAGTCTAACGGTGAGGCGCAGGTTTTGCTTGTCCCGGCCGGGTAGACCGGTAGAGGACCCTTCTTCGCGGTCCGGTGGTGGCAGAGTTCAAAGCGGGGATTCCTCGACTCACACACGACGGGCGACGTGTGTGGGCCTGTCGTGCTGAACGTGACGCACGTACTCGGCTGAACCAGCGTTTAATTGCTGATTCTCGGAGATGAACTCGCGAAATGGCTGCGTTTGTGGCTGCGAACCATCTGGAACAGGGAAATGACCGTTGCCTGGCGTATTCGTCGACTGGGCAGAAGTCAGTCAGCGGCTTTTCGAAGTCTGGCCCCATGGCATTAATACCCGGGACGATGTCACGGAAGTCTAGCTGCTGCTGAGCGGTGCTATCAAGCAGGGGCGACGGTCGTCAGCGGCCGATGCCCTCGGCTTGTTGCTTGATTTCGGCGCACGTGGTCCGACTACACGGGAGCTGATCATGCAGTTCAGTGACTAGCACCTGATGTCTCGTTACAGTCTCGTTGAAGCTCTGGGCTCCGAATTCTGCTCCAACTTCTATATTTTTTTCCCCGTTAAACTAGTGATAAGAGAAAATTTACACAAGAATCTAAGTGGGAATAACTAAAGCATCGTTACGAAGGGATTCGGTTAGGGTTTGAAAGTGGCTGAGGATAGTGAATCTACCACACGCACACATACACACATACACATACACACACACATACACACACACACACACACACACACACGCACACACGCACACACACGCTCGCACACGCATGCAATCACACGCACGTACAGCTACTACGTTGCTGAGAGAAGTTGTTACTCTTTCTCATATTAGAACAGCTTTGGATTATACATACTTTACGTCAGTTGTTAGTTTTGTCATTTTTTGTTCGCGCGTGCGCCCCACGAACAAATAAATGACAAACTAATAACGGAGGTAAAGCATGTATAATCGAAAGCTGATTTACTATGAGAGAGAGTAACAGCTTTTCTCAGAAAAGTAGTAGTTATATTTCTTTCTACCTCAATTCTGCGGTGAACCAAATCATTTATCTTATCAGTGCACCTAATTTTGAAACTCCTATAGCACCACATGCCTGAAGCTTCGTTTATTTTCCGGTTTTCCAAGATCCCATAATTCACTGTAATCAATGTTGCGATCCAAACAAGCATTCTCAGAAATTTACGCTCATGTTCAGAGAAAAACGGAACACCTTAAACAGCTAGAGATAGGAGGTTATGTTTTGCGGAAATGATTAGGATTTCATTCATCTCGGGCCAGAATGCGTCCTGTTGGCTGGGAGACATAGGATCCGCCGTAGGCCCTAATAATTTGTTCCATGCGTGATGGCATTGACACGTATAAGGCTCAAATGGCGTCCTGTGGTACACCCATCCACGGTACATTCACCTGGTTGCAAAGATGATCAGTGGTGGTTGGCATTCGTGGCGTTTTAATTGTGTCGGCTCGATGTAGCAGCACGCCGGAATGTGTAAGCAGCCCTTGTTTAAAATTGAAGCACTGGTGTTCGAAGTCTGTCGGTCTTCTTTACTTGTAACCCACAGCGACTGCACCGCTCTGAACCGCAAGAACTCTCTTCATCTGAAACAGTTAACCAAATATACTCCGCGTGTTCGCCACAGGCTGATAAGCTTACGCGAACTGGATAACTGTAGTTCTTATGCCCGGTTTGAGAAAGAGTTTTCAAAAGCAGATAATAGGATATCTTGAATTATAAAGTCCATCACTCAGGCTGATGCCACATCATAGCTTTGCGAGGCTGTTGATTTATTAATTAATATAGCGTCGTCAAGGCGTAGCTACGGTGTTAATTCAACGACTAATACGACGTAATTCCTGAGATAAAATACTCTTCGCACAACGTACAGAAAGCGTCGTATTTTGGTGCAAACTTTCTGTTCAATGTTAATAAAGTCACTAAATCCCCTTTTACTTCCGCGTTTTCTTAAGAAATAGTTAATTTCACAATTACACAGTAAATTTCCATTAAATGATGTAGCCGACACGAAGCATTAAGGTTATATTGGAGTTTATTGAATTTCGTAATTATTGAAACCTGTCATTCAGGAAGTGGGAGAATACAAGGTCTACCTGTCAGGAGTCAAAGCAGGAATAGCACAATGAGGTGTAGGGCTTTACATCAGGAAAGAAATGGAACCCAGCGTAGTTGCAATAAGGTATGTAAACGAACGACTGATGTGGATAGATTTGACAGTGTCTAGCAAGAAATTTAGGATTGTGTCAGTATATTCGCATTGTGAAGGGACAGATCAAGATAAGATGGATAGTTTCTATGGGGCACTCAGTGAGGTAGTTGTTAGAGTAAAGGACAAGGACAGTGTTCTGCTCATGGGTGATTTTAACGCCAGGATTGGAAATCGAACAGAAGGGTATGAAAAGGTTAAGGGTAAATTTTGAGAGGATATGGAGGCCAACAGGAACGGGAAACAACTCTTGGATTTCTGTGCCAGTATGGGCTTAGTAATCACAAACTCCTTTTCTAAACATAAGAACATTGACCGGTATACTTGGGAAGGCAGGGGAACCAGATCTGTCATTGACTATATAATAACAGATCAGGAATTCAGGAAGGCTGTGAGGGACACACGTGTATTCAGGGGAATCTTTGATGACACTGATCATTATTTAATCTGCAGTGAAATTGGGATTGTGAGGCCGAAAGTGCAGGAGGTCAGGTCCATATGTAGGAGGATAAGAGTGGAGAAACTTCAGGATAAGGAAATCAGGCACAAATACATAACAGCGATCTCAGAAAGGTACCAGTTAGTTGAATGTAGTCAACTACAGTCATTGGAAAAGGAATGGACAAGGTACAGGGACACAGTAGTAGAAGTGGCTAAAGAATGTCTTGGAACAGTAGTGTGTAAAAGTAGGATGAAGCAAACCGCTTGGTGGAATGATACAGTCAAGGCAGCCTGTAAAAGGAAAAAGAAGGCGTATCAAAAATGGCTACATACCAGAACCCAGGTAGACAGAGAAAGTTATGTTGAAGAAAGAAACAAAGCCAAACACATAATTGCAGCATCCAAGAAGAAATCGTGGGAAGACTTTGGAAACAGGTTGGACACTATGGGTCAAGCTGCTGGAAAACCAGTCTGGAGTGTAATTAGCAGTCTTCGAAAGGGAGGTAAGAAGGAAATGACCAGTATTTTGGACAGGTCAGGAAAACTGCTGGCGAATCCTGTGGATGCCTTGGGCAGATGGAGGGAATATTTTGAAGAGTTGCTCAATGTAGGTGAAAATGCGATCAGTAATGTTTCAGATTTCGAGGTAGAATGGGAAAGGAATGATGATGGAAATAGGATCACATTTGAGGAAGTGGAAAAAATGGTCAATAGATTGCAGTGCAATAAAGCGGCTGGGGTGGATGAAATTAAGTCGGAACTCATCAAATACAGTGGAATGTCAGGTCTTAAATGGCTACACAGGATAATTGAAATGGCCTGGGAGTCGGGAGAGGTTCCATCAGACTGGACAAAAGCAGTAATCACACCAATCTTGAAACATGGAAACAGAAAAGATTGTAACAACTACAGGCTAATAATAGTGTTTGAGTATAGAGTTGGTATGTTGCTGTGTCCTTTGATGTTCGTGACAATCACAGATCACGAAGCCGAAGTCTCTGCGTTAATCAGGTATCACACGATTTACTTTTCTTTCTCATGTAATTACTGCTCCTTTGTCTGGCTAAACCGTAAATGTTATTTTACTTCAGTTCGAAATTCTGACTAGTCTATACTGGAAAACGTTTAAAGCTTCAGATCTGTTTGAAACAATCTAATTGCGTTCAATTAGCTATTTGCTATTGCGACGTCTACAAGAGAGATTGAATTAACATCTCCATTGCAGTGTTACATTGTAGTCGCAGCGAACTTACAGCTCGATGCGGCTACAACTCTCTTCTTGGATAAATGTTATCTCTGATCTATCTATGGTCTGGGCTTTACCTTCGTAAAGAATATATTTTGATTTATTTATTTACAGTTTCAGGCTTCGTACCATCTGATAGTCTTTCATTTAATCCTTTCTTTATAATAAACGTTATTAGATACATAGTATTGGTTCCAATGGTTCAAATGGCTCTGAACACTATGGGACTCAACATCTTAGGTCATAAGTCCCCTAGAACTTAGAACTACTTAAACCTAACTAACCTAAGGACATCACACACACCCATGCCCGAGGCAGGATTCGAACCTGCGACCGTAGCAGTCCCGCGGTTCCGGACTGCAGCGCCAGAACCGCACGGCCACCGTGGCCGGCCAGTTAAATAGTATTCCTGTTAGTCAAACTTGCAATAGTGTTAATTTTGTTGTCAGTAGTTCCCGTCAATGTCAGGAAAACTAATTTTACTATATCTATACTACCTAATGGCTTTCATTCGGGGTTCCATATTTGGGGGGTTACACATTGGTTCACAGTGCTGCACCCGTCGCTTCAGAGTATGCCATAAATTTTCGTTTGGCGACAAGGCTGACTGACATCCTTTGTCACCAAGAAGGAACGTGTTCACCCTTCAGCAACATGTGGTCGTGCAATGTCTTGCTGAAAAATTGTCTGGGGCGTTGTGCAGAAAGGTTACGGCTACAGGTCGTAGGCTGTCATTCACGTAGGTCACAGTGGTCACAGTGCACTGGAGACGCACCAACACAGATTTGGGTTGTACCCAGTAGTACCCCACTGCATAAGGCCTTGAGTTGAAATATATGCCTTGTGCGAATGCAGTCACGGTGATGGCGCTCCCCCTGTCTGCGGCGAACTAAAATGCGGGCATCATTTCCAAACAAAAACAACCTGGATCCGTAGATAACACTAACATATGCCATTCCTGTCCTCAGTGACGTCTAGCATGTTCCCGCACATCCGACAAAAGTAGACGGAGAAGTGGACAACGCGCACGTAAACCATACCGTAATAAGCGGCGACGGACTGTGATCTCTGATAATACACGATATGTTACGCTGTTCCCTTGTTGCACCTCTCGGGGGTTGGTCCCTCTCGTCCTGTTCTACGTACCAATGTACATGTCCTGTGAATATGAACGTCCTATCTCTAGTCATTCAAGGTGTTCTGTTTTTCTGAATATGAGTGTACGTCCCCAGATCGTCTATATTTGGTACCCGCGAACTTCTCTTGGCCAACAGTGTTCCATTGCTCTGTTTGCCTGCTCTAATCTGCTTTTTTTGTATACTCCTTATTTCGTCCTTCATAAGTTAGTTCGCAGCCAAGGTAGTCGATACTCCCAATTACTTTTGTCTTTCCTTGGTTTATTCTCAAACCATATTCTATACTCATCAGACTGTTCATTCCATTTCACACGTCTCATAATTCTCATTCAATTTCACTGAGTACAGCAATGTCATCAGCAAACCTTATCCTTGACATCTTTCCGCCATGAACTTCATTCCCACTCATGAACTCTTCCCTTACTTCCGTAATTCCATCTTCGATGTGTAGGTTGAACAATAGAGGTGAATAGCTACAATCCCTGTCTAACCCCCATATTTATCCGAGTAATTTGTTCTGGTCTTCCATTATTATTATTTCCTCTTGGTTCTTGTACATATTGTATAGTGTCCTCTTTTCCCTATAGCTTAGTCCTATTTTTTTCTCTGAATATTGGGCCACTTTACACTGTCGAACGCTTTTTCCAGATCGTCAACTTTTGTGAAGGTTTTTTGATTGTCCTTAAGTCTTGCTTCCATTGACAAGCGCAATGTCCAAAATAGAACTCTGATTGTTTTACCTCCCAGAAAGCCACATTCATTAATATGTAACAGATCATCAGTTTGCTTTTCAATTATTCTGTATACTATTCTTGTTAGCAACTTGGATACACGCTGTGTTGAGCTGACTGTCCGATAACTGTCGCACTCGTCCACGCTTCCCATCTTCCGGATTGTTTTTATGACATTTTTCCGAATGTCTCATGGTATATCTTCTTTCAGACAGACTGTACACTCCAATTTGGATACTCATTTGATTTCTAGTTCCCGCAATGGTTTTAGAACTTCAGAAGTGTATTAGCCATCACTTCTGCCTTATTTCACAGCAAATCTTCCGAAGTGCTGTATAACTCATAGTCTAAAACTGATCACTAATTTCTTCCATATAGACTCCCATTTCTTTCTATAACATAATCGGACAGTTAGAATCATTCGCAGAGGCCTTGAGTGCACTGTTTCCACCTATGTGATCTCTGCATCTCCTTCTCTCTACTGTGCGATTAAAAGTGGAATAACCACCGTGATATTAGTTTTGACACTTTAGCTTTTAGTTTCACGGAAGTTTTCTTTGACTTTTCTGTATGTTGTATCAGACTTTCTGATTACTATTTAGTTTTGGATTTCTTCACATTTTCCCTGCAGCCGTTTCTTGTTGGCTTCCCTGCGCTCCCTACATATTATGCTCGTAAGTGATTTACTTTACTGTACTTCTGTCTTTTGCTGAAGATTTTTCTACATCCTTCTGGAATGTTATTTGTCTCAGAAGACCGTGTTACGCTTCGTGTAAGAAAGAGAAACGCACACCAGCAAGTGTCGGAATTCAACAGCCGCTGGACTGCAGACTGTCGAGACAACGGTTTATCATTGCGCGATATTGCTTTTCATGTCCGTCTAGATCACACGACTGTCACGCCATTGTAGATTCCATGGCTTGAGGAAGACGATACTCGGCGCTATGTTGGGTATTAACGGCCCCATACGTCTAGCACCCCAAAGAAAAGACAATAAGTTCTTCGGACTTGCAGGTTCAAGTTACATAAACGTGATTCCGGATACGGGCGCGTTTGCAGCCACGACGTCTGGAGTGCCTTGGAACTTGTTTAGGCTTTCCTTGACGGGGCAACAAAGAGAGATGTACCGACAGAAATGATGCCAACGACAACACTCGTGACAGATGTGAAACGATCTCGTCTTTTACGAGTAGTCCTCGTTCTGCGTAAGGCATGGCGATAGCAATACATGTGTTTGATTGCTCCAAGGACAACAGGCATTGTGAGCTAGCGTTCAGGATCTACATATGTGCATAGCACGTTGTCTGATCGTTGGGGTACTCACTTAAGAAAATTATTCATGGAATTGATGGGTCCTGTTGTACTGGGCCAACCGTTGTGGTACAGAAGTTCACAGAATGCATAACGTAGTGAGGATAGCACGAGTGAAGTGCAGAAAATTGTAGCTTAAAGAAAAATAAATGGCTCTAAGCACTATGGTACTTAACATCAGAGGTCATCAGTCGCTTAGACTTAGAACTACTTAAACCTAACTAACCGAAGGACATCACACACATCCATGCCCGAGGCAGGATTCAAACCTGCGACCATAGCAGCAGCGTGGTTCCGGACTGAAGCTCCTAGAACCGCTCGGCCACAGTGGTCGGCGAAATATAAATAAGAACTGATACAAGTACGCCTGCCGTTTGGGTTTTGTTCCACATACTGTTTAAGCAACCGCTGTCTCGAGTCGAACATGGAACCGAGGAGATCTTTTTCGCATTGTCGGTAATGTGACAGTCAACACATTCCTGTCATGTTAGTGCCAGTGGCTTCTTCAGAGTCTCCTTGCCACTAACTTTGAACATAATAATACAAGACAGGGTGTTATCGTGCTGACCAACCTCAATAAAGAAGAAGTTCGAGTGTTGCTGTAAGTAGCAAGCTCTCCAGATCTGTCACACTCTGGGAACATTCGGCCTGGCACGCCACCACTCGCCAGCTGATACGATTGATTAACCCTGGTACAGAGTTGAAGGTCCGCAGAATGACATGCCAGTGTCTGTCATCAGAGGTGAGTTCCTACATAACTGCTCTTGCGATTCTGTTTCAGTATTATGTACATATAAAATGTAAAATTTCGTCATTTCCTCTCCTTAATGTCATCGTCCGTACTTTTTATCTACACAATGAGTGTTCTAATGTGTGCGAACTTAGCTAACCACTTAGCGCGCAAATGGACAAAACTGTCTTCTCAAGCCCAGGGTGTGAAACAGACATTCTAAATAAATATGTACTTGGCCGTGTAAGGCAGCTTATATTAGGTGCGGGTCGTAACACAAATTATTATAAATGCTGCTGTCACGTAACTACAATGCATAAACTAATAAAAGTGGAAGTTTGGGATCCATTCTAGAAAGACTAAACAGCTATTCCCCTTTTTATTCTACATATAATTCATCAACTGTGCTTTCAGGGGTCAAGTGATACACAACAATTATGTTCGATTACTTTCGACATTCAATAACAAAATATATAACTCTTGGACATATTGAACAGACGATTATTAAAATCGTTATCTCTACATATGAAAAATTTTTATCACTGCAAAGAAAGATTAAATATCTTCATCAGCTCATTTACATTTACGTTGTTGTAGCTGGTCAACGCACTGACTTGCTGGAAAATAAATTTACTTTTTGAACCAGTGAAAAAATCTCTCATGTACTCAATGTGATGGTAGGTTAGTATCCAAGCTTGTGATATTCAAAGGTCAAAGCGTACACAAGTTGGAGTGAGCAATTCTAGACTCAACATTTACTGTGGCCTAATGCGCGATGGTACTTCACCATGCGGCGTCTGCATAGGCGTTGTCTCTGTGCTGGATCTGAAACGCTGATTCCCTACTCTGCCCTTGACTGAATTCATCCAGTCTCAACTTGCCTGTGTTGTGTAGAGCGTTAATTTTTCCGTAGTCAAAATAATAGCTGTTGCACACTCGCTAAGGCTTGTAGCGACGTCTAAAATGTCTCTGCCCGCAAAAATTCCCGCAGGAATATTTAACCACCACTCTGCTATCTGTCGCCATGATATGTGAAGCGTATCGTCTCACTTCACAGAAAGCAAAGCTCTCAATCTCTTCGCTATTTTCCTTACTCTTGTTGGGTCCTGCAATATTTAACTACAACTTTGCTATCTGTCGCCATGATAAGTGAAGTGTATCGTCTCACTTAACTGAAAGAAAGCTCTCAATGCCCTCACTGATTTCCTCACTCTTCTGTGGTCTGCCGTGAGACGAGAGAGAGAGAGCAAGAGAGATCTAGCCATTTTAGTTCTCAAAATGCTTTTATATAAGGGGGATCTCCCCACCGTGTCGCGACTGCTTCGCCCAGTACGGCTTCAGCCAATCACCGCCTCGCTAGAAGTGAATATTATTTTTCTTGCTGGGCCGCAGCTTAGCCCGCTTAATGTCGTGCAGCCTCTTAGCCTCGATCCCGGCCATAGTTATGTTAAAAGGAATAATGTATTCTTGTGGCCTTATCTCTTTCTGCGCTGAAGCTCGCCGTTCTCTTGTTAAATGGGGATTTCCAATGCCATTAACGACCAGCTCGGTTCGTCTCCAAAATGCGTTTCACTTTAACTTGTTTATTCATGCCACTGTCCATATGTTGTTGTTGTTGTGGTCTTCAGTCCTGATACTGGTTTGATGCAGCTCTCCATGCTACTCTATCCTGTGCAAGCTTCTTCATCTCCCAGTAACTACTGCAACCTACATCCTTGTGAATCTGCTTAGTGTATTCATCTCTTGGTCTCCCTCTACGAATTTTACCTTCCACGCTGCCCTACAATACTAAATTGGAGATCCCTTTATGCCTCAGAACATGTCCTACCAACCGATCCCTTCTTCTAGTCAAGTTGTGCCACAAACTTCTCTTCTCCCCAATCCTATTCAATACCTCCTCACTAGTTATGTGATCTACCAATCTAATCTTCAGCATTATTCTGTAGCACCACTTTTCAAAAGCTTCTCTTCTTGTCCAAACTATTTATCGTCCATGTTTCAGTTCCATAGATGGCTACGCTCCATACAAATACTTTCAGAAATGACTTCCTGCCACTTAAATCTATACTCGATATTAACAAATTTCTCTTCTTCAGAAACGCTTTCCTTGCCATTGCCTGTCTGCATTTTATATCCTTTCTACATCAACCATCATCAGTTATTTTGCTCCCCATGTAGCAAAACTCCTTTACTACTTTAAGTGTCTCATTTCCTAATCTGATTCTCTCAGCATCACCCGAGTTAACTCGAATACTTTCCATTATCCTCGTTTCGCTTTTGTTGATGTTCATCTTATATCCTCCTTTCAAGACACTATCCATTCCGTTCAACTGTCTTCCAAGTCCTTTGCTGTCTCTGACAGAATTACAATGTCATTGGCGAACCTCAAAGTTTTTATTTCTTCTCCATGGATTTTAATATGTACTCCGAATTTTACTTTTGTTTCCTTCACTGCTTGCTCAATATACTGATTGAATAACTTCGGGGATAGGCTACAACCCTGTCACACTCCCTTTCCAACCACTGCTTCCCTTTCATGTCCATCGACTCTTATAACTGCCATCTGGTTTCTGTACAAATTGTAAATAGCCTTTCGCTCCCTGTATTTTACCCCTGCCACCTTTAGAATTTGAAAGAAAGTATTCCAGTCAACGTTGTCAAAAGCTTTCTCTAAGTCTACAAATGCTAGAAACGTAGGTTTGCCTTTCCTTAAACTAGCTTCTAAGATACGTCCTAGGGTCAGTATTGCCTCACGTGTTCCAATGTTTCTTCGGAATCCAAATTGATCTTCCCCGAGGTCAGCTTCTACTAGTTTT
The DNA here is from genome assembly GCF_023864275.1 of Schistocerca cancellata. NCBI lineage: Eukaryota > Metazoa > Arthropoda > Insecta > Orthoptera > Acrididae > Schistocerca > Schistocerca cancellata. Next base: position 969,010,400 of record NC_064626.1, read on the forward strand.
TCCATTCATCTGTAAAGAATTCGCGTTAGTATTTTGCAGCCGGGACTCATTAAACTCATAGTTCCGTAATTTTCGCGTCTGTCAACATTAGCTTTCTTTGGGATAGGAATTACTATATTCTTCTTGAAGTCTGAGAGTATTTCGCCTGTCTCATGTATCTTGCTCACCAGATGGCAGAGTTTTTTCAGGAATGGCTCTCCCAAGGCTGTCAGTAGTTCTAATATAGTAGTTATATTGGTAGATACTGTTATCATAGTTTTCGGTAGATGAAATCAGCTGCAATTACCTTTTGTTGATATAATGTAGTTATTATTTTCTGAGGCTCTCATACGGTATCGTACTGTCGCTGTGGATCAATCTCACGTAAGTTCCGTAAAATACAGACACCTTACATTATGTTCCAGTTATAGCGGCCATGATGGCATGTGGCTAGTTACAGCTGTGAACTGGGCCAGAGTTTCCTGCGAAAGCCTGAAGACGCTGTGCAGTAGCAGGTGGAGCAGTGTGGTCTCCTTTGCTGTCCGCCAGACGCCCCGGAGTGCGTGCACGGGCAGCAGCGCGTGTGGGGGGCGGCGCGCCGCGAGACGGTGTCGGTGCCGTGCCAGGTGGAGGCGCAGCCGGCGGCCACGCTCTTCCGCTGGGCCTTCAACAGCAGCGCGGGCGGGCCCAGCTCGACGCCGGCCGCCGTCACCACGCAGCCGGGCCGCAGCGTCGCCACGCACACGCCGCTCAGCGAGCGCGACTACGGCACGCTGCTCTGCTGGGCGCGCAACGAACTCGGCACCCAGCTGCACCCCTGCGTCTTCCTCGTCGTTCCAGCAGGTTTGGGCATCGCACTGCGAGATGCGCGCTGCCTGATGACGGCCCGGCGCCGGAAAGTTCAGTGTGCGAAGTCTTTTAAGCTAATTCTCCAAAGTCTATATCCTGTAATGTTATGAAACCATGACGCACAACTGCCGTACGTTTGTATACTGCTCCGATCTTCACGAGAGGTAGCTCATGCAACGTGTTCGGCAGAGGAAAACGTGTCACGGATATGAGCCAGTTGTAAGAATATGCCCACTGGCCTGCTGTACACCGGCTGAGTTGTAAATATACGGTGTGTGGAAAATGCAGCTATTCAGGCAGGACAGTTCACCTCAAGGAAGGCAGCGTCTAGCAACCATTTTGTAGCATACTTAAGTGTGATGCCACTATTCATTGATGATTATCAACACACAACTGGCCATTAAAATTGCTACACAAAGAAGAAATGCAGATCATAAATGGGTATTCATTGGACAAATATATTACACTAGAACTTATATGTGATTACATTTTCACGCAATTTGGGTGCATAGATCCTTACAAATCAGTATCCGAAACTACCACCTCTGGCCTGGATAAGCCTGGACATTGAGTCAAACAGAGATTGGATGGCGTTTACAGCTACAGCTGCCCATGCAGCTTCAACACGATTTCACAGTTCATCAACAGTAGTGACTGGCGTATTGTGACGAGCCAGTTGCTCGACCACCATTGACCAGACGTTTTCAATTGGTGAGAGATCTGGAGAATGTGCTGGCCAGGGCAGCAGTCGAACACTCTCTGTATCCAGAAAGGCCCCTTTAGGACCTGCAACATGCGGGCGCGCATTATCCTGCTGAAATGTAGGGTTTTGCAGGGATCGAATATAGGGTAGAGCCACAGGTGGTAACACATCTGAAATGTAACGTCCACAGTTCAAAGTGCCGTCAATGCGAACATGAGGTGACCGAGACGTGTAACCAATGGCACCCCTTACCATCACGCCTGGTGAGACGCCAGTATGGCGATGACGAACACACGCTTCGAATGTGCGTTCACAGTGATGTCGCCAAACACGGATGCGACCACCATGATGTAAACAGAACCTGGATTCATCCGAAAAAATAACGTTTCGCCATTCGCGCACCCAGGTTCGTCGTTGAGTACACCATCGCAACGTTCTTGTCTGTGATGCAGCGTCAAGGGTAACCGCAGCCATGGTCTCCGAGCTGATAGTCCATGCTGCTGCAAACGTCGTCGAACTGTTCTTACAGTTGGTTGTTGTCTTGCAAACGTCCCAATCTGTTGACTCAGGGATCGAGACGTGGCTGCGCGATCCGTTACAGCCATGCGGATAAGATGCCTGACATCTCGACTGCTAGTGATACGAGGCCGTTGGGATCCAGCACGGCGTTCCGTATTACCCTCCTGAACCCACCGATTCCATATTCTGCTAACAGTCATTGGATCTCGACCAACGCGAGCAGCAGTGTCGCGATACGATAAACCGCAATCGCGATAGGCTACAATCCGACAAGTCGGAAACGTGATGGTACGCATTTCTCCTCCTTAAACGAGGCATCACAACAACGTATCACCAGGCAACGCCAGTAAAATGCTGTTTGTGTATGAGAAGTCGGTTGGAAACTCTCCTCATGTCACCACGTTGGAGATGTCGCCACCGGCGCCAACCTTGCGTGGATGCTCTAAAAGGCTAATCCTTTGCATGTCACAGCATCTTCTTCCTGTCGGTTAAATTTTTCGTCTGTAGCACGTAATCTTCATGGTGTGGCAATTGTAATGGCCATTGGTGTATTACATAAATAATTATTAACTGACCGTACTCACTGGAGTTGGCTGTCATTAACAGTTGTTCAGTACTCAATATATATTTTATTCATGTCTCATCAACCATCTATGATTTAAATCAGTGGACATCTGACGTTTAGAATCCCAAGCTTCTCGTGTCTCATTAAATATAAAATGTGAGATTTAATAAATTATTATTATGTTAAATTTAAAGTCCCTTTGGACGTTATTATTGCTACATTGGCCGTTGAGATTACAAGATACAAGAACAATTTGTTTTCTCCACAACCTCTTCATTTTCCGGCAGCTTATTCTTTGAACAAGGAAATCTGAAGGGATTAGGAGTGGCTATTAAATGATTCAGAGAAAACCTCATTTACCTTTAAATTTATTTAGAGATCTGTAGATTGTCGATTTCCACCATGCAGTCGTATATGCTAGTTTTATATGTCAAATACTTTGGAACCTGTAGTAGTACTTTATCATACTATCTTTCCATAAAATGGTGGATGAGCTAATTACAAGAAGCAGCAATCTGCTACGAATACGTAATCAGGACTAACCTCTGGTAATGTCCGCATCCTTACGAGAAGAAAGACAATTTTTACTCGATCAGAGAATTAAAAAAGTTCATAACTGCCTTGCTAAGAACTGTAAATGGCGGCGTATTGAAATACGTCGTAGTAAAATTACTATTCCTACATTAGCCTTTAAAATAAACATGAGATGTTACAAGCTGCAGCATTATCACGAGAAGTATTGTGTCTAAACGGATCTCCCCTCTCCACAAGGTAGAAAATCGCTTTTAAGAGCTTATCTTCTAAAGAAGGGTGTAAACATTTGGATTTCAGGTATGGTACACATCTCTACAAGGTCTCCAAGCATGATAAATAACTATGATTAATTTTAAAGTAAGATGATATTTATGTTAACTTTTTTTGTAATTGTTGAAATTTTCCCACCTCGTATCTTGAAAACTAATGAACACACCGAAATACTTTGTCATTTGATCACAAAAATACGTCACTCGACAAGGGGTGTTTGAATAATACGAAGTCTTATAGCTTTTAATGTGTATAAGTTTCGGGAGATGGTACTTTTTACAATATTTACAATGTTCGACTCATAACGAGTACAACGTTTCTAACAAAGCAACGAAAAAATTCCGAAATTCATGGAAGGTGTCTCCTCAGTGCCACTATTTTTCTTACATTCGTCGCACATCTTGATGCATGCTGAATGTTACATGAATCTCCTACTGCAACCCATCACTGAGAACTAGGACGCATAATACTTCTCGAACCGGAAGTAACAACACAAAAGGAAGTATTCTTGATATTGTTGATTTTGTTGTTTCGTTCCTTCTAGATCCTCAACATCGTGGCTATCAGCGTCTTTAAATTTACCACATGACATGAATAAGCTTAAAACATATAAAACGTAGACATGCCAAGAAGGTGACGTAAGAACGCATTCGCTGTCTCGCACTATTATTCACAATAGCACACACCGTTGGCACACTAGTCCAGCCAGCTCGTTGTCAGATGTCAGCTTGTTTAAATTCAGTGTATAATAGGCTTCACAGAGTAATCTTTTTCGATTCTGAAAGTAAGCTAAGCGCATAAAGGTGTGGATATGCGGCAACTGAGAAGATCGTAAGACCAACACTACGTCTTGTAAGGTCCAGTTCCAATGCGACCAGCCGTGAGTTAGCGATGTACATAAGGTACAAAAGGGCAATGTATTGAAGGAGCTGTCATCTGAATGCAGGTCATTCATGTGAAAACGTTTCCGACGTGATTATGGACGCACGACGGGAATTAACAGACTTTGAATGCGGAATAGTAGTCTGAGCTAGTATCATGGGACATTTAATTTCGGAAACCGTTAGGGAATTCAATATTCCGAGATCCACAGTGTGAAGAGTGTGACGTTTACCAATTTTAGGCATAGCCTCTCACCGCAGACAACGCAGTGAACGACGGCCTACAATTGACAGAGAGCAGCGTCGTTTGCGTAGCAATGTCTGTACTAACAGACAAGCAACACTGAGTAATATAAACGTGGAAATCAGTGTGGGACGTACGACGAATGTATCCGTTAGTGCAGTGCAGTGAAATCGGCGTTAGTGGGCTATGGCAGCAGGCAACCGACGCGAGTGCCTTTGCAGACAGCTTGACATCGCCTGCAGCGCTTCTCCTGGGATTGTGACCGTATCAGTTGGACCATAAACGACTGGAAAACCGTGATCCGGTCAGATGAGTCCAGATGTCAGGTGGTAAGAACTGATGGTGTTTCGTCGACTGTACGATGTCATGGACCCAATTTGTCAACACCGAGCGAGGTGGCGCAGTGGTTAGACACTGGACTCGCATTCTGGAGGACGACGGTTCAATCCCGCGTCCGGCCATCCTGATTTAGGTTTTCCGTGATTTCCCTAAATCATTCCAGGCAAATGCCGGGATGGTTCCTCTGAAAGGGCACGGACGACTTCTTTCCCCGTCCTTCCCTATTCCGATGAGACCGATGACCACGCCGTCTGGTCTCCTTCCCCAACCAACCAACCAATTTGTCAACAAGACACTGCGCAAGCTTGTGGTGGTATCATAACGGTATGGGCTGTGTTAAAATGGAATGGACTGGGTCAGCGACTGGAAATGGCAATGTTCGGCGACTTGGACAGCATTTTCAGCCATTCATGGACTTCATATTCCCAAAGAAGGATGGAATTTTAATGGAAGACTAAGCGCCATTTCACCGCTCACAACCTTTCGCGATAGGTTTGAAGAACATTCTTGACAATACGATGGAATAATTTGGTCACCCACAAGGACCGACATGAATCCCCTTGAACATTTATAGGACAAAATCTAGAAGTTATTTTGTGCACAAAATCCTGGGTGACAACCCTTCCATAGTTTTGGACGGCTATAGAGGCAACATGGCACAATATTTCTGCAGGAGAATTCCAACGACTTGTTGAGTCCATACCATGTCGAGTTGCTGCATTGCGCGGAGCAAAAGGAGGTCCGACGCTGTATTATTGTGAGAGACTGATCAGTATAAGCTGATAATGGTACACCTCTGGACTAGTGATAGCATCTTTGACTCGTAATCAGAACCTCCTCGGTCACAGGCTCTAATCCTACCACTGTTAAAATTTTGAATGTTATTCATCAGCAATTGCAGCTGAAGGCTTCTGGCATAAGAAGTTACCCACTTTCTGGCAAAGGCTTTGTCAAGGGGGACAGAGGAGCGGACACAGATTCAGAGCACCCTCTTGCCCTTGGGGTGGCAAACTAACCCTAAAAGGTAGAACAATCAGCAATGATATGCAGCATGAAGACGCAGAGGGCAATGGATACCTCCGCTGTAACAACACATAACGTGTATCCGCAGGACAGTTGGCATGATGTGGAAAAGGTGTAATGACGATCTTTCCACTGGCATGGAAATGTTCAAATTTGCAAAACGTTCACTCGCTTCACATTCCGTCGGGCATTTTTGTAATAATTGAATTAATGACCTGTGCAAAACCTAGATGGCAAGACTCACAGACAGAAATTGAGTTAGATATTTCTTTGTCATCCAGTGATTCACAATTAATTAATCAGATTAATTATAAACTTCAATAAATATAGTCAGTATCAGTAAGTGGTAATAATAACAATAATAATAATAATAATAATAAATACTACTGTACCACAATGATTTTTTTTTAAATTTGTGGTAAGTTGCTATGGGACCAAACTGCTGAGGTCATCGATCCCTAGACTTACACACTACTTAATCTAACTTAAACTAACTTACGCTAAGGACAAAACACACACACACACACACACACACACACACACACCCATGCCCGAGGGAGGACTCGAACCTCCGCCCGGGCGGAGCCGCGCAAACCGTGGCTAGGCGCGTGAGACCGGGCAGTTACCCTGCGCTGCTACAGTAGTTAACTGGACTAATGTCAAGGTAGTAAAGACTTAGCAGACAACCTACTTTGTAACTCAACACAATCATTTCTCAGACCACCATAGGAAGCGTATATAAAAGCTAAGTCCCAGTTCTTGCACATAAAAAAAATAACATATCAACAAAAAGCTTTTTTGATTCAAAGAGAAACTCGATAAAGTAAAAGTATATCTTATTTCATTTCACATGATCCCTCTGTGAAACAACGATATCATTAACCACCATCACAATAAGTAATTCTCTCAGTGGATCAAAATGACAATTTGGAAAGCGAGCGTTGAGGAATAAATGTAATTCAGCAGTATTAATATTATTCGAATATTTCAAAGTCATTTCTACGAAGTACTAAGTGCTTCAACTTATAACTCTCAGATAACTTCCAGCTATATTTGCTGCAGTAATAGCGTCATTGTAAATATATGTTGATTGCCCAAAACTTGTTTATATTGGATACATGTTTCTCGCTTTCTCTCTTTCTTTCGCTTTCATTATGCCCCACACTTCCCGAGTGAATAATTAATCTATGTAGATAGCTTCGATATGAGACACCACTCGACAGGTGAAATGAAAATTGTCTTTTTTGGTGCTTGACAATAAAAGAATGCGAAATCTGAATGCAAGGATAAACGGTTGTTATTCAGTTTGTTTGCGCATTTAAGAGAGCCCTCACAATGAATATATAAAACAATACTGAGTCATCTTTATCACACAATAAGCAGCTGGTGGATATCTAGTGCAGTATGAGATGTACAAGGCGTATACAGTTAAGCCCGTGGTGTTCGAGGCAACTTCGCTGTACGCGGTGGCTAAGATTCTCTTGATCGCACAATCATGATAAGACGATTTATCTCCAATGACAAATTATTAATTCCTGACCACCAACATCATTTCGCGTTTATATTTTATCTATCCACCAAAACCACTATGCCAGTAGAATGATTCTTTACGTCATTTATTCGTAATACGCACCACACAACACTAAGTATGCGCCAAAACTTCCAAAGTATCTGTATCCAGATGTTCGTGATACCAATCATATCCAGTGAAAACAAATGATTAAGCATTTGTACCAAAATGTTATATAAACTGAAGGTGTTTCATTTCATTCCCTTTCTGCTACAAAGCAAAATTTCTTAAACCTTCAGACTCACACAGTAATAATTAAAATGAATTCCTACAAAATTATCCGACATATAATACAATAACCATACACTCTCAGTGACTACATTTCTCATTCAAGCGTTTCATATCCCATTACTTCATAACAGTATAACTTAAAAACCCCTTTGAGTACATGTTGTGAGAGAAAATGTGCTAAAACTCTAATTATGCACTTCACAAGGTATGAGGCAAAAAGCGAAGTTCACGAGAAAGACCCATCAGCAGAAAAAACGGTCGCAAACATAGGATATCGTAACTAAGCAAGGTACGGATGAAGCAAAAGCGCACTGTCACTGTATTACGAAGTACTCAAGCCACAGAATGCCATACCTGCAACAAGTCACCTGGCGATCTTTCAACAACTTTCATAACAGAATTTCAGGAATTCAGTTGACCATAGTTGCAGCTATCTGCTATACTGATGAGGAACAAATCAACAGCAGCAAACGTGGCGCCATCTCATGCATACATCATATTATTTACAAAATCGACGGACACGCATTTTTTTACATCTTGCCAGAGACACTAAGCAAAATTTGTTTCACTCTGTTTCTTAAAGGTTTTCTGTGCTTATGCTGCGCTAAAGAAGACTAAACCATCTTACGCATTTCATGACGCAGACGAGCGATTATATCAGACCAGTACAACTGGCTGGGCAGAGAACGCGAATGCCCAATGAAATATGAAACTAAAATTACAAGAGTTAAACTTTTAACTCGATAATTACAAAAACATTTAGGACTTCCAATGCTTTGGCGTGCCTCATTAAGTCATTCACACTGGAATATTCTAATTCTCTTGTGGCTTAGACCCGCATCGGCACAGAGTCGGTCTCGTAAATGAGGGATATGCCATAGTTAATTCAGAGGGTGGCTATATACCTCTGTGTATGCTGTCTATGAGTGTAATTCATGTGATAGTGAGCGAAAGTTATCTAAATGCTTGCTTCTCGAGTAACTGTGGCGACACTTAGGTACCAGTGCGGTATTGACCTCGCAGTATAAGGGAAACCGCCTAAAAACCACATCCAGGCTGCATGGCACACAGATTCTCGTCGAAAATCCGCCTGGTGAACTCGGGGCCGCATCACCCTCGTTCCGGATGCTGAGCTTTAACAACCACAGATATCCGAGTGGCTTCATTCAAACTAGAATTACACGAAATAAGTGAGACATAAATACGCCTGATTTCTATTTGCGTCACAACATTTAGTGTACATGCACCCAGCCCGAAAGTAAGTCGTTCAACGTGAAAAGCAGGTTTTTTTTTTTTTTACATTAGGTTTGAGCTTACAATAGACAAAGTATAGCAAATGTTATTAGAACTACGACTGTAAAGCTTTCATTGTATTCCGAATCTTATATATGCCTCAGGCCTCAGTATATGGCATGGAACGAAGTGACATAAGTTACGAACTTACAGGAAATATTGATTGAGAGTGCCGACAGAACAGCGTAATACAAACTTCATACAACGTTACGTTTATCGCAATGTGTATGTCACGGATACGCTGTGCAATTCCTCCATTCCCTAGCTCTGCACTGTACAATATTTTGTGAAGTATATATGCAAATATGGGTGATGAAAATAGTACATTTCAGAGATAGCTAACTGGATGCGTTTGGATAGCCTGAATGAGAAAATCCATAATCTGCGACTTGTCGACAAATTAATTGCTTTCTGATTGAAATGAAATAAGACAAAATATAGACAGAGCGCCAGTACAACTTAAAACAAAATTATGAAACATATCTCCTTTCAAAAAATTAATAGAGATACATTTTATAACGTGTCATACAAAACTATAAAGACTCGAGAATAAAAGGTATTTTCCAGTAAATAGTACAGATCAGTCCTTACTCAATATTTATAGAGTAGCGTGTATATGTTGATCGGTAAGTTAAAACTGTCAAAGTGAAGGACGTTTTAAAAGTGACATGTGTTACTATGTATGAATACGAAGAGAATTATCGGACCATAAATCTTGTCGCGTGTTGGCCAAGTGAACTACAAATGTTTAAAATCAGCTACAGGGCGAGCAGAAAGTCAATATTCTCTGAAACAATGGAACAATATCTGTGGCGTGGCAACGAATCAACTCGTTGTCAGATGTGGTCACCGAATAACAGATGCCTGGCCGCTTCGGCTTTATTAAACAACTGACACTCTTTGTCAGGCATCTCGGCATCTTGCCGCATGGGCAAGCGCGTCACTGCGGCGGAGACAGGGCAAACAGCTTTTGTCATCGTGCCACGCCCACTGCATACTGCAATCTTTCCTGCTTCTTATCTGTTTCCTTCTGGAAATGTAACTGTGTATTTGCATCAAAGTAGCAAGAAATAAATGAGAAAAAAGGAGATACACTATACGCTTGGCTGAAAATGACTTACAAGTTTGTGGCGCCATCGATCAGTAATGCTGGAATTCAATTTGGTGTCAGCCCACCCTTAGCCTTGATGACAGCTTCCATTCTCGCAGGCATGTTCATTCAGGTGCTGTAAGGTTTCTCGGAGAATGGCAGCCAATGCTTCAGGGAGTGCTGCAGTGAGGAGAGGTATCGACGTCGGTCAGTAAGGCCTGGCAAAAAGTCGGCGTTCCAAAATAGGACTCTGTGCAGGCCAGCCCATTACAGGAATGTTATTGTCGCGTAACCACTCCGCCACAGACCGTCCATTATGAACAGGTGTTCGATCGTGTTGAAAGATGCAATCGCTATCCCCGGATTGCTCTTCGACATTGGGAAGCAAGAAGGTGCTTAAAACATCAATGTAAGCCTGTGCTGTGATAATGCCACGCTGAACAAAATCAATAATTCACTCAACGACCGAGAGAAGTGACGTGTGCGAAGAGTTGTCAGTGCTAACAGACAAGCAACACTGCGTGATGTTGTTGTTGTGGTCTTCAGTCTTGAGACTGGGTTGATGGAGCTCTCCGTGCTACTCTATCCTGTGCAAGCTTCTTCATCTCCCAGTACCTACTGCAACCTACATCCTACTGAATCTGTTTAGTGTATTCATCTCTTGGTCTCCCTCTACGACTTTTACCCTCCACGCTGCCCTCCAATAATAAATTGGTGATCCCCTGATGACTCAGAACATGTCCTACCAACCGATCCCTTCTTCTAGTCAAGTTGTGCCACAAACTTCTCTTCTTCCCAATCCTATTCAATACCTCCTTATTAGTTATATGATCTACCCATCTTATCTCCAGCATTCTTCTGTAGTACCACATTTCGAAAGCTTCTATTCTCTTCTTGTCTAAACTATTTATCGTCCATGTCTCACTTCCATACATGGCTACATTCCATACAAATACTTTCAGAAACGACTTCCTGACACTTAAATCTATACTCGATGTTAACAAATTTCTCTTCTTCAGAAACGCTTTCATTACCATTGCCAGTCTACATTTTATATCCTCTCTACATCGACCATCATCAGTTATTTTGCTCCCCAAATAGTAAAACTCTTTTACTACTTCAAGTGTTTCATTTCCTAATCTAATTCCCTCAGCATCACCCGACTTAATTCGACTACATTCCATTATCCTCGTTTTGCTTTTGTTGATGTTCATCATATATCCTCCTTTCAAGACACTATCCATTCCGTTCAACTGCTCTACAAAGTCCTTTGCTGTCTCTGACAGAATTACAATGTCATCGGCGAACCTCAAAGTTTTTATTTCTTCTCCATGGATTTTAATACGTACTCCGAATTTTTCTTTTGTTTCCTTCTCTGCTTGCTCAATTTACAGATTGAATAATGTCGGGGAGAGGCTACAACCCTGTTTCACTCCCTTCCCAACCACTGCTTCCCTTTCATGTCCCTCGACTCTTATAACTGCAGTCTGATTTCCGTACAATACCTTTTTGCTGTTTGTATTTAATCCCTTCTACTTTCAGAATTTAAAATGGCATATTCTAGTCGCCTCCTGAAGATGTTTAACTACGATTGCCTTTTCTCAAATTGGCTTATCATAAAAGACATATAAGCAAGCTTGTCTCATACATTCCTACATCCATCTGGAACCCATAGTTCTCATCAGCGTGTTCGGCTTCTAATAGGTTTTCTACCATATTTTGTTAGTAATTACTGTGAACGTTTTGCAACCCTGGCTGCTGGATGATTAGGTTGATAGTAAGGTATCAGAACCTTCCATTGTTGTAATTTGAATTACTACATATTTTTTTAAAGTATGAGGGCATTTCGCTTATCTCATATACATTATCTAGCATGTCTTGTGGAATAGTTTTATCATAGAATGTTCTTCCCAAGCATCTTAACAATTATAAGGGAATACGTCAACTCCAGGTGCCTTGTTTCGGCTGCCGTTTATCAGTGTTATCACAATATAATGTGGCCCATCTCCGTTTGATCTATTTCGTCTTCCTTATCTAAAGCATTTTCTTCAGGTTCGTTTCACTTGTGTAGGGCTTCTATTTATTGCATCCTCCTTTTAACTTCACTTCTCGTCTTAGTTCTGACTTGCCACCTGAACTCCTTCACATAGCTGCTTCCCTTCTCCAACGGTCCCTCTAATTTCCCTATAGACTGGAACTATGTTTCCCACAGTTATGACTACATTTCGCCTCTGACAATTCCTGCTTTGCCATTTTACTTTGTCATATAATTTGTTTTCCTTTTGCGTGCTTCTTTTGCAGCATTTTTATATTTTATTCTTTCGCCAATTACATTCGTACTGCTAAAGTTACAGTGTGTTGCTGTACATTGCTCCTACAAACAGTTTTGTTGGGAACTATGCTTTAAAATGAAAGGAAAAGAATAAAGAAACAGTCGGCTTCCACCGATTCCCAAACTACAGGCTCAGTCGTGAGAAATGCCCCGTTGTTAAGCGCATGTAGAACATTCAGATGCAAGGGCAAAGCGCAGCGAGTCGCCTCTTCTCTCTCTCTCTCTCTCTCTCTCTCTCTCTCTCTCTCTGTCAGTCACACTCACCAACACAAATACACACACACACACACACACACACACACACACACACACATATATATATATATATATATATATATATATATATATATATATATATATATATATAGGGTGAGTCACCTAACATTACCGCTGGATATATTTCGTAAACCACATCAAATACTGAGGAATCGATTCCACAGACCGAACGTGAGGAGAGGGGCTAGTGTAATTGGTTAATACAAACCATGAAAAAATGCACTGAAGCATGTTTTCTAACACAAACTTACCTTTTTTTAAATGGAACCGGGTTAGATTTGTTAGCACATCTGAACATATAAACTAATACGTAATCAGTGTTTGTTGCATTGTAAAATGTTAATTACATCCGGAGATATAGTAACCTAAAGTTGACGCTTGAGTACCAGTCCTCCGCTGTTCGATCGTGTGTATCGGAGAGCACCGAATTACATAGGGATCCAAAGGGAACGGTGATGGACCTTAGGTACAGAAGAGACTGGAACAGCACATTACATCCACATGCTAACACCTTTTTATTGGTCTTTTTCACTGACGCACATGTACATTACCATGAGGGGTGAGGTACACGTACACATGTTTTCCTTTTTCGATTACGGAGTGGAATAGAGTGTGTCCCGACATATCAGGACAATAGATGTTCAATGTGGTGGCCATCATTTGCTGCACACAATTGTAATCTCTGGCGTAATGAATGTCGTACACGCCGCAGTACATCTGGTGTAATGTCGTCGCAGGCTGGCAAAATACGTTGTTTCATATCCTCTGGGGTTGAAGGCACATCATGGTACACATTCTCCTTTAACGTACCACACAGAAAGAAGCCCAGAGGTGTAAGATCAGGAGAACGGGACGGCCAATTTTTGCGTCTTCCACGTCTTATGAAACGCCCGTCGAACATCCTGTCAAGGGTCAGCCTAGTGTTAATTGCGGAATGTGCAGGTGCACCATCATGCTGATACCACATACGTAAACGCGTTTCCAGTGGGACATTTTCGAGCAACGTTGGCAGATCATTCTGTGGAAACGCGATGTATGTTGCAGCTGTCTGGGCCCCTGCAATGAAGTGTTTGTTACAACACGCAACTGAACGTCGGAGGTTTCAAGCGTCAACTTTAGGTTACAATATCTCCGGATGTAATTAACAATTCACAATGCAACAAACACTGATTACGTATTTGTTTATATGTTCAGATGTGCTAACAAATCTATCGTGGTTCCATTTAAAAAGACGTAGATTTGTGTTAAAAAACATACTTCCGTGCATATTTTCATGGTTTGTATTAAACAATTACACTAGCCCCTCTCCTCACGTTCGGTATGTGGAATCGGTTCGTCAGTATTTGATGTGGTTTACGAAATATATCCAGCGGTAACGTTAGGTGACTCACCCTATATATATATATATATATATATATATATATATATATATAGGGGAGGTTCGTGTAGTCGGATTGTTATGGCATATCGATATTTTATACAGCCAAAAGTCGGGATTTGTGATGGCTAGAAAGCAACATGTACGTAAATATCTTGTACCTAAAATGAAATGTTACATTTCATCATCACTAACGGATTAAAATTATATTGTGTACCGTAATTGGATTCGAACAAAGTCTATTCGGCCGATACGCCCTTGTGAGATTCTTTCCGGTACGCTATTATGTGCGAGTCAAGGCTTCTGCCAAACACTTCTGCGTTCTGTAGGAAACCTCATACATATCTCACTGGACTTAGATTCTTAGGAGAAGCGCCACGATAAGGTGTGACCTGTTCAAAGAGTTGGGGAAGCCCATGGAGAATATAATTACTTGTTAGTACGAGAGATGTATGATGGTTGCTTGAGCTATCTAAAACAAGGGACGAATTTTAGGCTTCAATGGCAGATCATTAATGTAACGATTCCGACGTTTACCTAAAGCTAGTTAAAAGATCTGTCAAAACCGAGTACGGATGACCAGATGGATTTCCGAACCAGCAGCCTCCCAGTACGAGTCTAGTGTGTCCTGCACTGTGCTAACACAGCCAGTCGCTTGAAACATCTCTAGCAAACGTACGTACTTATTGTGGCCTCTTGTAACCTATTACAGACTCACAGAAAATCATGTACACATTCAAATGTGTTTTTAAAAATTTGCTAGAGTTCTCACTTCCAGTATTTTGTGTATTTACTCTTTATTAGACATCAGCAACTAGTCTAGTAGCCATTAAACTTCGTTTTATTGGAGCGTATACGATACACTGTATTAACAAACAAATGTAATATCCATGAAGCTATATTTTCTACACTAGACTGTAAATATTAGAAGTCTCCCGACAGACAAGGACCCCTAATGCAGCAAAGGTCACTTTGTCTGTTTGGTATAATAAAGCACAGTCCGTGTTTAATGGCTTCCGGTGTTTCAGACCTAGGCGTTACAGATCTAAGGCTCGCAGTATTTGCCGCAAAAGATACCTCGAGGCTTAGTACGGTCGTTTACCAAAGCGAAGCAGCAAGACTCCAGCAGCCAAGTAGCGAAGCAGACTACGTGAAAGTATCACGAGGAAAGTTGAATCTATCACCCTCGTGCCTCACAATGTAGATTCGATATGTATCTTTCCGAATTCTACCTCTGTGGCACCAGTGTCGTAGATAGTGTTACATTACTGTATGGAGAAACAATACGTATGGAAAATGTAATGAGGGTGAGCGTAAAATCTTTCCCCGATTACAGAAAGTTGTTTCTGCGGAAACATAAAACTGTGCAATTTTCTGCGTATGGTAGCTTAAATCATTAGCTTTTCTTTCTATACAGTTCCACATTTGCTCCGTCTGATGTCCTTAGAACGACTTGGTGATACTCAATATCTCTCCATGTCTTTGCCAACCTATCTTCTGCCACCGCCTCTGTACCAGCTCGTATTGTCGTTGTAAGAGCTTGCACATCAGGGACTGGGGGACTGAACAGTTTAACGTTGACGTAAACCTAGAAAAAAGAAGTTGATTTGTATCTGGCGAACGTGGTGGTCACGATGGTGCACTGTCTCTGCTGATCCATATCTGCGGAAAGGTTTCCTCCAAGATCTGAGGAACAAAGAACCCCCAGTGTGGTGGTGCATCAACTTGTTGAAAAGCTACCTTTGTTTGAAATTCCTGTAACTGAGATGCAACGTAAAGTTCCAACATGCCCACCTAAACTGTTACCATAACGGTAAGCTCATTGAAACAGAAGCGTCCAATACCTGTGTCGTGCGTTCAGCCGCTTCGCACATTCGCTGTTGGGCAGTCGCTTATCTGCTGCACCACGATAAGTGTGTTCTCTGCTCTCCGGATCCAAGCATGATCCCTGTTAATTCTCCCAGGAAATTGAACAGATCCGTAATGGGAAAAATATAATTTATTAAGGTACTGTCTGCATCGATTCGTTCCACCATGTTACCAAAATACTCAGAAAATCTGGCCCTATCACCTGGCTGCAAAGCTTGCATCATTTGCACATTATATGCGTGGAAATGGAGAGGTTGTGTAAAATCTTCCACGCAGTGTTCTGACATGTGCCTGTTTTTCTGAAAACACGATGCGTCGCTTTCCGCGGCCTGCATTGATATGCCACGCGGGATTAGCCGTGCGGTCTGGGGCGCTGCAGCCATGGACTGTACGGCTGGTCCCGGCGGAGGTTCGAGTCCTCCCTCGGGAATGGGTGTGTGTGTTTGTCCTTAGGATAATTTAGATTAAGCAGTGAGTAAGCTTAGGGACTGATGACCTTAGCAGTTAGGTCCCATAAGATTTCACACACATTTTTTGCACTGATATGGCGAAACCATGGAATTGCTGCACCGCAAAATTATTTACTGAGCAAGACTGAGTAAAATTGAGACACTTGCCACGCTTCATGCAAGAAGCAACAGACCAGAGCTGACAGGCCACTGTTGCATCAGGGACCGTCCGCTGATACTACAAGAATTGTTACCATAACGCCGGGCAGTTACCACATAACCGGGCAGTCGAGGGACCGAAGTTGTAATATCAGCGGCACAGCGTTGGTAGTCATATTGTCTTACACTGAAGCTATGGTTTTGTTGTTGTTTATGCAGCTGAAATTGGCGCCGCAGCAAAACAAGAATGGGTATCGCAGGCTGCCGCTGGCCTCCTACCTTGGAAGTTTACAGCTGGAGCCCAAGCCTGTGGGCAAATTAATTTGCTGCCTGCCTCTGCTCATGCGAGCCGCCGACGCTGCTGCTGTGGAACCACCTCACTCACCTAAGGTCCATGGGTTTTACCCACCTATGCGAGCTACGAACTGAGCTTCTGAGCAACCTCTAGTCTGCATTAGGAGTCGTCGCTCGATGCTGCTGTGGAACCACCTTGTACAATCGTCGCTGCCATCACCACCGACTGCTCGACACTGTATACTCTCAGGCCACCTACTGCGGGTCTCGCTTCCTCACAGGAACACTGAATTGTAATTCAGAACAACTCAGGCACTGCAATATCGTATTTATCCGTCGACACGGGTCAAGTGACATTCAAGTAAAATGTCTTCCCTGTACGGGAATATACATAATGGACGTACGAGTACAGGTTGTAGATACATGGCTGATGACGTGTGGAAGTTTGTGTCTGACTGTCAGTCGTGCTCGGATTGCCTTATAGTAAGGCGACCGTTCGTGTTAAGAGGCAATTCCAAGTTCGATAATATAGAAAACCCTCTTAATTCATGAGTAATGTTAATGTTAGAAAGCGTCGTTTCTTATGCAGAATCAGCCAAATCTATGTAAGAGCTGCTTACCAGATCATGCGGATCTTCCTTCGGATCTCTCAGAATTTTCTGTCGTAAAGAAAACTACCATAGGGAAACATTCTCCTGCATCTGTAAATTAGTAAGTATACAGATATCAAATAATATGTTATTGTAGGAGATATACCTTTATTAATGAGGGCAGTTCAACCCATTCACAAGAGACTTCACATGTGTATTGCAGTTGATGAAGACATTTTGATAGGCCATTATAAGGTTTTATTGTAAGAAAGAGGATTGAGAATTTTGCTATGTTTCAGATAAATCCTTTTTCAGTTATAAAACACAGACACAGACACAGACACAGACACACACACACACACACACACACACACACACACACACACAGAGTATTTTTTTATTATGTAGTAGCTGAATCTCATGGGAGTTTTCGACATTAGATCCATACAGTATCACATTCGAGTCACAAGTCTCGAGTCCCGAGGTCACATTCGACTCCGAGACCGTCACAAATTTTCATTGTCGTCATTCCATTATGTAGATGATGGTAGTCCATTTTTGCATTTTCGCAACTGGGAGTACATCTCATGTACACACATCTTCGTTCTTGGGGTGTTGACTCCTCTGAGAATCATCAAGATTGCTGACGGGTGCACCTCCTTGCAGGTCATACACAGATCATATTATGGGGGCACTGACTTCTTCGACAATTATCATGATTCCCGTAGTTGGGAACTAAACCTTTAACGTCGGGCGACTCATCGCTCCACTGTATCCCCTCCCAGGAGACAGTAATACTGAGCGCTAGATTTGAGCAGCAGTTATTCGTACACTTCTTTCTTTAAGCAAATAAATGATGTAATTCTTGGTCTTGGCATTACAGTATATCCACTCATAGATAAATAATTGCACAATGAAGGTGTCGGTGAAATTATTTCAAGCTTATGGGTAGTTCCATATCGGAAGACTTTCACTCGTTATATCATATGCGGGTTCAGCGGATACTGTCCATGTAGCATACACTAAAAGAAAAGACCAGGAAAGAGGGTCAATATCTGTTACCGAACAGATTAGGAAGTCCACGAATTTTTCGTGCTAATTCATCCGTAAAGTAACTGGAATGCCGGTATTCGGTACCTTATGAACACTGGTTTTTATGAAGCTTATTATCGAGTTCTCATGGAGAAGAGTAAAGATAAAGTTTACATGGGATTCTATGACAAGACATGGCCCATATTACGAGGGAAACGAAATCGACTCACGTGTTTAACTCCTGCACTAACTTTGATTAGTTTACGGACTTTTCATTCGTATGAAGTACCCACATTGGTTGTTAACTCTGCAAAGACACTCCTTGCGGAGAAGCACGGCGTTATCATTTATCCTGCCCTCCTAACGACTCTATGTACAGGAATCATAATGTATAGTTACATTTAACACCATTGCCTTTCAAAATTTTCTACGAAATACTCAAGATAAATGTGATTTCTCCAGACCTGTTGCCGCCTGGTCTTGTAATCAGGGCGGTACATCAACAAATAATTGAAAGATTTTGGAAAATGAAGTTTTCGACTGCCATCGAGATTTGAACGGGATAAACTCACTTCAAACCCCAATACACTATCTTGAATTAAGAATCCTGTCCACAGAGATGGGCTACCATAATCAAGTGACTACAGAAGTCTTGATGCTCGTGTCTGACGTCGACTCTTGTGTTCAAGTTACGGCAGCTATCTTCTTGGAGAAAAGTACGTACCAGGAGCAGCTGTATGCCTTCCAGAACATCCCAGTAGCGACACCAGAAATGCTGATTTGTCTTTCGGATGTCACACTTCATATTGGTGTTTCAGATATGACCAGTGCACAATACGGAAAGAGGAGACATCAGCGGAGCAGCGTCCTCATCAACCATTGTTTGACCACACGATTAACAGCGAATCATAGCGTAGGGATGCCCAACACAACAACACGTATTGGTATTTTGAGCGCAGAATCGTTTCAACCTCAGGTATCATCTTGTGTGACCCACTACATTTTATGCGTCAGGAAGCCCACAATGTTGGAGTGATCGTGTGGCCAGTCACCTAGCGATTTTTTACCTCAATTTCTGTAGCATTCGTCAAACAAAATAACACCTAACCTCAGAGCTCTGCAATTTCATAAGCTAATGAGTTTGCTTAAACTCTTTGTGGCCCAAAGCTTGTGGGGAAAACCCAGTGTAATGAATGAATTTTCCATGAGACATCACTACCGTTCCATCGTGCGACGCTTGAAGTGTTCGCGGAATTGCTGCGCTAACATGCCCCCTATGGATAGCGATTTATCAATGATGGAATGATGTCTGTGTTCATGTCTACACTGGCTCAGAACTTCACATCCATTTCTAATTCGCTTTTGTAGATATAATAGTTGTTCGTTCATAATTGTACACATAAAAATATGGGTCACGCACTTTTCTTGTATTTTTGCCAGATTACGTAATGCTGGTTCTTTTCTGCCCACTTTTTTAATATCTAAAATATAAAAGTGCGCCTCCTTAAATTAAATTACGTCACATCGGTTATGTCCCCTTATTAATATCATGACATGTACTTAACAACAGTGCATTCTAATTTTATTTGATACTAGTACGTTTTTGGTCTTTGAGAAGTAAATATTTTTATAATTATAAAAGTTCTGATGTTTACTATGCTGTTACACTGGTGAACGAGAACATTATGGCCACCTACCCAATAGCCGCTATGTTTACCTTTGTGACGGGTAACAGCTGAGACGCGTCGTGGAATGAAAACAATGAGCCCTTCGTAGGTCGCTGGAGGGGCTAGTACCACGTTTGCACTCGCAAGCCACCTAATTACCGTAAATTTCGGGGCAGGGGGCGATGAGCACGATGCCACGTTTAATCACATCACAGATGTGCTCGGTCGGGTTCAGATCTGGCGAGTTCGGGGGCCAGCACATCAATTGGAACGCGAATCACTCCCTCACACTCCGGACCTTGTGACATGGTGTATTATCTTGTTGAAAAATGCAACTGCCGTCTAGAAACATGATCGTCATGTAGGGGTCTACGTGATCTTCAACGATAGTTCTTGGCCGTCAAAGTGCCTTGCATTGGTTCCATTTGACCCATGGATAACCACATGAGTGATCCACAGAGCATAACGGAGCCGCCACCAGCTTTTCTCCGTCCAGCAGTACAGGCGTCTAGGAGCCGTTCCCCTGGATGACGACGGATTCGTGCCTTCCCATCGGCAAGATGAAGAAGGTATCGGGATTCTTCACACCATGCTATCCCCTGCCACTGCACCATCGTCTGGTGCCGATGGTCACGAACCCATTTCAGTCGTAGTTATCGATGTCGTGATATTAACACTGGCACATGCATGCTTCCTCGGCTGTGGAGGCCTATCCTCAGGAGTGTTTGGTGCACTGCGTGTTCACACACACTTGTTCTCTGCCCACCTTTAAAGTCTGGTGTTAGTTCCGCCACAGTTCGCCGTCGGTCTTGTATTACTAGTCTCCCCAGCCTACGACGTCCGACATCTGTAATGAGGTTCAAAATGGTTCAAATGGCTCTAAGCTCTATGCGACTTAACTTCGGAGGTCATCTGTCGCCTAGAACTTAGAACTAATTAAACCTAACTAACCTAAGGACATCACACACATCCATGCCGGAGGCAGGATTCGAACCTGCGACCGTAGCGGTCGCTCGGTTCCAGACTGTAGCGCCTAGAACGGCACGACCACTCCGGCCGGCCTGTAATGAGGGTTTCCGCCTAACCCCACAACGTCTGGACGTGGTTTCACCTTGGTCTCGCCACGTGCTGAAGACACTCACCATAGCGCTCTTCGAGCACCCGAAAAGTCGTGCAGTTTCCGAAACGCTTGTGCGGAACCTCTGAGCCGTCACAATCTGACCTCGGTCAAACTTGGACAGATCGCGTGTCTTCCCCATTCTACAAACGCTCACTGATACTACATGCACCGTGTGTGTGTGTCTGACTAGCACTCATTCCTCGCCAGGTGGCACTCCTATCGCCTGAATGGATTTCTATCGACAGTAAGTCGGTGGTCATAATATTCCGTGTGGTCAGTGTATTAATATATGCTTTCATCACACAGCCTCTTAAAAAGGTTTTGTGCTTTGGTTAGGACTAAAAAAGTTTATAAGAAACAGCCAGCAGCAGGAAACATTTTCTTCTATTCATTTAGCCATTACTTGTTTCTTTTTTCGTCTGTTATGGCAGTAACACTCTGCCGCTTAAGGGGCTTCGGAACGCCCTATACTTGCAATGTTAAAATAACGCTTATAAATTACATCTTTCCTCACAAAGTATTTGAGGTAGGAAGTTGAACTTTTTACAGATTATTTATTGGAATATGGGCTACAACTTAACACAGGGATTTTACAAAATTTTAGTTCAGTTATTAAAGATGATTTTTTTCAATTGTAATGAAAATTCACAACATTTTTTTGCAATTTTTTATTTATATATTTAAAAATGTACAGTTTTTTGGAAAAAAGGCTGTGTTAAATTATGCATAAGGTACTGTGTAACATTTACTGAAAGTTTGAAACAAATATGTTTGGAAGATCCTTAGAAAACATGTAATTAGTATGAGAAAATAAAAGTTTTGGGAATCGAGCGACAATGATTGGATTAACTTTTTAGTGCATTCCAGGTCCATAGGATGGATTATCTTCATCCTCTGCAAACTCCTCCTCCAGCTTCCTCTTGTTCCTCCTCCTGTTTACTCTTGCTTGTATTTCTAGACTCTTTACAGCCCTGTCTGCAGCCCGAAGGCGTTCCTTGTCTAAAGCAAGCATCGCTCGTACCATGTTAGAACCTATCTTCATTCCCATATTTCTAAATACCTTGCACCTTACAATGTTGCCATCATTGAAAGTCGCAACAGCAACTTTACTTTTACTCATTATTATACTTCAACAAAACAGAGACTCAAGAAACAGAATTAATTACGAATATTTTCGAGATAACGACATAGTAAAAAAACATGAAACAATCGACAATCACACCAGCGATATATGTTGAACCATCACAGGTTAGCCACAACACATGCTTTATCTCACATCACTAAAATGTACCTGATGAACACGGACGTTAATAATAACACCATTTGACAGCAGTTTAACAGCGCCACAGTGGGTCACGCCCATCTAGAACACATTTCAAAAAAAAATTAAAAATAGTTGTAGTCTTCGGAATTGAATAAATTATATATCTATTAAAAGGTAATAGTCTGCAGATTCAGAAAACGCAAAAAAGTAAAAATTGTACTTTTCATGATTTTGAGCCTTTCCGGAGCCCCTTAATAATATGCTGCAGTTTATATTTTTGCGGTACATTATTCGAGTTAAGAATGAAGAATTTGACATAAGATACGTTAACGTCGTCTTGCATCGAAATGTCTCTGGGTGTACCAAACTAACACACAGATACACACACAAACACACAGGGTACTAAAAGTAAAGATACAATTAAGGGCATACGAGGGGGAGAAGAGACAGACAGGGAGGGAGAGGGAGTATGTGCTTTTCAATGGGAGTGGTTTCGCTCGTACACCTCAAAGCGAACATATCTCTGCCTTCACTTTACGTTACGTAGCAGAGACAGGAGTGAACGAAGTGTATTGCGCTGCCTTTTTCCTTTCCATTACGAATAGCTCGCAGCCTCGACGTCAGAGGTATGCATGTCTGTGTATACCAAGCTCTCTAAAAGCTCACGTACAAAATGAACCTTCACCAGCCTTACTGCTACAGACAAAGCTGTAGAACAAATACGAAACGTCGCATATGCAAATGAAACACATTTACCAGGAAGCCACTAGAGAAACTATAACCTGAGATGAAAGAGATTTAGGACAAAATGCTTAAAGTAAAAAGCCGAGTCGTTTTCCACTTGGGCTCCAAGCCTACATATTAAATCAGACTTTCTACATTTTAAAAACTACTTTTATGATTAATTCTTTTACGCTATGAAATAGTTTTTCTGGAAGTAACTCAGCTTGAGTAAGACTCTCTCTCTCTCTCTCTCTCCCTCTGTCTCTCTCTCTCTCTCTCTATCTCTCTCTCTCTCTCTCTCTGTGTGTGTGTGTGTGTGTGTGTGTGTGTGTGTCCGATGGTCTCAGTAAGTGTAATGGAAGTTAGAAAGAGTGCGTCGCTGTTGCCAAGAACTTGAAGCACATTTAGCAAATGACAAAACCGAACTTCAAATTACGTTTGATGGCAACTGTAGAATAGTGGGATGGGACGGGGCGATTGCTCATTGTTTCCAAAAACTAGAAGGTTGGTCAACAGGAATCACTGATATAAATGTGTATACTAATTTCAAAGACGGGCGATACTTTAAAGCTGAAATGTAAGTCTTGTCAAATCAAATTTCATAATCGTTCGTGTCCCGTTAACAGTGACTTAGGTTATGTGGTGTTACGTAGTTGTGTTTCGATCACGAAACTAACTTACGATTAATAGACCACTACCTTTATCACTATTTCGTAACACTGTAATACTGATTATATAACTTAGCAATAATCACTTTTTCACATACTAGCATAAGCACGTGACAAAATGTGGTGGAGGTTACAGGTTGTGAAACGAAGCTATGAACAACTTCTTCCTCACGCAGTCCACTCACTACTCATGAACTTTGTACCATGCATTAATGGCAGTAAAATTGAGAAATATACATCACACGTGCTTAAATATATCATGAAAAGGCCTACTCTGAGTTGTACGTAGTTCCCTAAATAGGCAGAAATTGCTTCATTATTCTCTTACCAACAATATACGAACCAACTGACAGCATAACACAACAGTAACTATCAAATGGCTACTACACTCCTGTACGATCTACATGGTGTTATTACTACTATTATAATTAATAGCGTCAGTAGTAGGAAAGAAACATAAGGCAGCCTGAATTCTTCCAGTTTCTGGCAATTGAGAATAAGAACTACAGGAATTAATTGACTTACAAGAAGTTGGCCTAACAACAAGTATCTCTTTTGATCCTTTGTGGACTTGGGAAAGCAGGTGGTCAAATATGTAACAATGAAAGTGGCCAAACAGCCGTGCAATTTGCGAAATTATCTTACTTGTTTTCGCAACCACTTTTGGCAATTGAGTATGCCATCTTCGGACCACATATGCACCTCATGTATAGACATTCAAACGTATCGATACTCTCAAACTGGAGGCATCAGTATCTGGATGTCGTGAATTCGTATTTCAAGTGCATCCTTCGAAGACTTGTCATTCCATCGATGTTTAATAAAAAGCCTATAGAAACTATGCATAACATATCTCTGGTCATTTAAAAAAGGAAGTGTTCAAAGAAACTTAATTTAAATTCTAAAGTTTACTTTTACTAATGTTGATGATGGTGGGTGAGGGCAGGGTAGTGGGAGGGAGGGGGAGCGGTACGTGTGGCTACTAGTTAATATCTGATTTACTCAGCGGTAATGGTCTCAGAAACGTTGGAATCACTTGTCTGTTTACAGCTTATACGTCAGTTAACTACTCAGGTTAATATTAATACAGCCCCCAACTGGAGGGACGGACTCCTGACTGGAAATAGAGCAAATAAAGGTCCTGTGATCATGTCTGGAAACGCGTCGTTGCCATGTCTGATGGTGCTGCCGAATGAAAATTCCTCTGGCTACGTACCTTGTGTTCCATGTGTGTTGCAGGCTATGTGATTGACCCAGAGTACTGTAAGCAGCATAATGGTCCGCTATTCACATCGAGAACAAGCCGAAATGGTGTTTGTGTGCGGCCAAGCAGATGGAAACGGTCAAGAGGAAGCACAGTGGTGCCAACACAAGTACCCTCACAAACACCAGACGCATTACACCAACATTTTAATCCCTTTGTTGGCGTTTGTGTAATGACAGGTTCTTTGAGACAGACGAACGCGTAGGGAGATGACGGAGTGTGTGTACACCAGATTTGGAAGACCGGGTACTATACGATATTGAGACGAACCCTGGTACAAACTCCAAATCTGGTGTACGCACAGTGCGGCGCCTACCTGCACGTTCGTTGGTCTAAAAGGAGTCCATGATCATACAAACGCCGAAAAACGGCTTGAAGTGCTGTTTCACGTAGTTGGTGACCATGAGGGTACTTGTTTTGTTATAGCCGTGCTGTCTCTCGCCCGTTTCCATCTGCTTAGTCGGACACAGACACCATCTCTGGTTTTTCCCGAGACGAATAGCGGTCCATTCTGCTCCTTACAGTACGCTGCGTCCGTCACAAAAGCCTGCAACACACGCACTTGGTTAGGGGAACTTTCATCATTCAGTGCCATCTACCACGACAACAACGCATATCTGAACATATGTCCATAGGACCTTTCTTCCTCCATTTCCAGGAAGGAATCCTCCCTGCATTTCGTTGGTTTTATTAACGTTCATACTGTATCTCCTCAAAAAAATAATTTAAATTGTTGTTTGAGGCACGACCTTATACCCCTATGCATGTAACCAAATGAAAAGTTCAGTAACACTTCTATTGAAACTTCCTGGCAGATTAAAACTGTGTGCCTGACCGAGGCTCGAACTCGGGACCTTTGCCTTTCGCGGTCAGGTGCTCTACGAACTGAGCTACCCAAGCACGACTCACGACCCGTCCTCACAACTGTACTTCTGCCAGTACCTCGTCTCCTACCTTCCAGACTTCACAGAAGTTCTCCTGCGAAACTTGCAGGACTGTCACTATTGGAAGAAAGGGTATTGCGGAGACGTGGCTTAGCCACAGCCTGGAGAATGTTTTCAGAATGATATTTTCACTCTGTAGCGGAGTGTGCGCTAATTTTGAAACTTCCTGGCAAATTAAAACTGTGTGCCGGACCGAGACTCAAACTCGGGATCTTTGCCTTTCACGAGCAAGTGCTCTACCAACTGAGCTACCCAAGCACAACTCACGACCCGTCCTCACAACTTTACCTCCGTCAGTACCTCGTCTCCTACCTTCCAAACTTCACAGAATACTGTTGCTATTTGCCACTGAGAATGTTTCTTAGTCTTTTTAGTATTAGAATACGTTGATATAGTGCAAAGTAGTGTACTATTACAGAGAAAAAATTCTCTACGGTTGCAACGAAGTGCATTTTTGTACATCAGGTTGTGTGAGACTCTATAGTAAGTGTAAGTGTACTCCCACCATATTGAATTATACTGCGTTTAATAAACATTAGTTATACAGAAAAATGCTCTTAACGTCTTTTTAAGACACAGTCTGCACTCCTTCCGATCTGATCATGTAAACGTAGAAAAGTTGTGGAATGATATCTAAGAGATAGTATCGACAGCAAATGAGAGATATATACCACATAAATTAATAAATGAAGGTACCGATACCTCATGGTACACAAAACGGGTCATCTCGCTGTTGCAAAAAGAGCGAAAATACATGCCAAATTTAAAATAACGCAAAATCCGCAAGACTGGCAAAGTTTTGCAGAAGTTCGAAATATAGCACGTACTTCAATGCGAGATGCTTTCAATAATTTCTACAACGAAACTCTGTCTCGAAGTCTGGCAGAAAACCCAAAGAGATTCTGGTCATACATAAAGCACACCAGTGGCAAGACGCAATCAATACCTTCACTTCGCGATAACAAAGGTGAAGTCACTGATGACAGTACCACTAAAGCAGAGTTATTAAACATAATTTTCCGAAGTTCCTTCACCAAAGAAGACGACGTAAGTGTTCCTGAATTCCAATCAAGAACAACTGCCATGATGAGAAACATAGAAATAGATATTCTCGGTGTCGCAAAGCAGTTTAAATCACTTAATAAAAGCAAGGCTTCCGGTCCAGATTTTATAACAGTCATTTCCTCTCAGATTCGGATGATACAATACCTCCATATTTAGCAATTATATACAACCGCTCGCTCACAGAAAGATCCGTACCTAAAGACTGGAAAACTGCTCAAGTCACACCAATACTCAAAAATGGAAGTAGGAGTAATCCATTGAATTACAGGCCCACATCTCTAACGTAGGTTTGCGGTAGGGTATTCGAACATTATGAAGTACCTCGAAGAAAACGATTTTTCGAAACGAATTCAGCACGGATTCAGAAAATACTGTTCTTGCGAAACACAGGTAGCTCTTTGTTCTCGTGAAGTAATGAATGCTATCGACAGGGGACGTCAAATTGATTCCATATTTTCAGGTTTCCAGAAGGTTTTCCACACCGTTCCTCCCAAGCGTCTTCTAACCAAACTGCGTGCCTATGGAAAATCGCTTGAGTTGTGCGACTGGATTCGTGATTTCCTGTCAGAAAGGTCACAGTTCGTGGTAATAGATGGAAAGTCATCGAGTAAAACAGAAATAATATCCGGCGTACCCCAAGGAAGTGTTGTAGGCCCTCTATTGTTCCTGATCTACACTCATGCTCATAAATTAACGATAGTGCTGATACATGGTGAAACAACGCTCTGGTAGGCAGTTTTGCGGGTTTAAATCACCTCGGGGTATGACCATGCGGTGCATCTGACCTGCGATCGTCTCACGGTGGCGCTGGCAGCAGTCCACATACGCAAACGTTTGTTGGTGCATGTCAGTGTACGGTGCAGTAGTAAGTGTGGAGACGTTTTCAGACGTGCTAATGGTGACTGTGTGTTGGAAATGGTTCAAAGAACACATATTGATGACGTTATGAGGGGCAGAATACTAGGATGAGTGGAGGCTGGTCAAACACAGAAGGTCGTAGCACGGGCCCTTCGTCTGCCACAAAGTGTGATCTCAAGATTATGGCAACGATTCCAGCAGACAGGAAACGTGTCCAGGCGGTACAGTACGTCCATAGTGTACAACACCACAAGAAGACCGATCTCTCACCATCAGTGCCCGCAGATGGCCACGGAGTAGTGCAAGTAGCCTTGCTCGGGACTTTACCGCAGCCACTGGAACAGTTGTTTCCAGACACACAGCCTACAGACGATTGAACAGACATGGTTTATTCACCCGGAGACCTGCAAGGTACATTCCACTGACCCTTGGTCTCAGGAGAGCCCGTAAAGCCTGGTGTCAAGAACCCAGTACATGGTCATTGGAACAGTGGTCCCAGGTTATGCTCATGGACGAGTCTGGGTATAGTCTAAAGAGTGATTCTCGTCGGGTTTTCATCTGGCGTGAACCAAGAACCAGTTACCAATCCCTTAATGTCCTTGAAATGGACCTGTAAGGAGGTCGTGGTTTGATGGTGTGGGGTGGGATTATGATTGGTGCACGTACACCCCTTCATGTCTTTGACAGAGTAACTGTAACAGGTAAGGTGTATCTGGACGTCATTTCGTACCAGTATGTCACATCAACACAATCATCATAAATTGCTTTCATTCTCTGATGAATCTCCTTTGGGGTGGCACCTTCTGCTGTCAAAAATTCAATGACTACAGGTTGCTTAAATCCCATTGACCGCCCATCTGCGCAGGGTTCCATACTTTACACTATAACAACACAGCCGTTCAGTACTAAGGCTTCCCGCCAACTGGAGCTGTAGAGAAGAGGCTACGGACCAAGCCTGTACTCGCCGCATACCAATGCTGCCAACTGTTGAAGATCTACGATGGTGGAAGAATTACTTTTCAGTCAACCCTTGTATTACTTTGTAGGCTCACAAAAATACGTACATTCTTTACTATTACACTACGAAGCCTACCCATGATGAATAAGTAAAATTTTGGCTCAAAACACGTATTTTGAATTGAAAATGTGGGTTTTCGCCTCGTACTGCTGGTACTCAAAGTTCACCGCCAGGCTACTTGCAGCACTGGTATCGTTCTGTATTCCTGTGTCGTTATCGAGCTCCTTCATCTTCTGATATTATGGTGCCCCTTGGTTGTAAGCACCAACGGCATCTGACCTTCACGAAGCGAAAGGTCTTGCCGGTCACATATCAAATCGTTTCCTGGTGTCCACAAGATTTCAAAAATGTGGGTAAGAGTGTTATTGAATTCCCAGTGTCCTCAGTGAACTGTGGTGTATAATCTGAAACTCTGTCTCTACATCTTCATACGTACTTCGCAAGCTACACTATGGTGCGTGGCAGAGGGTGTTCTGTACCATTACTAGTAATGTCCTTTCCTGTTCCATTCGAAAATGGACGGAAACACTATTGTCTCCATGCCTCCGTACGATCCCTAATCTCTCTGACCATCTCTCTGAATGCTTACGCGAAATGTACAATGGCGGCAGTAGAATCGTTCTGCAGTCAGCCTCAAATGCTGGTTCTCTAAATTTTCTCAGCAGCGCTTGTCGGAAAGAACGTCACTTTCCCTCAAGCAATTCCCATTTGAGTTCCCGAATCATCTCCGTAATACTTGCGTGTTTTTCGAACTTTCCGGTAACAAATCTAGCAGCCCGCCTCTGAGCTGCTTCGATGTCGTTTTGCAATCTGGTTATGACCCACGCTTCCCTAAAATTCTCCCATTAACACTAAGTCGACCATTCGCCTTCCTTGCTACAGTCCTTACATGTTCATCCCATTTTATATTGCTTTGCAGCGATATGCCTCGCTATTTGATCGACGTGACTGTATCAAGCAACACACTACTAAAGTTGCATTCCAATTTATACATTTGCCTTTCCTAATCATCTGCATTAACCTACAGTTTTCTACATTTAAAGCCAGCTGCCATTCATCACACCAAATAGAAATTTGGTCTAAGTCATGCTCTGCCAGAAAGTAAGCGTTCTAAGCCTGTGATGGTGAATGATATGTAACGAAACTCAAATCACCACCGGTCAGTACATAGGCTAGATGTTGGGAAAATCCTGAGACAGTGTCTAAAATAGGTCTTCCATCGTCTTCCGTCGGATGCTATGGCAGTTTTCTCTCGAGATCAATATTTCTAGGCAACTCAAAACACTTTGTGGTAATAATGGCAAAGAGAAAACGATACTGTTTCTAAACATTTTCAAATGTTAGTCGTTGATGGAGCATACACCGGTTGTGAGGAGAGAAAACCAGAGTTTCATGTATTCGATTACACAGAACTGAACGCCCTTATTCATTCAAAAGCATTATTCATACTTAATAAAAGTTAGATAATAAATTCAAATAGCATACATATTTTGTACAGGACTAAAGCTTCTATGTCATGAGCAAACTTACTGCCTCGTTTCCAGAGAGACCATTTTATCAAACAAACAAAAATTTACGCGGAAAAAAGGGTGGAAACAGGTTCGAGAAAGGATAAGACCATTACCTGATAGTCTAGCCATGAAATCAACTAACAATTTTTTATTAAATATATTTTCTTATTAATGTCGAAATGCAACGTGTATGAAATCACGTTTACAACGTTTACTGTAAAAGTATTCTCCTCTTGGTTGATCTTTTTCAAACAGTGCGCTCCTCGTTCTTTCTCAGTTTTGTTCAGCCACACGGTCTCGAATTCAAGAGAGTTTTTCATAATATCGATTGTTTGGTTTCGTTACAAATACATGCAATCCGTATCTTTACAGTTCCATCACGTTAATTACTTTTCTATGTAATCACAAAAACCGTCCATACGCACGTTCCTCAAAATGATTATTACTCAGACGCATTTTTCCTGTAACGCTGATTACACTCATTCCGTAATGTAACAACATATGCTCTCTACCTGCTGAGGAGAGTTTATTTCCACACGAAATAGTAATCGTCACTATCATTGGATGGACAACAGGTTATATAAACCTGTTGTCCATCCAATGATAGTGACGATTACTATTTCGTGTGGAAATAAATAAACAAATATATATATAAGCTGTTGTCCATCCAATGATAGTGACGATTACTATTTCGTGTGGAAATAAACTCTCCTCGGCAGGTAGAGAGTATTTGTTGTTACATTACGGAATGAGTGTAAGCAGCGTTACAGGAAAAATGCGTCTGAGTAATAATCTCTCTCTCTCTCTCTCTCTCTCTCTCTCTATATATATATATATATATATATATATATATATATATATATATATATATATATAGAGAGAGAGAGAGAGAGAGAGAGAGAGAGAGAGTCAAAAAATTATTTTACATTTTTGTATGTCAAACAAACCAATCAAAATATTCCGCAAATAATACACTATAAGAAGAGTGCTCCGATCATAACATTGTACTCATATGTGTTCGAGATTCATAGGTTTGAAATGAGAACACTAGCTCCTTCGCAAACTGTATAAAGACGGACCCATAATATATATAGAGAGTCAAAAAATTATTTTACATTTTTGTATGTCAAACAAACCAATCAAAATATTCCGCAAATAATACACTATAAGAAGAGTGCTCCGATCATAACATTGTACTCATATGTGTTCGAGATTCATAGGTTTGCAATGAGAACAC
Organism: Schistocerca cancellata; assembly: GCF_023864275.1. NCBI lineage: Eukaryota > Metazoa > Arthropoda > Insecta > Orthoptera > Acrididae > Schistocerca > Schistocerca cancellata. The sequence continues at coordinate 969,042,208 of NC_064626.1, forward strand.
TAGCTCCTTCGCAAACTGTATAAAGACCGACCCATAATTCAGACGCCGATGAAACTTTTCTAAATGTTTCCGTGAAATAAACCTTTCTGAATCCTCCACTAGGTAAATTCGAATTTTATAAATTTAATATTTACATGGTATCACCCTACGGTGGACTATGTTTTGATAATTACAATAATATTTCATTGGGTTACTCTTAACTGCAGGTTCACAAATCTGAAGAGGATGGAATTTACATTCAACTATTGAACCAAGTATGAATCTGTGGAAAGGATGCTTTATGCAAATGCGAAGAAAGTGGAAGTGGAAGGATAACTAGAAGCGGATTTACGCAATGCGTCTTTTTGTTTATTCGGAATCCATTTTATAGACATAAGAGACGACTTCTGAACGTAAGTAAAACGACTATTCGGGAACCGCTGTGTGAATGTCCTCATCGCTGGAAAATCTCTTTCTCCTTCATATGTTCCTTCAGCTTTGCCAAAAAAATTGAAATCGCACGGTGCTAGATCTGAACTTTAAGGTGCCTCCTGTCTAGCCTATGGTGCATGCTTTTCTAACCACTCATTGAATATACTGAACTGTGTCGTGTGAGCCGTGTGGGATGCTGTATTGTTGTGCAGGAGAACAATGCCTTTGCTTAATTTTCCGCGCCTCTTGTTCTTTGTGACCATAAGCCTTGCGCCTTTGTATGAAGGTGACAGTCATCGTGGAATAAAGCGGGAGCACAATTGCACAATTGTCGATATTGCAGACGTACTCTATCTACGGAATAATCACTGCCTATTGAGATGTGCATGTGCTGAGCAGTGTCCGCGATGGCCTCTCTGCGAATCATTTCCTCGATTGCCTGGACGTAGTCGCGTGTGGTCTATGTCGATGGCCTTCCTTCTCTGTCGGCATTATCCACGGCTGTGCGGCCTTGGTCAAAATGTTGCCACCATTTCACTATGACCCGAGAAGTTAGCGGTGAATCTGTGTACAATTTAGACGTACCGCCCTCAAGAACTGTACTGTGAACGGCACTTCAAAACTGGAGCGCGTTTGCTGTTTCCGCGGCATTTCACTTCCGCGCTGTGATGAACCTGTTATCCGTACAGCCACAGAACTGTGTCTGCATGACATCCGGAACATGTACGCTCTGCTCAAAATGCACCATTCTTGTTGCTTTTACTATCCGATAATTTGAGCAGGAATTCGAGTCGTTTACCCATGTCAGGACAGTCTTGAAATTCAGTTCTCCAATCCGAGGACTACCTCGAATGCCCAAATAATTTTTTCCCTATTTGAAAGCCGTTACAATATCAGTAAGTAATAAATAAAAAAAGAGTGCTTTCAGCAATATGTGTGATAACTGGGCAGTGTAGAACAAGACTGAGGCAAATTACAAGCGGCAGGGCGTGGTTTTTGCTGTGAGTCATAAAACCTTAAGCTACCCGATGAAAGCGCAATGAGTGTATTTCCAAATAAATTAGCGAATAACAATCGTCGAATACCGTTATAAATAATTAAAACATAATATGAGTAAATACGTCTAATATATTGGGAAATATGGACTCGGAAGATTACATTTAAAATACAGTGTGACTGAGTTGCTTTTAACGATGCTGTGTCTTGCAACCATCAATATAATATCTGGCCTTTATAAAACACGTGCGAGATTTTCATATTCTCTCGGTCACTACAGAAAATATGAATAGGACCTGTCTGTAGGAAATTTAATGTAGTATTTAAATTGTGTACTGAGATACGTTATCGTTGGAGGGCACGGTTTAGAAATCTTCAAGAAAAGCGTACAAAAGTGACCTCCGAACGCACCTCCGTACCAATACTGATTCCTCATCAGCTATGATTCCTCGTATGTTGTTCGTGGCACTCCCTCCTACCGCTCTACAAAAATTTCGGTCTACACGAACTGTTACCGATATTCGATCTTATTCGGGTTCTGTTGATTGGCCTGTTACGCCACCTGAATTGTCTTCTATTTCGATAACATTATTAGTTTAAACGTGCCCGTAAGCATAAGGAAAGCAAACACTACTTCTGTAACTCTTACGCTAGAACTAATTACGTCAACAATTCCATCCTAACTTAACGTTTACAAGCACCGTCTTTTAGCAGTCAGAAGGCCTGACGTATACAACGATGCTACTGTTTATTTTATGTTCTTAATATTCTCAAAAATTTTAGGTAAAGTTTACACAAATGTCAATTTTGCAAATTGTAAGTGCTCTACTAAGCCAATAGCTCAGTAAGACCTTTCGTTGAAACCAAAAAAGGTCTAACGTGGAAAATAAATCGTACAATCGCACATTTTGCAAATTCTAAGTGCTCTACTAAGCCAATAGCTCAGTAAGACCTTTCGTTGAAACCAAAAAAGGTCTAACGTGGAAAATAAATCGTACAATCGCACATTTTGTACATTTTTCTTCAAGAACTCTAAAAGTATGGTCTCTAGCGAAAGTGAATCCCACAACAGAATTTAACTACATTACATTTCCAACAAAACGTTCAGGTCATTTTTCTGTAGGACCAAGAGTTTGAACTTAACGAGACAGAGAGCATGAAAACATCGCCTTTGGTTTATGAAACCCAGATAAAACATTGCAGTTTGCATAAAACTGCATCGGTAGTGGCAGCTGAATCCCCCTGTATACAGTATTGCGTCTAGCGGATAACGATCGACCCAGCGTGCGCCCATAGTAAAGTTAGCTTAAAATTTCATAAACAGAAGAGCCGAAATTTAATACACTTGAGTTCTAGCTTTCAAGCACACTATAAATACATTGAATCCAGTCACCTTATCTCGCATAATTTCAACTATAACATGGAGTGAGAGAGATATTACCGAAGATAAAAAATAACAATATCTCAGTCCTTAGTAATGAAAGTTTCATTTTGTTGGATGAAATGAATGTAGCCTCCAATGTGTGTGTTTTGGTGCTTGTGAAGACCTAAGCGAAAATGTAGTACCACTACTGCCTCCACAAAGTTACAGTGGCAGAGTTGTGTTGCTATCGATAAATTACGCAACAAGACCGCATCCATTTCCCTGTACTCTGCAAACGACTATCGCAGCGAACGCTGGAACTAAACAACAAGGAAAAGAACGGAGCGCTCACATTAACAAAAAAATCTTGCAGACAGATGGTTGGTTTCGTCCATGCGTCAGCGTCATAGCAGCGTGTTTTTCCTCTCGCCCGTTACGTTTAGCCGCGAAAAAGGAAGAGAATGCAGAAAACAGAAGACAAATGTTTCCCAGTATGGAGTTTACAAATGGTATACTGCTTTATTTTATGCAGGCAAAATATTTATAAATTCCCCGAAAAGGGTAGACGACACCAGAAGAAAAGAAAAGGATTTGAAACGCAACTAACGCGACAAAATTATTTGAAGTAATGTAAGACAAACACAAAATCTGAATGTAGTATCTACTTATTGTTCACATTCTTTAAGGCATTCTATTCATACATAAGCTGGCATACAATGTCAAACTGATATAACGTTGACGTCACACGTGCTTTTAGTTGCTATTTCGAAGGTGGACAGCACGCTTTCACAACTGTCTTTCAATTTCGACTCCTCCCATGTTCTGGTTATTGACCTCTCGATACTGTGAAGTGTTTCTGATTGAAAGTCAGATGTAGAATATGCCTTAGATAACAACCACATGCGTATATGATCGGCTATTAGCATAGGCTAGGAAACCTCTCCATTTCCCGACAAGAGTTGACGTGTAAATGTGTTTGTTAGCACGGCAACGGATGTCTGCGAGAGTACCAACTACCTATGACAATAGTTAAGATAACATTATGTTTTAGAAATGTGAGCACAGCATTTCTCTTCTTGAGATGAGTCCGTTTAGCAGTATTCCAGTCCTCACCACAATGAGCATAATATACAAATGAAGTAGCACACATTACGTGGATGGTCACAATAATTTATGAACAGGTCGAATTAAGGATTTGTACAAGTTGTGATATGGTACGGACTAGCGTGTCTTAATATTTGCGAGTTTTAAGACTCGAAACATTGAGAAAGAAATAAAAACACTCATTCTTCTTTTCACGACCAATACTCGAAATTTTGGCGTCGAAATAATTTACAATGTCTTTTGTCATCTTGCTATACTCTAATTTCCACTACATCATACAGCAAAGAGATTCAGTTGCTTTATTTGAAAAATAGTCAGTTAATTTCAAAATGTTTCTATATCTAAAGCTTATTTGAAGAATCAGGAGGGAAAAAATCAACTAGGTCAATATTTACGAAACTCGAGAAAAAGCGGTTTTACTGTTTAAATTGAGATTTCAGCTATATGTAAGTACATAGAATAAGTTTTGGTTCATAAATCTCTCGAGTCAAACGAATCTGGAAATAGCATTATTGGCGTCCATATTGTTCCCAAAATGGACTAGCTTCCCAAGTGCAGTCAGATGTCATTCTGTAAAGGGAAATAAACTGATAAGACGAACGAAACATATGCAATAATTCCATAACAATCACAACTGAACGAATCTCTGGTTGTGATATTACAGTGACAGTACTCACATTATGTGTTTACCTATGGGTTAGCAGTATAAAATTCACAGCACTTTAGGGCAGCAAAGCGTCAGGATTTATATATATATATATACATATATATGTGTGTGTGTGTGTGTGTGTGTGTGTGTATGTGTGTGTTGTTCTTATGATACCAATTTCTATTCCTCTGTGATAACGCCTTTGATATTTAGCCATACGGCAGTGGCTGCATTCAGCTGATATTATCTTAACAGGCTGCATTTTGCAGCGTACTTTTGAATCCAACAGTGTTTTCCAGTGAACACCACTTTTAATTAACCCTCACCACAATGAATGGATGTGTTCAAATGTGCGTGAATTTCTAAGGGGCCAAACTGCCAAGGTCATCGGTCCGTTAACTTACAGACTACTTAAACTAAATTATGATGAGACCACCACACACACCCATGCCCGAGGAGGGACTCGAACCTCCGGCGGGTTAGCATCTGGATGCTTCGATCATTTCCTCCCCATCTTCTGATATTTCCACAAGTGCCTTTGCGTTCCATAGTCTAACACTTTTATAGGCTTGCGTGGTTCGTTCCCCTTATAGAAAAATTTCGATTAGCTTAGCATTTTCCCGGTTTTTTCTTGTAAATAATTGCTATGATCAACGTTCATTGAGCAGTAACAGGAACCCAGTTTCGAAAAAAGTGACATACCTGCATTTTTCCCCTGGCCCTTGATGTATTAACTTGGCGCCAAAGCACTAGTCGTTTCCATGCTATCTCATACCTATAATCCTTGCGCCGTTTTCTTGATCGGGTTTGAAATCTTGTGTAAAGGAACTAATATATGGAAAATAATGAAAATTGCAAAATATCAGGAAAAGTAAGTACTTAACAAAAATTTCTCACAGCCGTAGCTTGCAAAAGTACCTTACCCAATGTGTACCACTACAATTTCAATTCATCTTTGTCGTCTAAAAGTAGCAGCCACTTGTTGGTTTGATAGTAACATGTAAGATACTTATTTCAGAATAAAAAGAGCCATCTGGGATAGCTAAGTTACTCATAGGGTATTGGAGCATCCTTAAACGAACAAAATATTGATTGAGATAAAGGAGACGGGTTTATCTTAGAAGTACCCGTGAAGTTAATTGTTCGCCATGCTGTTGTTCATAAACCATGGCGTCATTTAATATACACATGCTCGACCTTTGAATGGGTGATTCAGGATGGCAGGCATGGATCACCGGTATTTGCTGTTGTACTATCGAAGGGAAGGAACCGCTACGCTTATGTCCGTCATTGTTACGGTCAGTGAACGGATTACATCATGCAATATAGTTCGCAAAAGTGTGCGTAATACTTCTAACAGGTACACTGAACAGCAGATCAATGCGGTGCGAACAATAACGTGATCCTTATTGTATAGTAGTTCTATGGTTGTGCTAACTGTTGAAATCGGTGGTCGCATTAAAATACATTCCTTTATTGTGGATTGCAGGAAGAGTATTCACTTTTCTTTGGCACTATTTTTTTTTCTTCACGCTAACTCTCTATAGTATATGCGGAAATATGTAAATGAGTACACTCTTTGACTCCGGAAGAAATACAGTGACGCGTTGATCCCGGCCGCGACAAGAGTGAAATGCAAAGCACGGGCAATTCTTTTCCGTAATAAATCATCATTGCTGACGACACTTGGTGTTATCAATACGGACCTACCACAAAACGACGAAGTACCAGAAACTCACATGAAGGATCAGTGCTTCGACGACGTAACCGACGTTCAGGTCAATGTGATGCGCTAGTTGAGGACTTTTCTGAGAGTTTGGTTGTATGAAATTTTCTGTGATATATGCCCAACTGGAGGGAGACTATGCAGAACTCCTGAAGGATTACAACCACGACATTAATTTTTTTCTATTTTTTATTAATTCAATCTCAAAAGATTTTGGAGCTCTGCAGTACACACACCAAACTAAAAAGGAACGTCAGTACTGCGTCAATTTGTCACTGTACATCTCTCAGACAAAATGAATTCTAAAACGGTGCACTAACATTCCTCGCTGAAGTGAAAAAGGATATATTTCATGAAGTTGAGTTAGAATGAAGGAGATTGATTGTAGAAAAGGTTTATGCTAACATCGGCGTACGGCTAACACTAGGTAAGGCTGCTGTGTTAGAGATGCGTATGGAAACATGTAGGTGGAACAGGGCATTACACAGTGATGATCATGTACTGGATCACGCAGTGTGATCACAGGGTGGAATGAACGCCATCGTGACCGCTTGGTATAAGTTGCGTTCAAAAATAAACGAGCCAGAGACATAATTACAGAAACCAGTACCTGTGTGTTAGAAGTATTGACCCTGGCTGTTGAGACACTTGTCCCACTGTGACACAAGGTGGTGAATGGCTGCCTCAACAAATTCCTTGGGCTGTGATGTTGAAACGTTCCGCTGTGATGTTAAAAAGTTCATTGTCCGAGGTGAATCGTTTGCCCCTCAGAGCCTTTTTAAGGGGACTAAAATTGGCTCCCTCCAGATTCACTTCCTGCAGTACGGGACAACAGTGAATGCCCAGCGTTACTCGCAAACCTTGACCACCCTTCAACAGGCGATGACATCAAAACGACCAAGCAATTTCACTCGTGGGGCCATTCTGCTCCACGTCAATGCAAAGCCTCATACGGCCAACACAGCCGCGGTACTCCTGCAGAAATTCAAATGGCTGGTTCTCAGCCACCCTCCATACAGTCCGGAATTCTCTGCCTGTGATTACGCCGTTTTTGGTCCCCTTAAAAAGGGGACCATGCCAACCCATAAAATTTGCATAAATAAATTAATTTTACCACTTCATTATTATAGGAGCTGTTGTATATAAATTTGCCAACCCTTTTAGGTAATATTTGATTATATTTTAGGCTAAATATTACATGAAACTTACACATTTTCGTACCTCGTCACAAAATGCCATCTTACTCTACGAAGATACAAAACGGAAGAAAGAGAATCTTTTTCGACAAAAAAATAAAGAAATTAAAGAAAAGAAACACAGAGATTACAATTAAATTCGCAGATCATAGAAAATGATTACATAGTCTTTGTTATTTTTCTGAAGAGAGATAGTATTTATGTCTTTGAAAGTTCACACAATAAAGTATTTTGTTATGACATCAGTTATTTAATATCATTTTAATCACGTTATGTGGCGTACCGCCACACCTTGACGGTGCAAGAAATTTAAGCTTCTTCGTTAACTGAACCACAAGAAATGGTCATTTATGTCACATACTTTGATAACTTCACAGTATCGATATCGGTAACAAGCAAATATTGTAAAAATTCTGGATTTACGGGGCAACGGCCTTGCCGCAGTGGATACACCGGTTCCCGTCAGATCACCGATGTTAAGCGCTGTCGGGCGTGGCCGGCACTTGGATGGGTGATCATCCTGGCCGCCACGCGCTGTTGCCATTTTTCGGGGTGCACTCAGCCTTGTGATGCCTATTGAGGAGCTATTCAACCGAATAGTAATATTGGTAAACTGCAGGAGTATCCAGGGCAAGGTTCCTGAATTAGTATCTCTTATTGAAGGAAATAGTGCGCATATAGTATTAGGAACGGAAAGTTGGTTAAAACCGGAAGTGAACAGTAACGAAATCCTAGACACAGAATGGAATATATACCGCAAGGATAGGATAAACGCCAATGGTGGAGGAGTATTTATAGCAGTAAAGAATTCAATAATATCCAGTGAAGTTATTAGCGAATGCGAATGTGAAATAATCTGGGTTAAGCTAAGTATCAAAGGTGGGTCAGATATGATAGTCGGATGCTTCTATAGACCACCTGCATCAGCAACCGTAGTAGTTGAGCGCCTCAGAGAGAACCTGCAGAACGTCGTGAAGAAGTTTCGTGATCATACTATTGTAATAGGGGGAGACTTCAATCTACCAGGTATAGAATGGGATAGTCACACAATCAGAACTGGAGCCAGGGACAGAGACTCTTGTGACATTATCCTGACTGCCTTGTCCGAGAATTACTTCGAGCAGATAGTTAGAGAACCAACTCGTGAAGCTAACGTTTTAGACCTCATAGCAACAAATAGACCGGAACTTTTCGACTCCGTGAATGTAGAAGAGGGTATCAGTGATCATAAGTCAGTGGTTGCATCAATGACTACAAGTGTAATAAGAAATGCCAAGAAAGGAAGGAAAATATATTTGCTTAACAAGAGTGATAGGGCACAAATCGCAGAATATCTGAGTGACCACCATCAAACGTTCATTTCTGAGGAAGAGGATGTGGAACAAAAATGGAAAAAATTCAGAAACATCGTCCAGTACGCCTTAGATAAGTTCGTACCGACTAAGGTCCAAAGCGAGGGGAAAGATCCACCGTGGTATAACAATCATGTACGAAAGGTACTACGGAAACAAAGAAAGCTTCATCATAGGTTTAAGAGTAGTCGAATCATAGCTGATAAGGAAAAGCTGAACGAAGCGAAAAAGAGCGTAAAGAGAGCAATGAGAGAAGCATTCAACGAATTCGAACATAAAACATTGGCAAACAATCTAAACAAGAACCCTAAAAAGTTTTGGTCATATGTAAAATCGGTAAGCGGATCTAAATCCCCTATTCAGTCACTCGTTGACCACGATGGCACCGAAACAGAGGACGACCGAAGAAAGGCAGAAATACTGAATTCAGTGTTCCGAAACTGTTTCACTGCGGAAAATCGTAACACGGTCCCTGACTTCAGCCGTCGCACGGACGCCAAAATGGAAAATATTGAAATAAACGATATCGGAATTGAAAAACAACTGCTATCACTTAGTAGCGGAAAAGCATCCGGACCAGACGAGATACCCTTAAGATTCTACAGTGATTATGCTAAAGAACTTGCCCCCTTTCTATCAGCAATTTATCGTAGATCGCTGGAAGAACGTAAAGTACCTAGCGACTGGAAGAAAGCGCAGGTCGTTCCCATTTTCAAGAAGGGTCATAAATCAGATGCGAATAATTATAGGCCTATTTCGCTTACGTCAATCTGTTGCAGAATAATGGAACATGTTTTGTGTTCTCGTATTATGACGTTCTTAGATAATACAAATCTCCTTCATCATAACCAACATGGATTCCGCAAACAGAGATCATGTGAAACTCAGCTCGCCCTATTTGCCCAAGAAATTCACAGTGCCGTAGACACTGGCGAGCAGATTGATGCCGTATTCCTGGACTTCAGGAAGGCATTTGATACGGTTCCGCACTTACGTTTAATGAAAAAAATACGAGCTTACGGAATATCGGACCAGGTTTGTGATTGGATTCAGGATTTCCTAGAAGAAAGAACACAACATGTCATTCTTAACGGTTCAAAATCTGCAGATGTAGAGGTAATTTCGGGAGTACCGCAAGGAAGCGTGATAGGACCTTTATTGTTTACAATATACATAAATGACTTAGTTGACAACATCGGTAGCTCCGTGAGGCTATTTGCAGATGACACGGTTGTCTACAAGAAAGTAGCAACATCAGAAGACTCGTACGTACTCCAGGAAGACCTGCAGAGGATTAATGCATGGTGCGACAGCTGGCAGCTATCCCTAAACGTAGATAAATGTAATATAATGCGCATACATAGGGGCAGAAATCCATTCCAGTACGATTATGCCATAGGTGGTAAATCATTGGAAGCGGTAACGACCGTAAAATACTTAGGAGTTACTATCCGGAGCGATCTGAAGTGGAATGATCACATAAAACAAATAGTGGGAAAAGCAGGCGCCAGGTTGAGATTCATAGGAAGAATTCTAAGAAAATGTGACTCATCGACGAAAGAAGTAGCTTACAAAACGCTTGTTCGTCCGATTCTTGAGTATTGCTCATCAGTATGGGACCCTTACCAGGTTGGATTGATAGAAGAGATAGACATGATCCAGCGAAAAGCAGCGCGATTCGTCATGGGGACATTTAGTCAGCGCGAGAGCGTTACGGAGATGCTGAACAAGCTCCAGTGGCGGACACTTCAAGAAAGGCGTTACGCAATACGGAGAGGTTTATTATCGAAATTACGAGAGAGCACATTCCGGGAAGAGATGGGCAACATATTACTACCGCCCACATATATCTCGCGTAATGATCACAACGAAAAGATCCGAGAAATTAGAGCAAATACGGAGACTTACAAGCAGTCGTTCTTCCCACGCACAATTCGTGAATGGAACAGGGAAGGGGGGATCAGATAGTGGTACAATAAGTACCCTCCGCCACACACCGTAAGGTGGCTCGCGGAGTATAGATGTAGATGTAGATGTAGAATAGTAGCGGCACAGGGCAAAGAAAACCATCGTAACGATCGGGTGAGCGGTGTGCTGACCACACGCCCCTCCTATCCGCATCCTCATCTGAGGATGACACGGCGATCGGATGGTGCCGATGGGCCACCTGTGGCCTGATGACGTAGTGCTAGATTCCCGGAATAGATGAACTTTCTATATTTGTAATTAAATTTGTACGGAACCCTTGGTGTGTGTGACCCATTCTCTTATAGGGATTATTTTCGAATGTATCGCAATTTCTAATGTTACGTTACAGCTTAAATTTCAGCAAATAAAACGAGCAGAAAGTTCATTTATATTCTTCCTTGTCAATGAAATTTAGCTGTTATTTCCGAATAAATCGCTACTTGCTTCGGTTACGTGTCCACAGTCTCGGTGACGTCGTTGCATTCCTGTGTAGAACGATTCCCTGATGAAGCTAATGTGAATGCCGCTCACGCACGGCGACCTCTCCCTGCAGGGAAGCCGGACCCGCCCCGCGACTGCCGCGTGTCCTCGCGCTCCACGACGTCGCTGCAGGTGTCCTGCACGCGGGGCTCGGACGGCGGCCTGCCGCCGCAGCACTTCACCCTGGAGCTGCTGGCCGGCCGCGGCGGCCGCCTGGTGGCCAACGTCACCAGCCGCGCCTCCCCAGAGTTCACCGTCGCTGGACTCGAACCCGGCACCACCTACCACCTCCGCGTCTACTCCAGCAACGGCAAGGGCCGCAGCGACGCCGCGGCTGAGCTCAACGTCACCACCCTCCGGGCTTCGCAGCAACACCGGAGGATCGATGCTGGTGAGAACGACAATCAAACCCCCTAGGAGAATATTCCTACACACCAATATTCATTAATATGTTACTGTTAGTCGTCTTATAGAGGTGGAACAACATCGTTATTTTTAGTTTCTGACAGAGTAATATTTTGGCTGCGTTGGTGATAAATGAGTTAGATTTAGCTGCCATGTCTCTGAGACATCTGGGTGTAATAGTTCGTATCCTGTCTCTGTGTGACTCCCTTAAGTCTAGTAATACCAACGGCGAGTAGTACTTTATGACCATATTTTGGAAATACTGAGATCTGGTTCTTTTTTTATATTAAAAGTTTCGAAAAAATATTTGTTGCTTTTGATTAATTCTTCTACTAGATTCCAAAAATGTTTTAAATCTTTTAGTTAATCTAAACCGAAAAATGTCACTTTTTCCAGTTAATGCCAAATTCAATATTTTCTTTTTCAGGACCTTACTTACATATCAATATCATTAAATAGTATGTTTCGAGTTAAATTTATCTATAAACGAAATTTGCATTTAAAATATTTTTGTAGTAGTCACACTACGGTTAGTAGCATCACTATTGAAAGTGCTTTGACATTACTAAGAGTATGCTAAACAATATTTTCAGGTTCTGGACCCTACTTACGGATCATTACATCTATATAATTTATGTTATTTATGTCAGTTAACCATTGTTAACGAATTTTGTTTTCATTTCTTGTGGTGGGAATAAAAAATCCTCAACCCCCGTCCTCCCGTGTGCGCTAGAGAAAATGCGTTGCTATTGCTAGGGTTAATTAACTGCAGACAAGTGACAGAAGACATTGCAACGGAAGTCGATACAGTTTAACTGCATGGAGTTGGCATTGAAGACATTGTCATGAATTTGTCTTAAACGCCTCCAGTAATCCACTTCGCAGCAATAAAATCACCATCTTCAGGATACTATGCTGTGGAAAACGTAGTGTGAACGACAGAAGGCTCTCTATCATAAGTTCCACAAAAGCAGAAGTGCTATCCTCAGGAAGCTGTGATCGATACGGTATGAATGTTAATCATTAGTCATTATTTCCAGAGCTACCATCAGTTCTTTGCTCTCAGATAAACACAACCAGCTGTATCTACACCTGTAGTTTACAAAGTTTTGATGACAGTAACAAATAATGGCAGTTTTTGGTAGCAGACTTGGATAGATAGGCAAAAGTTCATTTTGACATCAACGACATGTGAGCAATCATTTTGCAATACAAATAGAGAAAACCACCTTCTCACATGCAAGCACCTTGATACCCGAAAACTAGGCTCAGATTTCCGGTGGCGCAGGAACATCGTAAGAAGGAAGATTACCTAATCTGTGAATCACGGTCCATAGCTTTCGTAAGGCGCGAGAGCCTATTCTTTCTGCCTCCCAAGGCGAATGACAGAGGATTCTTCTGGCAGATCAAGAACACAAATTCAAATTCAAATGGCTCTGAGCACTATGGGACTTAACATCTGAGGTCATCAGTCCCCTAGAACTTAGAACTACTTAAAACTAACTAACCCAAGGACATCACACACATCCATGCCCGAGGCAGGATTCGAACCTGCGACCGTAGCGATCGTGCCGTTCCGGACTGAAACGCCTGGAACCGCTCGGCCACAACGGCCGGCCAAGAACACAACACACAGCTTTGGACATTGAGGTCCTAAACGGCAGTTGTAATAAACCTTTGCTCCATAAGTACACGGTAAGTATTCGATGAACTCCCCAGTTATCTAAAGGTACGTGTCTAGATGATCAGGGCACTGGTAGTCGTATCTTCTTATGTCACTCACTTACGAACGTTGGCTCTATGAGTTCTGTGAGATGGGCTCATCGTAGAGCACAGCCTGTTACTAGTAACGTTTTCTGTCGGAGCTTTAGTATATGTGTGACACACACACACACACACACACATACAGACCTAACGAACCCGTAAGAGGCATTTAGTCTCCTTTGAATGTCCCCTATTTCTTGCAGTGAGCTCGTTTAGCAAGAGCCCCATATTACAAAGAAGTCTAAATTTAGTCGAACGAGGGTTTTATAAGCGACATCCTCGTGCGTTACTTATAAACGCTTATAATTATTTCGATAAATTTCAGACTGTCAGTTCTGTTCCTCAGTACAGTTTTATGTTGTCGTTCAACATCGACTAGTTTACGACAGAGACTTCTAGATACTTGTCGACATTACGTTGCATTTATGTATGTGGACGTCAATTGTTACTCTTTCAACCAAGCACGTATATTTCATCCTAATTTTCTAACGGCACTGTCTCAACGTATGCGACTGCGTCCTACTACAGTTCTTTGAGATATGCCGACCTCTTTGATTCCTATGTTACTGATCAACAACGACATACTGAATGAATAATGGGAATCGTACCGTAGGGAGCAGATCTTATCCAAATGATACCACTTTCGCGGCTCGTATGTCACATGTCTTAAATGTTAAGGTTTCGTGTTGGCCACTGCGATGATTGAGTGTGCGTTGTGTTGGATCATGTTTATGTTGTTCTTGATAATGGCAGAAAGGAGAGGGTGAGACATGGTGCCTGACCTTTACCTACTCCTCGATTAACTCCAAAGAGGACTCCGAACTTAACGCTATCAGCAGACGGAGGGATCATCGGCAGCAGCCTCACATGCCCTCCTCCACAAGATACTGAAAAGCTGTGAGCTTAGAATTTTGAGCGGACAGTTTCATTTTTGGGAATCGCTTTACTGTGATCAAGGCCGCTGCTGTTGGAAAGGTGCTCAGTATTGTCCTGATCCTGGGGTTTCTGCAGGAAACTCATTTTAAGACCTCATAAAACTACTGAACAGCATTATATTGACTGTCGTAATTAGCTACCGACACCAGAGACCCTAATATCGACGGACTGAAAGGAACTTTTGTCGTGGTCACAGCTGTAGTGAAATCTCCAGCAGTTTCCAAACAACTTCTCAGCAGTTCGGTGTACAATATTTCTGACAGCAATCGGGAAGTGATCTTCGGTTTTCCGAAGGTGGAATAATTGTTTTGTTAACTGTGCAACGCGCTGTGATTTTGGACCCAGCATGAACAAAATGCTGCAATCCATAATTGAAAAAGGAAATGAAGTCCCATGCATCTTTACAGAGCGTAGGGGAACGATGCAGGAGACCCACACCGCCTTACTAGGAAAGGTCCTAATGGAGGTGGTTTGCCGTTGCCTTCCTCCGACCGTAATTGGGATGAATGATGATGATGAAGACGACACAACAACACGCAGTCATCTCGGGGCAGGAAAAATCCCTGACCCCGCCGGGAATCGAACCCGTGACCCCATGCTCGGGACGCGAGAACGCTACCGCGAGACCACGAGGGAATTGCTCAGATATTGATCACTGACACACTCACATATTTTATGCCAGAATCTGTCACACCTGCCAGATATCGTCTGTCACTGAACTTTCCTAACTCTCAGTGTCATTCTCATAGGACTAAGGAGACTGTTTGGCATCGGCCTGATTGACACTCTTTAGCCTTTTAAAAACGCCATTTAGAGACAGACATACATAATCATTAGGTGATGAAAGTGTAAAGTTGACATTGTTGTCATTATCATATTGTTGTACGTCTCTCTATAATCCACTGGTACCAAACGTGTCTAATATCATTACCCCTGAGAGGAATCAGATATTAGCTACGGCTCCTCAAACCCCAACATAATCAACGTTACTGCCTAACCAAACTTTAGAACGAAAAATAATTTCCTTTGAATGTTTCTATTTTTTAAATAACGGCAGATAAATGATATTGGGTAGATCACATAACTAATGAGGAAGTATTGAATAGGATTGGGGAGAAGAGAAGTTTGTGGCACAACTTGACCAGAAGAAGGGATCGGTTGGTAGGACATGTTCTGAGGCATCAAGGGATCACCAGTTTAGTATTGGAAGGCAGCGTGGAGGGTAAAAATCGTAGGAGGAGACCAAGAGATGAATACACTAAGCAGATTCAGAAGGATGTAGGTTGCAGTAGGTACTGGGAGATGAAGAAGCTTGCACAGGATAGAGTAGCATGGAGAGCTGCATCAAACCAGTCTCAGGACTGAAGACCACAACAACAACATGTGTTTTGTTAAACACGAACTAATTATACAATTGGTACAGTTTCTTTCCAACGTGTTTTTTAATGATGAAGCAATTTTCTGTTAATCACAAGTGCTACCGACAACTCCTCAGAAAAGAAAACTACCTATCAACATTATGGCTCTAAGCACTATGGGACTTAACATCTGAGGTCATCGGTCCCCTGGACTTAGAACTACTTAAACCTAACCAACTTAAAGGCATCACACACATCCATGACTGAGGCAGGATTCGAATCTGCGACCTTAGCAGCAGCGCGGTTCCGGACAGAAGCGCGTAGAACCGCTCGGTCACAGCAGCCGACCAACATTTAGGGTAGCATTTGTCAACAAAGCATGCGTAGTCTGCACAACTCCTCTCCCTAGTGACACTTGCATCACCCATACCCTGCACACAAAATGAAAACCACCCACGTTACAATGTGTGCACTAAAGCTATTGTTTTTAAATCACTCGAATGTTACACTCCTCCCTTCTGAAATGGCAGCACGTTCCCAGTCCCTTGTGTAAGACCACTGCCACTAATAACTATGATATTGATGTGTAGAGCCCGTAGCATTGTTGTAACCGTTATATAAGGACAGTTTCCTTTTGCTGTCAATTTGTTTGTTTATTATTGTGAAGCAAATAATGAAGCAAGTTCTAGTTTATTGTGGGAGCTACCAAAATCTCGGAGAAAGCATTTTCACGCGATATTTAAGCATATGTGATTATGTCTCCATTTTGCTGTCATACGCGCTTGACACAAAGCATGCGTGCTATGTGTGACCTGTGTAAGGAAGACGTTTATGCATTTGTTTCACAAACTGTAACCACCACCACATTGTGTCACGCATTAATGAAAGTATTTGAAACAAAATGTAACTATTGGTAACACATGTAAACAGTATTTCATTCTTACAACATAGTAATAAAAGTTAAGAACTTTTAAAAAGTAGTTAATTTAGTGAGAATCTCAAGAGCACCCTTTTACTTTTACCCCTCGGAAAATTACATTTCACCCCTCAGGAGTAATTACCCCATATTGGGAACCACTGCTGTAATCGATGGGAATGACTGTGATAAAGGATCCTGGTATCTGCATGTTTCAGATTTGTGAGAATATAGGATTGAGGGAATATTAAGAATTGGTGCATAAGTTCTTGGCGTTTTTACGTAAGACATAACGTATACAAATAATTGAAACTTCAGTCATCAACAATATATTTTGCTTCACTATTTACAAACGTCTGACAACGCTGGAATAACTTGTCCATTCCGTGACTGCAGATATCACGAGGTTTTTATGCGAAGAATTCGTCGAATCATGTTCGGAACGCATTTTCATCCGGAAAGGAAGTACCTTGAAGTTTTTTCGATAGACAGCGGACAAGGTGAAAATTTGAAGGCGGGAGATCAGGAGAATAAGTTGCGTGCGGAATGACTTCCCAATCCAACTCCTGTGTAGCGTTTTCTATGTCTAACATAATACAGGAGGGCATTACCGTGGAGTAGCATCACTTCTCGCACTCTTCCTGGTCGTTATACTTGGACTGCGTCTGTAAGACGTCTCAGTTGTTCACAATGCATGTCACCAGTGATGGTTACAGCCCGTGGAAGAATTTCGTGGCACGATGCCCCGTCGCTGTTCCACCAGACACAAAACATTATCTTACGTGGATGCGCGCAGATCTTTGAACGGGACGTGCTGAATTGTTTAGGCTCAACAATTAGCTTCTTTTCCTTATGTTAGCACAATGACAACTTTTATCGTCACCTTTGTCGATACAGGATAGGAATGGTAAGTATTGTTCATGAGCCAATTGACGACGAGCAAAGCAGAGGTGTATATATAGCCACCCGCAGATTTTTATGATTATAGCTTACAAGAGGACCCTACGAAGTTGCCCTCACCGATTTCATTCATGTTGACAGGGTGTGTGCAGCGTGGCTACGACTTCAACTCATGTAAAGAGAAAGGCGCAATTCTCAGTAGTTTTCGAAAAAATCGAGTTTGAAAGTTTTAGGCATGCGTGTATATTCTTTCGTGTGCTCACTAACAGGCGAGGGGTCCGTAGCCAATGGTTGAATGGTATCTAACAGTCCGTGGGAAGTACTGATCGGCGGTAAGTGTCTGGTTGTAGGTGCGACAGATGCTGGCCCTAATTACCCGTACGACTCCTCGTCACATACATGCTCACCTGCTCCTCTTTCCGGACTCCGGAAACTTCCCGCCAGCTAAGACGAACTCCGTGAACTGGATTTGTGGATACGCAGTTCACTATTTATTACTGACGGCGAGAGAAATATCATTCATTTTTTTCGCTTCCTTGTTGGACGTCATGCGCAGTTATCCGCAGCCCCAAATACTGACAAGTTTTCTCCGATTTCCTTTATAACGTCTTTCTTAAGCCATCACCGGAATTGGAGTGTCGCTGCAGTTATGAGTTGATCCACGCTTTCTCCACTTTTATAACCTGTTATTCTGTGATCATTGGAACGTTGTTCTCCGAAAAACTATGAGTCTGTAGCCTAACCGAGTCTAGCGACTTGCCGCTCCCTAGTGCCCCCCCCCCCCCCCCACCCGGTTTCCTGGTATTCTCGGTGGCACTCGCAACAACAATAATAAAAATAGAACAAAGAAACGGCAATAAATAATTATATAAATCATTGCGGTTCTTTGTATCTCTAATCCACGTTCCGTGCACTTTCCTTGGTTCCTGGGGGAAGGGAACATGACACGTGGCCAGGCCTCGGGTTGCGGCCACTGCCCACTTAGACCCTCCCCTCCCTTTGGGCGCCAAGAAGGTTCCTTCAAGAAAAAATCACATGATCTAATTTTGCTGCTGCTGTTTCTCTTTATTCCCAATTAACTCTAACAACAGATTTATTATGGATGCCCAAATTAGCAGTAGTTCATGATTCATCCATTTTTATTTTTAAGGGCATTGGAAATAAAAACGGATACACGACCATTCTGAATCTTTTTATTGACGTTATTCTACCTGCATGTGTAACATACGGAGCACTGCACGAATCAGGATTATACTGATCGTAGAAACACAGAAAACAAATATTACTGAGGAATACAGTATATGCAGTAAGTGAAGCAGGCAAAAAGGAATACAAACGTCTCAAAAATGAGATCGACAGGAAGTGCAAAACGGCTAAGCAGGGATGGCTACAGGACAAATGTAAGGATTTAGAGGCTTATCTCACGAGGGGTAAGATAGATACTGCTTACAGGAAAATTAAAGAGACCATTGGAGAAAAGAGAACCACTTGCTTGAATATCAGGAGCTCAGATGGAAACCCACTTCTAAACAAAGAAGGGAAAGCAGAAAGGTGGAAGAAGTATATAGAGGGTCTATACAGGGGCGATATTCTTGAGGACAATATTATGGAAATGGAAGAGGAGGTAGATGAAGACGAAATGGGAGATATGATACTCCGTGAAGAATTTGACAGTGCACTGAAAGACCAAAGTCGAAACAAGGCCCCGGGAATAGACAACATTCCACTAGAACTACTGACAGCCTTGAGAGAGCCAGTCCTGACAAAACTCTACCATCTGGTGAGCAAGATGTATGAGACAGGCGAAATATCCTCAGACTTCAAGAAGAATATAATAATTCCAATCCCAAAGAAAGCAGGTGTTGACAGATGCGAAAATTACCGAACTATCAGTTTAGTAAGTCACGGCTGCAAAATACTAACACGAATTCTTTACAGACTAATGGAAATACTAGTAGGAGGCAACCTCGGGGTAGATCAGTTTGGATTCTGTAGAAATATTGGAACACATGAGGCAATACTGACCCTAGGACGTATCTTAGAAGCTAGATTAAGGAAAGGCAAACCTACGTTCCTAGCATTTGTAGACTTAGAGAAAGGTTTTGACAATGTTGACTGGAATACTCTCTTTCAAATTCTAAAGGTGGCAAGGGTAAAATACAGGGAGCGAAAGGCTATTTACAATTTGTACAGAAAGCAGATGGCAGTTATAAGAGTCGAGGGACATGAAAGGGAATCAGTGGTTGGGAAGGGAGTGAGACAGGGTTGTAGCGTCTCCCCGATGCTATTCAATCTGTATATTGAACAAACAGTGAAGGAAACAAAAGAAAAATTTGGAGTAGGTGGAGAAGAAATAAAAACTTTGAGGTTCGCCGATGACATTGTAATTCTGTCAGAGACAGCAAAGGACTTGGAAGAGCAGTTGAACGGAATGGACAGTGTCTTGAAAGGAGGGTATAAGATGAACATCAACAAAAGCAAAACAAGGATAATGGAATGTAGTCGAATTAAGTCGGGTGATGCTGAGGTAATTAGATTAGGAAATGAGACACTTGAAATAGTAAAGGAGTTTTGCTATTTGGGGAGCAAAATAACTGATGATGGTCGAAGTAGAGAGGATATAAAATGTAGACTGGCAATGGCAAGGAAAGCGTTTCTGAAGAAGAGAAATTTGTTAACATCGAGTGTAGATTTAAGTGTCAGGAAGCTGTTTCTGAAAGTATTTGTATGGAGTGTAGCCATGTATGGAAGTGAAACATGGACGATAAATAGTTTAGACAAGAAGAGAATAGTAGCTTTCGAAATGTGGTACTACAGAAGAATGCTGAAGATTAGATGGATAGATCACATAACTAATGAGGAGGTATTGAATAGAATTGGGGAGAAGAGACGTTTGTGGCACAACCTGACTAGAAGAAGGGATCGGTTGGTATGACATGTTCTGAGGCATCAAGGGATCACCAATTTAGTACTGGAAGGCAGCGTGGAGGGTAAAAATCGTAGAGGGAGACCAACAGATGAATACACTAAGCAGATTCAGAAGGATGGAGGCTGCAGTAGGTACTGGGAGATGAAGAAGCTTGCACAGGATAGAGTAGCATGGAGAGCTGCATCAAACCAGTCTCAGGACTGAAGACCGCAACATCAACAACAACAGTCTATGTAATGAACGCCCAGTTTTTTCACGAGCATGGATTTTTCAGTGTTTATACTGCAAATAAACTTGATTTATGCTCAGAAACGGTTCTCGTTAAAACACAGATTTGCGGCGTACCACGGATATCTGATCATATGAAAGAAATGTGGTGCAGACAACTGATGGTTTACGATTGATTGAATTTTTATGCAGTCTTCTCTTGAAGCTATCACTATAGTGAGTTCGGGGACGTACCACCAATTTTACAGTCGCTTTACAAAATTTTCACCTGTCTGTAGAAATAAACGTCGCAGGGCTGCACCAAAGGAGCACATTTTGGAGGAATTACTTTAACACTGCACGTCGGCAGACGCTCTCTATCTTGAAAATTTTGGAGAACAAAACTGGCTTCTTTTACCCTTCCCATACAAAGAGGAGCAAAAGTAATTGTTCTTCACTCACGTATAGCTTCAAGACGCCAGTTAGAAATTTTGTGAGTAATGCTGTGGTGAGTTTGACGGCCTTTTAAGATGTTATCATAGCCGTTTTGTATTTGTATGCGCACTCCTCAGCTGCTTTTTGCTCCCTTGGTTCATAAGACCCATTGGTGTCTTGCAAGCAAACGTAGACAAAAAAAATGGTTCAACTGGCTCTGAGCACTATGGGACTCAACATCTTAGGTCATAAGTCCCCTAGAACTTAGAACTACTTAAACCTAACTAACCTAAGGACATCACACACACCCATGCCCGAGGCAGGATTCGAACCTGCGACCGTAGCAGTCCCGCGGTTCCGGACTGCAGCGCCAGAACCGCTAGACCACCGCGGCCGGCCAAACGTAGACCATTGGTAACAAACTGACAGCATATTGTGAAGTGTACATGTGTGTTACTTTGTGCATTTGCTCTCGCTGCACAAGAATGGCCTTTGTTTCGCGTTCGGCGAAAGTTCTCTCATTAAGTTGATTGTTTTTGGCGCACTAGAACAAACATCAAAAATTAACTTCGTATGGTTTGTAAAACAGTATTGCAGTTGATGTAAATGAATCAGGTACTTTGATGTATAATACTGTTCGACCAGTGTTATTAACAAAACCAGTGTCGTATTTTAGTTTGAGGGGTCGAGTCTGGATTCGGAAATTTGCTGGTGCATCAAGGACTTGCGGCAGTACAGCGCTTTTCCTCTGGGAGACAAATCTTGTGATTTTTCTCCAACAAATCAGATGTCTTCGTTTGAAGAGCACGATCCACGAATCAGAACCCTGAAAATTTAATCAGGAAATTGGCTACCAGTAGCAAGAAGAGTCCACTGCCGCAGATTTCTCTTCGTCAACTGTCGGTGAAATTGTCGAGCTTCTATGAAACAATCTTAGTTTCACGAATCAATTGTTTTAGATTGTTTGTGTCTTGTTCCACTCTGTTTTATATGTTCCACCCGTCTTCCCGAGCCTTTCACCCTTTTAAGGTGTGAAGTTCCTCTTCTCGAAAAGGGGCCAAACTCAATTCTGGATGCTCTCTCACTAGACTCATCACCATAATCTCGTAATACTGCGGAACGTGGTCTCTGTCAATTTTCAACTGATTCCCATCGACCTCGTAATCGTCTGACGAAGATGAAGCGACTTCTTCAGTTTCTTCAAGTACACCATCTTCATAAATGTCTTGGCGGGCAATTAGTTCGTTTTGTACCACGAGTAGTTTATCCGCTATAATTTCGAAAATTCTGGAAATATTTGTTTCCCAGATTCCAGGTGATCTTGTGTTATTACCACAGAAGGTTTCGAAGTGATGAGATTGTTTTGGAGAAGCAGCTGTCCATTACAACAAGTGCCGTTTTTTGATTGTATTTTTGAAGCTTCGCTGTGAAGCAACTCGGCTTCACAGTCAAATTCACGTTCTCTTGTTATGGAGTACCAGGCACATGAGTACATTTTCTCGTAAAATAAGACGTCTTGGAGCGTTGACATGAAATTAACCTGGGCGCTAACATATGAATGATGTATTCTTCATGTTTGGAAACGGTGCTCCCTTTCTCCCTCCATCCACCGAAAGTTGTTTGTGCCTATTCAGCTGTTTCTGATCGGCCAAAACCTACTGTAGTATTTTTAGGAGAATGGGTTCATACGGTGAACAGTACCATACCTGTGCCTATATCGTGAAAATAGGCTCATGATGAGTTGAAACGTATCTGCAGGAATACGGTTATAAAGGTAAACTACTTCCAAAGTGCTAGAGAGAAACCCGAATTTTCAAGGTGAAGATTCTGTTAACAATAAACGTTTCCTTAGATACTGATAATTTGCACAGACATAGTAAACCTGTTATTAGAATTACATGAAAAAAGAAACAGTAGCGTGAAGGAGATATGATACATAGTTCTCCATCTTACGAAACCAAAGGCATACTCGGTCGGCTATGGACTCCTTGACTGATAGCGACCACACATTAATACACACATCAATAAAAGTTTAGCATCATCCTGGTTCCCAGAAAGCCTAAACATAAACGTTAACTTTAGATATTGTGTCACACACACAGTCCCTTTGACTGCTCAGAGATGTCATCAAACCCGCCCAAAGATATAAACAAACCATACATGAGCAGCGCCTATTAGACGGATAGGGTCCGACAGCGCTCAGTTCCAGACATTCCACCAGGCCCTGCGGGATTAGCCGAGCGGTTTGGAGCGCTGCAGTCATGGACTGTGGAGCTGGTCCCGGCGGAGGTTCGAGTCCTCCCTCGGGAATGAGTGTGTGTGTTTGTCCTTAGGATAATTTAGGTTAAGTACTGTGTAAGCTTAGGGACTGATGACCTTAGCAGTTAAGTCCCATAAGATTTCACACACATTTGAACATTTTAAACATTCCACCAGGAAGGAGGTACACGGCTCGTGTTGTCTGCAGTTCGACCATGCCTAGGCGGTCAATACCGTGGTTCAGTCACGTCCGCATTGTTACTTTATGCTTGAAAGGGCTCTCAACAAGGGAAGTGTCCAGGAGTCTCGAAGTGAACAAAAGCGATGTTTTTCGGACATGGAAGAGATGCAGAGAGACAGGAACTGTTGATCACATGCCTCGCTCAGGCTGCCCAAGGGCTACTACTGCAGTGGATGACCGATACCTACGGATTATGGCTCGGAGGAACCGTGACAGGAACGCCACCGTGTTGAATAATGCTTTTCGTGCAGCCACAGGACGTCGTGTTACGATACAAACTGTGCGCAGTAAGCTGAATGATGCGCAACTTCACTCCCGATGTCCATGGCGAGGTCCATCTTTGAAACTACGACACCATGCAGCTCGATAGAGATGGACCCGACAACATGCCGAACGGACCGGTCAGGACTGGCATCACGTTCTCTTCACAGATGAGTGTGACGTATACCTTTATCCAGACAATCGTTGGAGACGTGTTTGGAGGCAACCCGGTCGGGCTGAACACCTTAGACCCTCTGTCCAGCGAGTGCAGCAAGGTGGAGGTTCCCTGCTGTTCTGGGATGGCATTCGTGGGGCCGACGTACGCCACTGATGGTCATGGAAGGCGCCGTAACGGCTGCAAGATAAGTGAATGCCATCCTCCGATCGATAGTGCAACCATATCGGCAGCGTATTGGCCTGATATTCTTCTTCATCGACGACAATTCGCGCCCCCGTCGTGCACATCTTGTGAATGACTTCCTTCAGGATAACGACATAGCTGGACTAGAATGGCCAGCATGTTCTCCAGACATGAACCTATCGAACATATCTGGGATAGATTGAAAAGGCCTGTTTATGGACGAAGTGACCCACCAACCACTATGAGAGATCTACGCCGAATCGCCGTTGAAGGGTGAGACAGTATGCACCAACAGTGCCTTGATGAACTTGTGGATAGTATGCTACGACGAATACAGGCTTGCATCAGTGCAAGAGGACGTGTTACTTGGTATTACAGGTACCGGTGTTTACAGCAGTCTGGACGACAACCTCTGAAGATCTCACTGTATGGTGGTACAATATGCAATGTATGGTTGTCATGAACAATACGAAGGACGGAAATGATGTTTATGTTGAGCTCTGTTCCTGTTTTCTGTACTGGTTCCAGAGCTATAGGAACCGAGATGATGCCAAACTTTTTTTGATGTGTATATATACGCATGCCTAATACTTTCAGATTCGATTTCATCGAAAACGGTTGAGAGTTGCGCTTTGCTTTTTACATATGTTGAAGCCCTAGCCGTGATCTGCATTCCCAATCAACATGGATCAAAAGTACGTACGGTTCCCTTGTTAGAGCGTGCGGTATCCAGACACCCCATTTGTAAAACTTCACCACTCCATGCAACTGTCTCACCATGGTACAATGATCACAGTTGTTGCATTTACCAGTTCTGGAGTACATTGACGTGAATCATTGTGGATTGATACATTTAAACGATATTAACCAAATTATGAAGGTTTTCCTGATCGTGGAAAGTCGCTAGTATCAAAATGATCCTTCTTAAATCGAGAAAATCATTTTCTTGTTGCACTTCGTCAAATGGCATTATTCCCAAACATGGCGCAAATATTTCTGCGCGCCCCCGCCGCTGTCACCGCCATACTGAAGCAGAAGAATGTGTCGGAAGTGTTCCGATTACTGCACTTGGCACTCCATATTCTAGTGTCCACAGTTCCATTCAATATTTCCAAATGACTATATTTAAACTCAAATGGCATCAGTGATCTACAAAGGAACAATGATAATCGATAAATAATCCCATAGGAACCGGAATATCAACATAGGAAACAAAAACGCTACGAACTGATGCACCGACCTAATACTATGATTTGCGATTTCGAATCGGAGAGGATTAATCAGATGATTTCATACTGCGTAAAGATTTGATAAATGAGACATAGGTTTTGCCAGATAAGATTCAAACGTAGAACGGATTACATGTGATAAGGTAGGTAGATATCATGGATTATTTCGCTATCTTGACAGGGGAGGATGTTAAAAGTACGTTACTTGATTGTGGAATGTTTGGACAGGGTCAAATAAGATAATATGCTGATATAGGTGAGATAGCATGACATCTTTTTACATGAGAAGTGACACAATGTCGTGTTCGAAATTAAGTTTGTAAAGAGTTGCGACAGAGTAGGAGCTCCTCCCTATTATACTTACTATCTGTGGATCTGTGGAAACATACGAAACACCAATAAAAGCCATTTGCTTCTCACTAATACCGTTCCGTAAAGTAACAGCATTATCACATTTATCGCCGTTGTCTTTATTTCGATCGGTAAGAGATACTGATGTGGATGCCCTCCGCCATTGCTCTAGTCACGAATCTCTATACTGCAGTTGATACGCTATATCAAACAAACGTGCTTCATTTTAGTATGCTCGACGCCATAATTCCGTAGCTCTCCATTCACATGAACATACGTAAAGTTTTAAGGCACTTTGCCATTTAGATACTGGTCGAGTTATCGAACGTTATCTTAGACTCACCTTGTATTTGTACTTGACAGTACCAGCTGACTGAGTAAAAGTTCAGATCTGCAGCCAACCTTCTACAGTCGGCAAAACATTTTCTGCTCGCATAAGGAGGACTTGACTATTATTAGGTACAAAAATGATGTCGCGTTTAATGTTCATGCTGCACCAGTGGCAAACCTGTAAGGGAGGAAGATTAGGGCTTAAATTCCTATCGAGAACTAGGTAATCTGAGACTCAGAAAACTTGATGATTGTCATGATTTATGCCTTGTGCGTCGTATATTGTAAATTCTCAACAATGTTATTTTGTAATAACGTAAAGAACTAACAGCTAAAAGTAGGTTATAAAAACCCAAAAGTTAAAAATTCAATGCCACTGCTTGCTCATTGGATGTGTGTGACAGCGTGGTCACCCACATCATTGAACTCAGTTTATTTAGAACAACGTTTCATTGCATTTACCAAAGAGAAGAATATTTTTGGTACATTCCCTTCTATTTGTAGAAGGGTAATAAGTAATACTGTCCTAGTTAAGCGTTGTGAGACGGTCCGAAATCGACGTCTTGGCGTAGGAAGCCATCTTATGGAGAATTTGATATCCGATCTCCAAGATACTACAGACGTCCTTTCGTCAGACATCAGAAACTTAAGAAAGGATTTTTCGTGTGGGATAAAAGTACAAATTTCAAGAAAACTCATATAGAAAACTTATATACCACTGATAGCCATGCGCTTTTAATTTCACATTATCCAAAAGAAGCTGCAGGTTAAATTTCACAGTTAGGCTACTGGTACAGGACCAGAAACACTTCTGACTTCGTATTCTGTTTCTACAGAATCTAGAACTCATCCTATTTTGCAACTTCGTTTGCATGTTAGGTGATAATGTTACTATGAGTTCCTCGCGCTAGCTGATGGGCATATCTCTTTAGTTCTAATCAGCCAGCTTGACTGTGAAAAGAGGAATTTCCCCGCGACCATACAGTTTTTCCCACCATCAATAGACAGTCTGGGTAAAGCATAATCCCGTCTGATTTCCGAGAGGGCTGAACAAAACTGTAACAAAAGTATCTAATAAATTTGCTATTGAAATGCTGAATGCAAGTTGAAGTATTGTTAACATTATCAATTCATACTTTCATGCAAATGCCGAGAAAATGGAGTGTAAAATACGGCCATGGAACACATGCATCAGGCACAGGGAGCTGCCCGACCGCAGTCATTGCGGATTCAAATTTATGTACTCCTCCTTGTTACAAAGTGGAACCGTTCTTCCAGATGGAAATCCTGAAGTTGGTAAATTACGTGGCTCACAGATTCCTGATTTTCTTCACAGCTTACTGTCCAGCTTCTCTTTTGAGAGCTCTCCTTTTCTCCCTCTATGTAGTGAATAAATTTCTACGTTTAGTTGATTCAGTTACTCAAGAAATAATTGATACTCGACAAGATTCTACACGTATATACAGCCCACCTTTAATATAGTTCATAACCTATGCATTTACAAAATATTCTAGTACGTTTTTTGCTATAGGAGTATCTGTTGACTGAATATAGCAAAAAGTAAAAGTCAAAATTTCATACCGAGCACGGACCTCTCCTTTCCCAATATTTTAGTTTTGACGATATCACTCTGCTCGTGAGAATGAGGCGTATACAGGATGTAATAACAGTGACTGAAAGTAACGGAAAAGTCGTAATAACGTACAAGAATACGTAAGACGACATTTTAGCAATATCTTCTAGTTTTGCGAGAGTTACAACCATTTCAAAAATATGTTTCCAATTGTTGGGAGTGATTTAGGGATTCATTCATAATATTGAAAATATTATAATCCTTCTGAGAGTGGAGATGCATTCTGATAACTATGTACCCTTTTACATAACGCACCGAGAAGATAATGTCTTGTTTCATACTGTGGGCATCTGCCTTTTAAAGTAAATATCTTTCTCTGCTGGTGAAAGTTACAGGTAGAGGTGTTGTTCTGTTCGTATCGCACAGATAGGTTCGCTATAAGATCCCCGTTAGCCTTCATTCCAACTCGTGTAGTAACATATATTCTTTATTTAAAGCACAGAGGTAATAATACGACGTGTAGTAGTTTACTATATTTTCAGTACATGCGATGAGTGCAGATGTGACATTTCCGATATATTACATACATCATATTTCATGAACTTATTCTAACGATCCTGTGGAAATACTCTTTTGGAAAGTCAAACATTAAAGTTTTATTTAAATGCAATATAGTGACACCCCTTGTGATATTAGTATTATTCTAACGTAGTGTCTTAGGCTTACGAATTCAAGTGAAAATAGTCTTCAGTCAAATTGTTGGAATCACTAAATGGAAAATTACCAAATGTATTCTTGAAAACTCAGTTGCAACTCATATAATAGTTCCAATACACCAGTTTAGAGTGGATCATACTTCATTAACTACACAAAACATTTAGCACATTTTCTAAATCAAAAGACTGAAATTGACGCAACGTATGACGATGGATTAATACGATTATCACTTATTAATTAAAGTGGTACGTTCCAGTTTGGACGAGGTTCGTTGTGCCGTCTTTTTCTCTCGCTGTTTTCTTCCTGAGATCTAAGAAAAAAAATTGAAATATGGTATCTCGTCTGACTAGAACCATCTGTAATTTTTAAGAGTAGTGGTATATACAAGCTTAACCACATACCCTCTGTCTCTTTCTCTTACGAAACCCGTAAAATGTTAACTGTTATTAATAAGAATTTTGCTCAATAAGTAATGCAACACATTTTTTCTGAAAGCAAGTTCGTTTAATTCAGGATTCCAATACACCATATTATTTCCCACTTTTTCGGTTACAAAATCCTATTTTTTTCAATAGTCTCCGCTCAATGCTATGGCCTTATCCCATGTTACTGTGAAGGCCTGTATGCCCGCATGGTACCACTCTCCTTGACCACGTGTGAGCCAATCCCTTGAATCATCAATAAACACCCCATAATCCACGCCTCTCGCGGTGTGCATCCCCCATCGAGCCAAATTGTTAGAAGCCGGAAGGTGAGGGATCTTTGATGTAGGGTGGGTTGGTCCTATGAAGTCTGGTGAGCTCCTCTCGGGTGCATTGACATATGTGCGGCCTTGCGTTGTCATGGAGAAGGAGAAAAGTTGTGGCGATTGAAACGCTGAAGTCATTTCTTCAGTTTCCTGAAGGTAGCTCAGTGCACTTCAGATATGGTTGTTGCGCCATGAGATAGGACATCAAAGAGAATAACCCCTGTAGAATCCCAGAAAACCATTGTAAGTAGGCTGTTTAGGTTTGTATGTTGGTAGCGCTATGCAGCGCTCGGTATGAAAATCGCTAACTGCGTTGTGTGCAGTCTGTGGCTAATTGGACTCATTGTTGGAAGATTTTCACCTGTGTAGTGTTGGGCAGTTGGATGTGAACAGCCCGTAGCGTTGGGCAGTTGGAGGTGAGCCGCCAGCAGTGGTGGATGTGGGGAGAGAGATGCCAGACTTCGAACGATTTGGACGTGTGTCCGTCAGAAAAAGGAATTTGTCAAACTGGATGATATACATATATATATATATATATATATATATATATATATATATATATATATATATCCCACGTGGAATGTTTCCCTCTATTCTATTTATATATATATATATATATAGTCATTTTATATATATATATATATATATATATATATATATATATATATATATATATAATGAATTTTCAACACTATTAAGGTAAATAAATTGTTTGTTCTCTATCAAAATCTTTCATCTGCTAACTATATGCCTATCAGTAGTTAGCGCCTTCAATATTTAGAAACTTTTATCTAATTGGCAGTATTGGCGCTCGCTGTATAGTAGTAGTTGCAGTAACAAAGATTTTTGCGAGGTAAGTGATTCACGAAGGGTATAGGTTAATGTTAGTCAGTGCTATTCTTTTGTAGGGATTATTGAAAGTCAGATTGCGTTGCGCTAAAATATTGTGTGTCAGTTTAGAAATGATCAGAATAAGTAAAGAGAAAACAGTCTCAGTGCGTTCAGGTGTTTGAAAATCAAGTAACGTAGAAGTTTTACCAGCACAGTCATTTTTTTTTCATTCTAAGGGGAAGTCTTACATCGCCATGACTTTACTTGCTATTTTATTTCCGAGTCGAAGAGATGAACTCATGTTTCGTCGCCTTTGTCGTGTTTGACAAAAAATTGTTGTGCCCAGCCTCATAACGCGAAAGCAATTCCGCACAGAATGTCCTTCGCTGCTCTTTATGGTCTTCTGTTAGGCGGGGAGGAACCCAGTGGGCACACACCTGTGATTACCCCAAGAGGTACCGTTACCAACAGAGACGTCCAGTTATGCAGTGAGGTGTTTGATTGTGATCTGTCGATGATATCTATTGAGAGTCTCCGCCCAATGACTCACCGTGCTTTTGTTCACAGCCAGGTCTCCGTAGAAATTCTGGAAGCTCTCGTTAATATCTGCAATGCTCTGATTTTCCACCGAAAGAAACTCTGTGATAGTCTCTGTTTGGAACGCACGTCCGTTGCAGGTACCATTTGAAGGCTACGTATAGTGCAGCCACCTACGGGAATTATATGAAGCTATACATGGACTGAAGCACCGCTAAAAATTCCGAGTGTTTCGTCCAAAAATAGCCGACAAACAATTTTGCAGCATTACTTACTGAATGCCCCTCGTAATTTGCGACCCACATTAAACTATTGTGTAGGTGGTACCACAATGTTTGAGACATCTACTCAAAATTCGTCTGCATGTAACAGGCACTGTATAATTGCTTAACACATATGTACCCACTCATCTGACTTCTTTTGTATTTGTATTGATGTTAAGTCCCTGAAATATCGGTAGAGATTATTCTGACTCCTTGTATTTCAACCAGACTGTATACTAATTTTTGGGGAAAAACGAACAATGACAGTTAATAACCGTAAATTAACTGCCATGCGGCGGAGTATACTTGTACCAAATAGGTGGCGCTGTGGTAAACATGCGATTCTAGAGTCGTATTCTTAAAGATAGCCATATTTCCGTCCTGCAGTAAGTATTTATGTCCCCGTAGTTTCCCTAAATTGCCCACGGTAGATGCCTCCCTTGTTTCTTTGAAAGTGAGTACAGCTGGTTTCATTGCACATCAGCCCCATTCTGAATTTGTGCTTCCTACCCAACGATCTCGTTATCGACTAGACGTTGAATGCTAATCTTTCTTCCTCCTTACGTTTATTTGTATAATGCATGTTGTGCAGAATAGCAGAAAAAAGAACCAATGTCATATCAAAGTGCACCAAAAATTTTGATTTAGCTTTGCATGAATAAGCAGATGAGTAAACGTGTGATCGAGAAAGAGTCTCCTTCATTGAGAAGGTCCGTCTTACCAAGAATGTAAGCTTTCATTGCTAGAAATGTTATAATTATTGTTATTTCTTGACACATATTGCTATCATAGTAGGTACAGTTTTTTATAAATAGTACGCTTTGTTCGGCCTGGTATTGACATTTTCAGATGGATATTGTGGTACTGAGTTACTGCGCACAATGGTGCCACTAGCAGTGGAACATTTGAAGGTGGTACTGGCGTTTATCAAGAGAATTCGTCCTACCCAGGAAATATAAATACCTGAACAAACTAATCAGTCAAACATAACGTCTTCATTCGTTGTAAGAATGATAATGAACAGTCCTATGCTCTTATTCCTACCTGTGGAGCGGGAAGATGATTAAGAATCTCACTCATATTTTGGAGATGTGGGTTTCAGACGCTAACCCCACCGTCCAAATCTAAACTGCTGTACACTATTTCCTCTTCACCGAATCTATATTCCATGAAGGATAATTTGAGAAGTCATGGAATATTTTATGTCGCAATCTCTATCTATTTTTGTCTCTTTCTGTTAACATCTAGTAAACAATAAACATTAATAAGAAAAATCGTACAATCCCAACTCTAATTTCCTTGCTGGTTACATCATGGTAGAGTAAATTCTTCCTTCAGTAGGCTTCGAATTTTATAATACACCCATTTTCCGAAAAAAAAAACAGAACACTTGAACGACTAGTGATAGGACATTCGTATTCACAGGATTCATACAATGTTCTACAAGAATGATTATCATCTGGACCATGTCTCCTAGCGGGTTCAAGCTCAACACTGATATCGCGGCCATTGCTACCTACCGGTAAAATGAGCCTGCGGCTCTCGTTGTCGCTATAAGCAGAAGGTATTTGCTCAGTGTGACTGGAGCTGACGTTCAGGATGCCTCTTAGACGTATGCGCGAACCGTGCCGTAAATCAGTGAGTTTGAAAGCAGGCGCATTATTAGTATCAGAGAATGAGATGATTAATCCGGGAAATTACTGCTCGTGTGGGACGAAGTGTTTCATCAGTGCGACGGGCGTGTGCAGAATGATACACGGAAGGCCGTAGAACACGACGAGGTGGGCCAGGTTGCACCACACAGACCAACCCCCGAGAAAAGTGACACCTCATCCGAGAGGCACTGTAGGACAGATCCGGGTCCTTCTCGGCTCTGGCACAACAGTGGAACAGTGTAACACATAATACACTGTTAGGGGTGACAGAGCGTCGCCATTTATTACGGCATGGGTTACTTACCCGTCGTCCACTCCTCTGTCTACCCTTGACGATTGTGCAGATGCATGCTAGACGCCGGTAGTGTATGGAACGAAGTGAATGGGGTCAGGAAAGGAATCAGGTGGTGTTTTCGGACGGATCCATGTTCTGAAACTTCCTGGCAGATTAAAACTGTGTGCTCGACCGAGACTCGAACTCGGGACCTTTGCCTTTCGCGGGCAAGTGCTCTACCAGCGCACACTCCGCTGCAGAGTGAAAATCTCATTCTGGATCCATGTTCTGTTTCTTTGAAAATGATGGCCGTATTTTAGCTCGCCTCAGACAAGGAGAGCGGCATCACAGTGACTCCATTCACACACGACTCATAGTGCCTAATGAAGGCTTTATAGTATGGGGTATGACAATTGGTGCGTGTGCAGAACATTGATCAATGTACCCTACGTGAATGGCATCCTGCGACCTATAGTCATACATTTTCTGCACAACACCAAAGATGCTACTTTTAAGCAATACATTGCACGACCACATGTTGCTGCATCAACGTGTGCCTTCTTGGTGTCACAGGACATCAGCCTTTGCCCTGTCTCGCCAGATCACGAGACTTGTCGCCAATCGAAAATGTGTGGCATACGGTGAAACGGGCGCAGCGCTGTGACCCAATGCCAACCACTACGGATGAACTTTGGAACCAGGTGAAAACAGCATGGATGTATATAACACAGAACCCCATCTGCGCCTTATAGGCACCAGTGCCATCACGCATGAAACAAGCTGTCATGGCCCATGGCGGACTCTGTGCCCACCAGGCAACAGGACACGTGCTGAACAGAGATGACTGAAATACTAATAATTTCTGCAGCAGATACTAATGTAGATGTCCTCTGAATATGAAAGTCCTACCTCTAGTAGTTCAAGGTGTTTTGATTTTTCTGAACATGAGTGTATATCATTGCATACCCCAAAGGTGTGTCACCTCAGGTGGACTGAAGAACTAATTTAGAAAAGACAGGAGATACGAATAACGTTGTAACATGATCGTCATCTGTGGAATAATTTCAGATAAGCTAATTAAACAAAACTGACATAAGTTACAAGCGAACTGGTATGATTTACACATTCTAGAAAAAAAAAGTAGTACACCCTTTCAAAGGTTTCCCATCAACTCAAGATTTATAGAAGCAACAGTGCATATAGGGTACATGAAATGATTACATTTACAGATTAATAGCATAAATACTAGGTATCGACCCATGCTGAAACACCCGTATTAGTACGTGGTTCTGGCCTCTGTGACCGAGCGGTTCTAGGCGCTTCAGTCAGGAACCGCGCTGCTGCTACGGTAGCATGTTCTAATCCTCCCTCGGGCATGGATGTGTGTGGTGTCCTTAGGTTAGTTAGGTTTAAATAGTTCTAAGTATAGGGGACTGATGACCTCAGATGTTGAGTCCCATAATGCTTATAGCCATTTTCTTTTTCTTTTTTTTTTCTTTTTGAGTACGTGGTGCAGCCTTCACGGGTGGCAATGCAAGCACTGATTCGGGGATCCACTCGATCATACAGATGGCGAATTTTGTCCTGAGATGCGTTATGCCGCGTCTGCTCGACCTGTTCACATAATTCTGTAGGGGTTGTTGGTTGACGAGTCGCATGAGTCACTTCTCGTCCCCTCATAGCTCACGCTTTCTCGATTGGAAACAAATGAGAGAAGATACTGACCATTGAAGTTGCTACACCTCTTGCAGAGCACATTGAGTGGCATTAACCTGTTGGAAGAACACATCACCTTCCTGTTGCAAGAACGCCAAAAGAACGGGACTAACAACATTCTTCACGTACCGAACACTGGTTACCGCCCCCTCCAGACACACCAAAAGTGAACGAGACTGTATCTTGTTGCACCCCAGACCATAAGATGTGAGGTGGAGCCATGTGTCTGGGACGAATGCATTCTACAAGACAGCGCTCACCAGATCTTCATCCTATGCGTTAACGACCATCACTTGCATATAGACAGAATCTGCTTTCATTTCTGAAGACCATGGCATGCAATTTCATTTTCCAAGTGGTCCCCTGATGGCACCAGTCGAGCCATGCCCGTCGATGCTGTTGCGGGAGTGGAAGAGGGCTAGAGGTGTGCGTGCACGTAGTACCCCTGCTAATAACCGGTTCGCCACAGTTCGTTTTGACTCGTCTCTTGACAAGGCCTCTTATTTGAAAAGTGGTAGCTGTGGATCTGCCACTGCTGCCCTCGTAACACGACGATTCTGGAGGACACCTGTGCTGTGTGGACGTTCGGGACCTCGTCTATGGTTGTGAGAATGTTCACGTGACTACAGATACCAGCGTCGTCGCATAACTGACGCAGCACGTCCAGCCTATCTGGTAATGCTCTTAAATGATCATCCCACCATTCGGTAGACCACAATTGGACCCCTTTCAAACTTGCTCAGTTGGCTGTAGGAAGTACAAGTGCGTCTCCGTGGCATGGTTTCCTGCTTAATTCACACGTTTGCACCACACTGACCCTTCTGGCTGTGAGCATTCCCTATTAAAGGGTAGACTCAGGTGGCGCTCTGGTAGCTATGCTACTACACTGTCTGTTGGAGGACGACGTTTAAACGGCCGGCCGGTGAGGCCGAGCGGTTCTAGGCGCTTCAGTCTGGACCCACGCGACCGCTACGGTCGCAGGTTCGAATTTTGCCTCGGGCATGGATGTGTGTGGTGACCTTAGGTTAGTTAGGTTTAAGTAGTTCTAAATTCTAGGGGACCAATGACCTCAGATGTTAAGTCCCATAGTGCTCAGAGCCATTTTGAATGACGTTGAAACAATTATCAGTACATGAACTGTCCCCGAGAAGGTATTAGCCGTCACTGGGTCAAAATCGACGTCGTCTTTTCAGGTGTCCTATATTTCCGGCAGTGTATTTATAATAAATAGACGTACAGTGCTACAGATGCTTATTATAATTGATCATGAGGTTGTGTTTAATTGATCGTGCTGAAGTACGTTAGCAGAGATATTCTGCTTTGAGAGCGATTTGCGGGCACTGATCGATATCAGACGCTTCGGTAATCTGGATTGAATCAGAATATTTCAGTATAAATATTCAGCACTACTGCTATTTCTGAACCTTACTTTAAATTAAACCGGCGTTTCCGTTATTGCTTTAATAACAGACTCGTCACATTTCACTCTCTTCTGGCGCTCTTCATAACGTCATGTTTGGAGTATAAGCTTTATCATGCCTAAGCCAAACGCAGAATTATACAGGTTAGGTCACCTGCGTTAATTGAAATGTCTGTCAAATGTAATAACCCACAGTTATCTTCCATCTCTACAGTGCCGTCCATAAACAGTAGCGCATACGAATTATCTTGTACGATTTCAGAGAGATATTTCACATAACTCTTACCAGATGACGCAAGTCTTGTGGTAGCCTTTTCATCCCTTTATATGAAGGCCCTATAGTCGATATCATTGCATTTTTTAATATCTCATTATTCTGCTACTTGTAACCAGTAATTGCTGGACTCTTCTAACTGATTGAAATTCAACTCCTCCTTCAGCCATTAAGATTTTATGATTGCCCTAAGTCGGTTAAGGGGCTCCGAAACGCCCTATACTTGCAATGTTAAAATAACGCTTATAAATTACATCTTTCCTCACAAAGTATTTGAGGTAGGAAGTTGAACTTTTTACTGATTATTTATTGGGATATGGGCTACAACTTAACTCAGGGATTTTACAAAATTTTAGTTCAGTTATTAAAGATGATTTTTTTCAATTGTAATGAAAATTCACAACATTTTTTTGCAATTTTTTATTTATATATTCAAAAATATACAGTTTTTTGGAAAAAGGCTGTGTTAAATTATGCAGAAGGTACTGTGTAACATTTACTGAAAGTTTGAAACAAATATGTTTGGAAGATCCTTAGAAAACATGTAATTAGCATGAGAAAATAAAAGTTTTGGGAATCGAGCGACAAAGATTGGGTTAACTTTTTAGTGCATTCCAGGTCCATAGGATGGATTATCTTCATCCTCTGCAAACTTCTCCTCCAGCTTTCTCTTGTTCCTCCTCCTGTTTACTCTTGCTTGTATTTCTAGACTCTTTACAGCCCTGTCTGCAGCCCGAAGGCGTTCCTTGTCTAAAGCAAGCATCGCTCGTACCATGTTAGAATGTTATTATTTACAGTAATAACACATACCTTTGGCTTTCCAACATTTCTCCTTTTTTTAAAAGCCTTCAGAGGATTTCTAATAACTTTACTTTTACTCATTATTATACTTCAACAAAACAGAGACTCAATAAACAGAATATTTTCGAGATAACGACAGAGTAAATAAACATGAAGCAATCGACAATCACACCAGCGATATATATTGAACCATCACAGGTTAGCCACAACACATACGTTATCTCACATCACTAAAATGTACCTGATGAACACGGACGTTAATAATAACACCATTTGACAGCAGTTTAACAGCGCCACAGTGGGTCACGCCCATGTAGAACACATTTCAAAAAAAAATTAAAAATAGTTGTAGTCTTCGGAATTGAATAAATTATATATCTATTAAAAGGCAATAGTCTGCAGATTCAGAAAACGCTAGAAAGTAAAAATTGAACTTTTCATGATTTTGAGCCTTTCCGGAGCCCCTTAAGGCGAATTCTGTTTTTTGTGAAAACGACACGCTTATGTCTTCGCCATTGTCGTCCTGTCGGAGCTTGTAATCCGTTTCAAATGGCCTCTTAGTTGACGGGATGACGAACATTGTCCTTGTTTCCTTTTTATGATGGTATGTGAAACGAAAGAGAGCATAACAACATATGGCAGAGAAACTTGTACAGTCGCTAAGTACTTAAGTTGTACCATACAACACCAGAACAACCAGTGAATGTATGATTCAAAGATGATTCCGGAAGCCCAGTAAAATAGCAGAAGCTGTTGTACTAAAACAGAGAAAAGATAAAAATGCAAGCTTCCTCACACCGCAACGGCCTATCTGCCGAATTACGAATGGGGTGTGATACTGGAAGTATTACTCACAAGTTCATTAAATGGAGGTGGAGTACTGACACGACGAAATGGTGTCTTGTTTGATTTCAGGAAAGGAAAATTTTACATACATCGTAATTAAACAGCCGATGAAACATATTGTGTGATACGATCGCAAACTTTGTGGTGATTGCTATTTTAGACGCTCCTGGGAAAAAAATAATTTCTGTTCACGTCAGGCGGGCACTGGGTGGTAGACATGCTGATGCTGATGCTGCTGATGATAATGATGGTGGTAGGTATGCGTGGGCGCACGACATCGCGGTCTTTACTGCGCATATTAAACTTTTATGAGGCGAGTATGGGAAATGTTGCAGAATTATTAAAACCTGAACTGCAAATAGAAACAAAAAGAGTGCCCTAAACATACGCCCAAAGACAAATACAATATATGAGCCAACAACTCCGCAACGCATTTAAATCTGCAGCCTTATCCTAAGGCCAGAGTACAACACAGTACACAAAATCTTAAAACATTGATCACATTCGTCTCGTCATCAGATGAAATACAGGACAACATCTGCCCTCACAGCCGGCCGGGGTGGCCGAGCGGTTCTAGGCGCTACAGTCTGGAACCGCGCGACCGCTACGGTCGCAGGTTCGAATCCTGCCTCGGGCATGGATGTGTGTGATGTCCTTAGGTTGGTTAGGTTTAAGTAGTTCTAAGTTCTAGTGGACCGATGACCTCAGAAATTAAGTACCATAGTGCTCAGAGCCATTTAAACCACTCTGCCCTCACAATATAAAATGATCTCAGTTAAAATATGGAGTGTAATGATTTGTGTGGTGTCCCCGCCAGACACCACACTTGCTAGGTGGTAGCTTAAATCGGCCGCGGTCCATTAGTACATGTCGGACCCGCGTGTCGCCACTGTCAGTACTTGCAGACCTAGCGCCACCACATGGCAGGTCTAGAAAGACGGACTAGCACTCGCCCCAGTTGTACGACGACTTTGCTAGCGACTACACTGACGAAACCTTTCGCTCATTAGCCGAGCAGATAGTTAGAATAGCCTTCAGCTAAGTCCATGGCTACGACCTAGCAAGGCGCCATTAGCCTTACAGTGATTGTAATTAACCGTATCTGGATATAGACTCATTTGTATCGTCAATAGCGATGTACTAGAAGGATGAATTAAAGTTAAGTATTCAAGGAGCTGCATACTTTTCTTATAACATTAATTAGGTATCCTGTTCCAGAACTCACGCCAGCCGGCGTGTGTGCACGCGTGCCTTTCGGCTACCTCAGAGTGGCGTGGCTGTTTTGCTACGCCACAACAATTTGCGTGTGTGAGGAGGAGGGCATGCGTTAGTCTACGATGCCCAGTTTGTAGGCGGGTCAGGGCTACGTCATACCGCATGAGTGACAGGCATGGTGAACGCCTCGGCCGGAGATTTCGCTTCAGCAACTGCAAGTTATTGCCCCTCAGTGACAGCTACTCCTCTTCCACAACTTCATAGGTCTCCGATGTAACACAGAAACGAAACCGTATAGGGGAATAGCACATTCTGTCTCGGTATGGTCCCAGAAGGCGGCTTGACCTGCTTGCTTATTCCCCAAATTTCTCCTATCTCCCGGTACTCAACAGGACGATACCTGCTTGAGCCTGCTGTTGAAGGAAATACAGTATGAAATTTGTTCCCCGGAGAATTTACCCTTCAGCGTACATGTTCTGCAATGCTTGCACGCCGCTAAGGGAGTTGGAGCAGATGAAAAACCGTTTGCCTGCTGACTCATTATCTCTTCCACTGCCTAATGAATCGTACGGAACTCACTGATAAATGCAGTACATTCACAGGGAAGGCGAATCCTGAATGCTACTGAAGGCTACTGTGAAGGCTACTGAAGAGCCAACGGAGACCCCTTATTTGCATCTGTCAGTGTACACAACTTCAGAACTGTGATGCCTATCTAAAACTTTAAATTCAAAGACTGAAACCTTAACTCTGGAGCGCAATCCTTTTCATAATTAATCAAGTATAAAATAATTTCGGGGCCTCTGTAAGAGCAGAGATGGAGGTTGTTTAAATCTTGGTTCAAACCTTTAAAATCAGTCACACCGATCTCTACAAGGCAGTTCATTGCGCTAATCCCATAGGCTATCGTTGCTCGTTTTCAATTATGACAAAGCCTTAGGCCTCAGTAGCCAGTAACTTCATTCGTGGTGGACTGCATCCAACATTTTTAAGTAAGAGGGCCTTGCAGAAACACACCGTGGACCAATAATCAAGTTAAGAGCGCATCAACGCCTTCTGAATCAGGAGCAGACACGTTCGGTCTGCTCCCCTTGGATTGTGGCTAAGACGTTTTAAAACACCACGTGCTTTAGGGGCTGTCTTTCACGTCCCAAAGGTGGTAATCATGTGAGTTTCACCAGGGACACAAAATTAGCTGAAACATCGTGTAGTAACAGCACGAGAAAAACCACCAACACCCTACCTCTTTTTAAAATAGATGGATATCCCTTCAGCATACTGAAATACCAAGTTCTGAATATGTCTATAACATTTAAAATAACCACTTCGAAATACGTCATTCCACATTCGTCTGTTCAGGCGTTACATATGACATACATTCAGTGAGGTGACAAAACTCATGGGATACCTCCTTAAATTGTGTCGGACCTCCTGTTTCCGACGTAATGCAGCAGCGCGACGTGTAATGGACTCAACAAATCGCTGGTAATTCTCTGCAGTAATACTGAGCTTTGCTGCCTCCATAATTGTCCGTAACTCTGAAAGTATGGCCTATACGTTATTTTGGCACGAAGGTGCCTCTTGGTTATGACCCATAAATGTTCGATGGGATTCTTTTTGACGCTTTGCTTTGTCAAATAATTTGCTCGATTTGTTCAGTATGTTCTTCAAACCAGTCGCGAACAATTGTGACTTCCCATCTTTGTTTGGACAAACGAACTTCATTAATGGCTTAAAAATGTCTCCAAGCAGCTGAACACACCTTCTCTCAGTCAGTGATCTTTTCAGATGGACCAGAGGACCTTATTCCATTCCATGTCACACAGTCAACACCGTTGTGGAGCCACCACCAGATTGCACAATGCTTTGTTGCTAACTTGTGTCCTGGGTTTGCACCACACTCGAACCCTACGATGAGTTCTTACCTACTGAAATTGGGACTCATCTGATGAGGCCACGGTTTCCCAGTCGTTTAGAGTCCAACATATATGGTCGCGAGCCCAGGAGAGGCGCTGCAGGTGACGTGCTGTTAGGAAAGGCAATGGCGTCGGTATTTGCTGCCTTAATGCATTAACGGCTGATTTCGCGGCACTGTCCTACAGCATACATTCGTTGCACCTCTCACGTTGATTTCTGCGGTTATTTCATGCAGTGTTGCTTGTTTGTTACCATTGACAACACTATGCAAACGCCACTGCTCTCGGTCGTTAAGTGAAAGACGTTGCTTTGTCCATGGCGAGGAGTAATAACTGAAATGTAGTATTCTCGGAGCGTTATTGGTACTGTGGATCTCGGAATGTTGAATTCCCTAACTTTTCCGAAATGGAATGTCCCATTTTTCTAGCTTTAATTGGCATTCCGCGTTCAAAGTCTTTTAATTCCCATGAAGTCGGAAATTTTTTCACATGAGTCACCAAAGTACAAATGACAGCTGCACCAATGCTTTGCTCTTTTATACTTTGTGTACACGATACTACCGTCATCTGTAAATGTGATTGTCCCTATCGCATGCCTTTGTCATCTCAGTGTATAATGAGAACGGTTGTGCTGAAGTGAGAAGCGGCTCTGTCTAACATGCGAATTACAGCTGCTCCTAATAGAGACAATTGTGCGATGTAGTCGCAACCGTTAGCGGCAAAATATTTGCAGAATACTGATGTGTCAGCACTAGTAACTGCAAAAGTCTGTAGTAACTAGGAATGTAGGCATGAGCTATACAGCAGAATATAGGGGCAGAACGTACGATTAGACGTACCGCCTCACAAATGTGTCACTCCTTGGTACAGTATGTACGTGCACTTTCGAATGTCTACAAGGAATGGTGTGAGAAAATTGCTCGTAAAAAGATTATCTCTCACTGGGAACGGATAGGAGTTTTACACCTTGCGAGGGGCAATCCTTTTCATATCCGATTGATACTCTTCCTGTCTGTGAATACAGTCGCATCTCACCCAGTTCGCAAGCGAACGCTACGAGAATGAAGTGCATTCAGTGGACTTCATATAAGTAGGGCGGAGGGGGATAGATAGGAGGGGCGGGGGAGGCCAGGAGGCGTATTACGTCGCAAAAAGCCTTTGCTCACAACAGCACATAAAGCTGTGGTCTTCGACGGACCGAACAACGCAGCAGCCTTGCAGTAGCTGAATGGAAGCGTGTAGTGTTATCGCTGTTTTGCTTCTTTTCAGATGATGAAAGGAGTCGAGCACACTGTCAGGCGTGTGAGGAATTTAACCCGAAGAGTGGGGATGATGTAGCTCAGGTGGGAGATGGTTGTGTTGCTTTGGGCACGTATTTCGTACCATGACTTGAGCTCTCTCATTCATTTTACTGTTAACACGAACTTGGATATTTATTTCAATATTCTTGGTTATTACATGTTGCCCTTTCCTCTTCATCTTCATGACGAATGAGCCTTAGACACTACGAATAGTATTGTTTTGTTCACACGGCTCCGCTAAACTTTCTCATTGGTTAGCATTCAGGCAACTTACCGCACCTCGACTGCAGAGCGAAATCAACTGATCTTAATTCCATAGAAAATGTCTTCGACTGTTTTGAACAGTGGGTGGAACCTATCATCACAGCAGTTTGATCATTCTGTGGAATGAAATCAGCTTTGCGAGCTTCAGCTGGATATAGTACACGTGGACAACTCTATGGACTCTCTTCCTCGCCGAACTAAAGCATTTATCACGGCTATAAGAAGTGTTTATACGGTATTAGCGTGATGTCTTCTGGCGGTGATTTTGCCTAGTATGATTACATGTGTAATGGACTGATGTTACTAACTCTTTGAATTCTCACGCTATCCGTGTGCGAGCCACTTTTATCATTAAGTTTTTTATCATTAAGTTTTCTAGTGTTTTTTACGGTTTCAGTTGTTGTGAGACGTATCCAACGTCGTGAAATTTGACCAAAATTTTTTCTAAAATGGAAACGTAGTCATATAAAAAGGACTTTCTTTCGCATAGTATTCCAAAGGTATTCGAAATCGGAAGGATGCAGGGACTGGCCTCGCTTTATATGGGGCACAGGGTTAACTGGCGATGACTGTCGCGGCGCATAGCGCATAGTTTGGCCTTCTTATAATGCGACCAAACCATATGAGTGCCTGTTGATACGAGTAGACCTGTACTGAGTGTAATGGGGTGAAGATACTCAGAAGCTACTCAGAAACCGGTAACGGAGACATAACAACAAGCTGTGACTATCGGTATTGCGTGAACTGCATAAATTATTAATAAAAGCTACAAAAAGCTATATACACAGTAATACAGAAAGAATCGTTTCACATTTGTAGCTTTTCTTGTTGTTCTGATGTGTGAACAGAGTCTTGTTCGGCACAACTCACTGCATTCGCTGTTTTGTTTAACTGTAGGGTGGTAGCACCTGGCACTCTGAGTAGGGTCAAGCGAGAGATATATCTTAGTTTCTAATTCCTGACGCAGTCAAACTGCTATTAACAGCATCGCGAAGTCAATCGGTTTCACACTATTGAGCCTGCTGCATTTGTTCTGCCGTTATCTTACGAACTACTTTCCTGATGTGGTCATTTCCCACAGCAATTTCAGACACCTCGTTCTTGCTGTATTGTGCTATTTACTTATGTTTCATGGCTATCGCGACTTTTATACGAGCACTGAGGGCATACTGAGTGGATTTTTCAGTACTAATATAGTTTTGTTTCTAATTGTGCTTCTCGATTCGAA
The DNA here is from genome assembly GCF_023864275.1 of Schistocerca cancellata. NCBI lineage: Eukaryota > Metazoa > Arthropoda > Insecta > Orthoptera > Acrididae > Schistocerca > Schistocerca cancellata. The sequence continues at coordinate 969,085,914 of NC_064626.1, forward strand.
ACAATACACACTATAGTTTTTACATGAACAAAATTTTACTTACAATTATTTCTGCGTTCTACCAAAATCAGCGGTTCCTCCCGTTTCTTTGAAGATTGAATTTAGGACTTCCACTACACTTACGAAATACCGGCACGCATTCACATTGGTACTTTTTGACTCTCCAGTTTTCATACTTCGTCTTTGGTTCGTATTGTGAAACTCTTCACTTGAGTTGACTATTTTGGCGTAACAGCATTGGTTAGCCACATTAATTGAAACAGTCTGAGTTAAAGTGACAAAACTCCATGTTTGGCAGCTGCTCAGCAGAAATTACAACTGTATTGTAAAAATTTGTTAAGTGTCGTTACACAGTTCAACAGAGTTGTTAGTTACGTTTTCGTCCTCCATCCCTCACAAGTACACTACATTTGTTTCCAGAGTTACAGTGGGTAAAGACAACCTTAGCTTTGTTTTATGACACGCATTCATTCATTATGTGTCATTTTATTTTAAATGTTTTCTAAATCAGGATCGGAACTTGTGTTTGAGGTTTAATAATTTGGTTAATGGCAGAATTCTGAAAAAGATGTAAAATGGGATCCGTACACTTGTCATTTCGTTAAAGGTATGTTAAGAAGGCAACTCTTTACTTAGTCACATGTTAATCGGTAGGCCGGCCAGTGTGGCCGAGCGGTTCTAGGCGCTTCAGTCTGGAACCGAGGGACCACTACGGTCGCAGGTTCGAGTCATGTCTCGGGCGTGGATGTGTGTGATGTCCTTAGGTTAGTTAGGTACAGTTCTAAGTTGTAGGGGACTGATGACCTCAGATGATAAGTCCCATAGTGCTCAGAGCCATTTGAACCATTTTTAATCGGTAGAATTTAAAGACTACCAGCTTGCGTTAATGATCGAAGAACACTGTGCTCGATAATGACGTGAAGACCGAAATCTAGACTGTACACAGGAAATATAGGGTTACAACCCAGTGGCGATGTATTCTTTCAAAATGTGCTGTATGAGTGTTGCTCAGCACCATCGAAAAATTGCTATCTATCATACACATAAATTTACGAAAAAATATTGCTAGTGTTCTAAGACTGATATTAAAAAGCTGGTATACAAATTTGTTTATCTGATGGCTAAGAATAGCCTCCCATATTTTCAAAATGGTAAGTAAAGTAACCTTCGAGAAAGTGTTCATGTTATAGCTAAATACTCTAGAAGTATCCAGCAAGGTCCTGATCAAGGTATTTGTAAAACAGGTTGAAAAATCCAGGATAAGGCCAATAACACAATGACAACACATAGAAAATTTGGTTCATTTATTTCTGAATCAGTAAAAGTTACATTATCTTACATGTACCTGAATATTTTCTCACAGTCCGCCTTAATGTAAAAGTTTATCGCTCCTGAAACGTAACTAAGTATATCAAAATGCTGCGGGGAAAAAGGCGTTGGCGGGAATGTAGCTTTTGGAAGTGTTGGTGTGTAGCGGCTGCCCTCTGTTGGCCAGTGTCGACGGCGCCGTCGCCGCCCGCGCCGCTGCTGCCGCCCCCGGCGTGGCTGGTGGTGGTGGTGGTGGCTGCCGTGCTGCTGCTGTGCGCCGCCGCCGGCGTCGCCGTGGCCAGAGCACGCGGCTGCCGGCTGCGGGGGCGGCGCCGCGGCGCCCAGGGCGACAGCACCGGCAGCAGCTCCCCAAGCGGCAAGACGCCGCCCCCCATCCAGGAGGACAACCCCGACGTCGTGCCGCCCCGCAAAGACGGTGGGTCCAGGACAGGTCTAGGCCAACTCCTCCTTTTCGTACGCTGCAACACAATGTTTTCTTTTTCACAGTATGCGTGGACACTACGAAACTAGTCAAGGCCAAACATCCTTATTAGTCCAGCTAGTAACTACGAAGGTGTTTCACTCTCAGGACAATTCTAATCTCTCTGCCATAAGATTTTCATTAGCATCCAAAAATTATATGTAATCAAGAAAGAAGTACTGTTTTCGGAAAAAGAGGAACATTTCAGTCACACGAAATATGACGTACACGTATGGTTGGTTGGCTGGCTTGAAGGAGAAAGGGACCAAACTACAGGGTATCAGTCCCTTGTTCCAGACGCAAACAAGGCTCAGGGTAAACTACTTCCAAATAACGTTTGGGGAAGTAAAAGGAGGAAAAGGAATGCAGAACCACACCTAAAACGAAAACGAATGGCACGAACAACAAACGGGATAAACATATATCATAAGGAAAAATAGAATATTGTATTAAAACCATAGAGCTGATGGTCTGGGCTTGCTGATCACAATAATAGCTCTGCAACACATTAAAATGTCCACCCCAAAAAAACAAGGCGACATGAACACATGAATGGGAAAGACAAACACCAAGACAAACAAATCTAAAGAAAGTGTGACAGAGAGTTAAAATAGAGGGTGGAGGCCTCAGAGAGAAGGCCAAACACCCACCCCTAGATGGTACCCCCTCACGAATAATCTGCCGTTGAGGCATTGTCGCCCAACACCGAAGGCAGGGTGCTGGGAATGTTAAAAGTTCGCTGCAGAGAGGTTAAAATTTGTCAGTCAAGCAAGATGAACGCGACAGTCAGAAGGGAGCCACAGCGACACTGAGGTGGGTCTCCGTGATGGGGAAGGTAACCATGTGTTAGCCACATATGGGCAATGCGGAGCTGGCAGAGGACAACAGATTCCCTGCGAGTGGCTCGCATGGATGACCGCTACACATTCGTCGTCTCCTTAATAGCACGGAGTTTATTTGGTGTACTCACAGTGCGCCATTGAGTATCCCAGTTAGCGAAAACTTTGCTGCGGATGACTGCTTTGAAATTGGTCTCTGGTAGGCCAACCTCCAGAGATGGTTAACTGATGGCCTGTTTAGCCAGAGGGTCAGCAAGTTCATTGCCTGTTATCCAGACGTGGCCTGGGGTCCAAATGAAGGTCACTGAGCGTCTACTGGTGCAGAGTGAATAAAGAGACTCCTGGATTAACAGTACCAAAGGATGCATAGGGAAGCACTGGTCGAGAACTTGTAGCCTGCTTAAGGAGTCACTGCAAAATACGAAGGAATCACCAGAGTCGGAGTGGATGTGATCAAGGGTGCGACAGATGGCAACAAACTCTGTGGTGAAAATGCTGCAGCCATCCAGCAAGGAGCGTTGTTCAGTATAGCCAACGCGAGCGTAAACGTTGTCAACAAGACTGTCGACCAGTAATCCATCTGTATAGATTATTTCTGAGCCCTCAAACTGGACAAAAATGGAGAAGAAATGCTGATCGAGGGCCTGACGTGGAAGTGGGCCTTTGGGGCCTTGCAATAGGTCCAGCCGAAGCTTTGGCCGAGGTATGGACCATGGAGGTGTACGGAAGTGTGCCTGAAGGAAAGGTGGTGTGGGGGATGTGCCGAGTTAATGAAGAAGTGGCCAGATATGGACGGCGAATGGAAGCCAAGTTCGAGCCCACTGCTGCGGGAGATGGACCACCATGTTGGGAAAAAGGACAGACCCCATTCTCTTGAGTATGGAAAGCAACGATGAGAACTCTTTAAAGTGCAGTGTGACAAAAAGTGCTGTATAAAAATCGGGAGTGGGCCCCAAAGACCCCACTCATGCAGAGTAACGAGGAAGTGGTGTCGCCAAGTGGTATAGTACGCCTTCATGAGATCGAAAAACACGGCAATAAGGTTTGTCGCCGAGAAAAGGCGGATCGAATGACAGACTCCAGGTACACCAAGTAGTCGATGGTTGAGCGTCCTTTGCGAAAACGGCCCTGAGACAAGCCAGAAGGTCCTGAGACTCAATAAGCCAACACAACCACCGGCTCACCATATATTCAAGCAGCTTGCACCGAACGTTGACGAGGCTGATGGGACGATAGCTAACATCTAGTGCGTTTTTCCTGGGCTTTAGGACTGGAAAGATTACACTTTCCTGACATTGCAGTGGGAATTCGCCATCGTTCCAAATGCGGTTGAAGACAGCTAGGAGGTAGTTGGAAACCTGCTGACAGATGTCTTAGCATTTGCGAATGGATGCGATCTGGGCGAGGGGATATGTCCAGTCAGCAAGGGCACTGAGAAATTCCCACTCACTGAAGGGACCATTATAAGGCTCAGGGTGGCGTGGATCAAAAGAGAGGTGTTGTCGCTCCGCCCTCTGTTTGGCGAGACGAAAGGTGGAGTGGTAATTCTCCGACACAGAGATGCGAGCGTAATGCTCAGCGAGATGCCCTGCGAATACGTCTGGATCGGCAGACACAGCTCCATTTTAGGAAATTCAGGTTCACCTGCTGGGGTCTGATAGCCGTAAAGTTGGCGGAACTTGGTTCAAACCTAGGAGGAGGTTCCTGTGCCAACGATGAAGACACAGCGTTCCCAACACTCCTGCTTCCTTCTTTTGATGATGATGTGAACCTGAGCTTGGAGCCGTTTGAAGACAATAAGGTTCTCCAGGGAGGGTGGCGCTTACGACGTTGGAGGATCTGAGTACGATCTCTAATGGCCGCAGCGATTTCCGGCGACCACCAAGGCACTGACATCCGCCAGGGGCAACCAGAGGAACGAGGGATTACTGATTCGGATGTGGCAACAATGGCATTATTGACGACATGTATCACTTCATCGATGCAATGAATGCATGCAGTGGATACTCAGTGTTAGTAGTGGATGTGACAGTGTTCCAGTCAGCTTTGGGATGGACCCACCTGGGCAAGTGTCGAGACAAGGGACGCTGCAGCAGGGACAGGAAGAGAAAATGGTCACAACCACAAAAGTCGTCATGTGCTTTCCATTGGATAGATGGTGGAAGACCAGGATTGCAAACCTAGAGATCAATGGTCGAATATGTGCCGTATGCCACCCTGAAATTTGTGGGGGCTCCTGTATTTAGGAGGCAAAGGTCGAGGTGAGTTAGAAGGTCCTTAACATCTTTGCCACGGCCATAAACTTTGGCTCCACCCCACAAAGGGTTATGGGGATTAAAATCGCCCAGAAGGAAGAAAGGTGGGAGTTGCGAAATGAGTGCAGTAAAGCGTAGGGTGGTGCTTCACCATTTGGACGGAGGGAGATGTTACAGATGGTAGTTTCCTGCATTTTCCTCACCCTGACAGCCACAGCTCCTAAAGGTGTTTGATGGGGCACAGGTTCACTACAGACAGAGGTAAGGACGAAAATACATACTCCACCTGATAGTCGGTCACAGGCACAACGGTTTTTTTTTAGTACCCCCAGTAGCCACGAAGGGTGGGGGTCCGAACTGTGGGAAACCAGGTCTCCTGAAGGACAATGCAAAAAGCAGGTTTACTGCTTAAAAATTGATGTAACTCAGCCAGGTGGGAGAAAAAGCCGCAGCAGTTCCACTGGAGTATGACACTTTCCGTCGTAACATGGAGTGATCAAAGAGCAAATTATGCCTCAGCATCACCTGTAGCCACTGGTTGAGTGTTCGCATCCTGCACCATGGCATCCAAGGCGGCAGTGAGAGCTAGATCCTCAGGGGATGCCAGAATCTCCAACTCGTCCTCGGACGCAGAGCCGTCCTAAATTGGCATGTAGCTCGTCATCGGACTGTAACAGGAGGTCACGATGAAAAATAATTCCCTCGACCTAATTGACGCTTTTGTGGCGAGTGACTGAAACAGGACTATAACCCAGCTTGTCACAGGCGAGGAACGTCTGGGACTGGTTTGGGGACTCCGTCTGAATGAAAATCGACCCTTAGCGTAATTTGGACAGCGCTTCACCTCACCAAAAATGTGCTCAACAAAAAACAGAGGCTTTGTTTGCAGAAAGGAGTACCCATTAGTTCTGCTGCAAACTAAGTAACGTGGTGAATAGGGATCCTGTCGCTTTGCAGCACTACATTGCTCCCAAGGTGTTGCTATGGAGAGGAACAACTTAGAGTCATAACTGTCTGCGTTGTAATAACCTCTCCTTTCTTAGAGACTGCTGGGGCCATTCAGTCCCCAGAAAAAGATGACTTCACTTCACTGCGCGTCATCCGGCCTTATGCCACCCACTCCGATCAGGGGCTCTCCCGACGGGCACCACCCAGCCACAGCAAAGGCCACCTGACAAGGCCGTAGCTGGGAGTCCTCATGCCCCAGGAAAACGGGCATCTACTTATCGGCGTAAGTGGGGAGTTAACAGCTCAGGAATCAGCAATGCGATCCCTGTGTTGTCAGGGGGCTACCACCAAATGGGTACATGAAGACCACACCACAACGAACTGGCTACCATGCTCGATATGAGGGGCAGCGGAATACTACAGCGTCATTGGGGGCGAAAGTGGACAGGAGACAACGGAAGCGGATGACATACCACGGAAAAAGTCCTCGCCCAAATAGTTGAATTGCAGGTGGAGAGGCAACACCATGACAAGAGATTCAGGAGATCGAATGTAAAGGCACTATAGATAACTTGTGCATCACGTAAGACGTCCTTCCCCACATGATACGCACTTCTGTGGAATTTGGAAAATGGCAGGTCAAACTATAGAATGGTACCTGAACATATACGGCCGAAATATGTGAGACTCCTTTAGTCGCAGGAATACTTCGGGCCTATTCCAAGCCCCGAACCGCCAGGGGGGAGGCGGGCACAGGTATGTACAACATATTTAATTAAAGATGTTCAGGAACTGAAACGGCACATTATAAAATAATACCATAAAAATAGCTTCAACAGCGAGCAATAGAGGATATGAAATGAGGTCGCTGTCGCCAATGGAGGACACCACTCATGCAGATACCTAAATAGTTCGCAATATTTGCATATCAATTATATTTTATTCTGTTTACACAGGTAACCGGTTTTAGCTATGTAGCCGTCTTCACATCGACAAGAGGAAAATAATAATAAAGGTAGTTCGCATTTTGTTAAACATGTACGTCAAGGTATTACGTTCTAAAGGAAAACTAATGGAGTGACATAGATGAAGCCTTATTATTGACCGATTTAAGTAACGATACATAAATTACGGCACATAAGTACAAACCTTGGCGGTGGCGTTTTAAAAGCAAATATCTTGTGAAAGTAATTAACGTGATTAAATTTAGTCAAAAGCGAGGTTCATACAGCGTTAAATCACGTTAGTAAAGAGACGTAAAAATGTTGTGTAGTTGTTAGATTGTGAACCAAAAGGGGCGTGACATAACTGCATATAAAAATAAACTAATATCTCTCAGCTATTGCCTGTAAAATGAGCTTGAAATGTATAAAGAATAAGAACTAAAATTAATGTAAGCGAAACGTATGTACGAGGTGCATTCAAGTTCTAAGGCCTCCGATTTTTTTTCTCCGGACTGGAAAGAGATAGAAACATGCGCATTGTTTTAAAATGAGGCCGCGTTCATTGTCAATACGTCCCAGAGATGGCAGCACTGTACGGCAGATGTAATTTTACCGCCAGCGGCGAGAATGAGAACTGTTTTAAATACTTAAAATGGCGAAGTTTTCCTTACTTGAACAACGTGCAATCATTCGTTTTCTGAATTTGCGTGGTGTGAAACCAATTTAAATTCATCGACAGTTGAAGGAGACATGTGGTGATGGAATTAGGGATGTGTCGAAAGTGCGTTTGTGGGTGCGACAGTTTAATGAAGGCAGAACATCGTGTGACAACAAACCGAAACAACCTCAGGCTCGCACAAGCCGGTCTGACGAAATGATCGAGAAAGTGGAGATCGTCGTTTTGGGGGATCGCCGAATGACTGTTGAACAGATCGTCTCCAGAATTGGCATTTCTGTGGGTTCTGTGCACACAATCCTGCATGACGACCTGAAAATGCGAAAAGTGTCATCCAGGTGGGTGCCACGAATGCTGACGGACGACCACATGGCTGCCAGTGTGGCATGTTGCCAAGCAATGTTGACGCGCAACGACAGCATGAATGGGACTTTCTTTTCGTCGGTTGTGACAATGGATGAGACGTGGATGCCATTTTTCAATCCAGAAACAAAGCGCCAGTCAGCTCAATGGAAGCACACAGATTCACCGCCACCAAAAAAATTTCGAGTAACCGCCAGTGCTGAAAAAATTATGGTGTCCATGTTCTGGAACAGCGAGGGCGTAATCCTTAACCATTGCGTTCCAAAGGGCACTACGGTAACAGGTGCATCCTACTAAATGTTTTGAAGAACAGATTCCTTCCTGCACTGCAACAAAAACGTCCGGGAAGGGCTGCGCGTGTGCTGTTTCACCAAGACAACGCACCCGCACATCGAGCTAACGTTACGCAACAGTTTCTTCGTGATAACAACTTTGAAGTGATTCCTCATGCTCACCTGACCAGGCTCCTAGTGACTTTTGGCTTTTTCCAACAATGAAAGACACTCTCCGTGGCCGCACATTCACCAGCCGTGCTGCTATTGCCTCAGCGATTTTCCAGTGGTCAAAACAGACTCCTAAAGAAGCCTTCGCCGCTGCCATGGAATCATGGCGTCAGCGTTGTGAAAAATGTGTACGTCTGCAGCCGATTACGTCGAGAAGTAACGCCAGTTTCATCGATTTCGGATGAGTAGTTAATTAGAAAAAAATCGGAGGCCTTAGAACTTGAATGCACCTCGTATTATGAGTAAGTGCTTCTTGAAAGAGAAGTCAGCAGTTGTCGGATTGTTCAAGAAGTCCATCATCACACAGTGCGGCAGTTGTGGAGGTCGTCATCAGTTTTCTGTGTACTCCGAGCCATCGGATCGGTGGACTCAGTGCATTCCATCGTCGCTGGCAACGTATTTATAGAACGATGTCGGAGGCTTGTGATGGGAACTGTAACTAGGTATCATCAGTGTGTACACTCTTATAGCAAATCATCCCAACAGTTGAAGTGTCGACAGTATGACGAAATTCACGTTGTTGGTTAAGTATACCCTGGTCATTTTCTTTCAGATTACCACAGATCTCCATTTATTCCATTGCATTGATAGGGCCTCTCTATATTCATAATGTAACATCTTTGAAATAGACTGAATACTTCTCATACATTCACCAAATGCGACGATGTGTTCACCAAGAGCAATTGGGTGACTATGTTCATACAAATGTTTTTGTGTCTCGTGACACAACATACTTTGTCACAGCTACCACACATCCGTTTATACACATCTGATCATGAGTATTTATCATTTTAAGCACAATTATTTCAAAGCTTATTTATGACTTAAAACTCTACATGACTGTGTTCATGAACACACTGGGATACCTTCTTCAACACTATGTCCACTGTACATTACTGCAACTTGTCTTCTCTTTATTGCTATTCCTATTGGCATAATGTTGTTGTATTTGTGTTGTTCCAATCCGCGCCCGTCCCCCAGAATATTGATTCCCAAGCAGTGGTCCGCGGACCACCAGTCGTCCGCAAGAGCTAAACTATGGTAAGCGAAATAATTAATGATATCGAGGAGCAACTTGTTTCAGGAACTGCAAAACAGCCAAACATAGCTTTGTAGTCTGATAAATTGACTGACATCTCTAATCGATGACCGTTACTCGTGTTTGTAGACTTTTTAGACGACGACAACCTAATCATAGAAGAATTACTGACTTCACGGGAACTGAAAATTAGATCAAAATGTGTGGACGTGCAATTAGTCATAAATGTTGCAATTGTTATCAAAAGCAGCACCATAAATATATGCCATTTTGGGGACCAGTGCACTCAATAGGACTCTGGCCATAAGACCCTTCTCTTTCACAGAGACGTGCGTTGGTTATCCATAGGTACCATGCTCAGAAGATTATACGAACTCAGAGCAGAGGTTGCATTGCCTTCAGCAATTTTCTGGTCTGACTTCTGACTCTCATTTGACTTATCTTCTGAATATTTTCACTCACTTGAATAAGTGGAACTTGAGGTTGCAAGCTTCCGGAAACACGCATTTGGAAGGTGTAGCAATATTTGTGTTTGAACATAAATGCCGTATCTTTACGTACAAACTACAGTTATGGATGATTCCGGAAAGAACAATTTTACTGCTTTCGTGACAAAAAAAGCATCCGTTAATAAAATAAATGACAGGATTAGGGCAAACGCACAAGAAAGCGTCAAGAGTCACCTGCAATTATTGTCTGATAAATTCACTCATTATTTTCCAGAATGTAACAGAACAGAAGCTACAGTTGACCGGAAACTAATTCGCAAATCTTTTAGTATTAATGATGGACAAGTTCCAAAATAAATCCAAGACGAGCTCATTGATTTCCTAAATGATAAATTCCGATTCTATTGAGCTGTTTTAGAGTAAAAACTTAATTACACACACTTAAATTCGACAAATCGCCTATTACGCATTTCTCTACAACTTTCGTATGAGTGCAGGGTGTTTGCTGCTTTGCTGGTAACTAGAAGCAAGTCCATGAATCTGTTGAAAGTAGATGATGAAATGCGTGTATGTTCGAGCAACAATATTGGAAACAGGATTACGTAAATTTTACGGAAGACGTAGACTCAAAAATCACATTGATGCAAACCGAATGTCTACTAAAAATGTTGTGCAGCCCCCATGCAACGTAGCGCGACTCCGACGCCGGTATATAAGCAACGCGATATAGGCAAGGCTTTAGTGTGGCACTCTTTTCTTTCCGAGGTGATCACGGTAAATTTATAAATATGAACTATGGTGACGCTATTACCAAATGTGTTCAAACAGGTGCAACTTGCTGTTATCCTTTTCTCTGCTGCCCAAGGACAAACGCTGGAGACCGAAGAATGTGTGTGGAGCAGCATGTCTGTCGATAGCCACCGTCGTGGACAAGGAGTGCTGCTGATTCATGATAACCACGGATGTCTCCACATCGCGAGTGTCGTCACGCAAAAATTACGCCAGTTCAAGTATGAGGTATTCGAGCACGCGCCCTACAATCCTGATCTCTCCCCATGCGATTATAGCACCTCCTGTCCTTTAAAACGACCTTGAAGGATAGACAATTCCTGTCGGACGACGATGTGTGGTATGCAGTTACGGACCTCTTCACACTGCAGGGCACAATGTTTATCCAAAAGGGTATCATCAACCTTGGGCCTCGCTGGGATGACTGCCTCAGTACGCACAGCGATTTTGCCCGATTGGCATACTGTTTCTGTACTGTACGGCTTTTTAACGGAAATTGTTTTATCGCCCTTACAGTTTCTAGTTCAACGAACATGTTAGAAGTTTTGATTGAAGTTTATATTTAGACCGACGCAGCTCATTTTCCTAGAACCTAGCTGTCCCTGCTAAAAGCCAGGAAACAAAAGCCATCACTGATCAGACAAGATTGGGAACCAGTGAACTTGCCTAAGGTTTTACGTGGTTTCCAGAAATCGTTTCATTTTAAAGCTGGGAATGTTGCTTTGAAAAGGAGCGGGTAATTTCCTTCCCCAATTCGAGCTCGTTCTCCCTCTCTGATCTCTTCACCGACAGCGCGGTAAGCCCTAAACGTCCTTCTTTTTCTACCTAGAGGTACCCTTACGTGTTTATAATAAAAATGATGATGTCGAGTGACTGTAATACGTTCAAGTGTTTGCAGCTTTTAGTAGCGGTGGCAGCATAATGAACGAAGCTTTACTAGATTATAACGGATTATAACGGACTAAGGAGAGCGATATCTGGCGATGGCCGCTCAACGAGGGTGACACCGGATAGCTGGGCGATTTTCCCAGCGGCAGCCATGAGAACGAATGGCCGGCATCTATCAGCCCCGCGAGGCTACCGCGACCGTATTTCAGGAGGTCCGGCGGGCGCTTCCAGCAGACACTGACAAACTCACCAGCTTACTGCTCAGCCGTCTTCATTAACAGAGCAACCCGTGCTCGACTCTTCTCGAGCACACACTGGTCCCACTGCAGGCACGAACACATGAAGTCTCTTCACATGTCTGGCAAATGCGGCAGACCCTTTGGAGTACTGACTCAAGAGGACAAAACGATGGAGCAGCGTTTGTTCAAACGGCCTGGCATTCCACGCTAGAAAACACTGTACATTATATACGATTCCTTTGTGAACTAAAGTTCCTTTTGCTGCTTGTGCCTGATGGCCAGCGTGTCAGTCAGTAATTGATTGCCAGTATCGATTTCTCGTTAAGTGTATACTGCCGTAGGACTTCGTCACATTCGTGCGTTTATTTCGACCAAGTGACGTGGCCACGTAGCGACGAGAACAGCACAATGACGCATTTTATTACAGAGGTAATAAAATAGGTAACTAACTATAAACTTCTTCAGTGTGCAATATTGTCCTCTCAAGAATCAATACAAAAGAATACTTCCTTGGCAGCTACATAAATTATGCTTATTTACGCAATATGCAAGGAATTGTTATTTCTTGGTAAATTGACATGAAATTGAAGACACTTTGCTTGAAGTGAAATGAACGACTGGAAGTACGTTTAAAGGCTAGTACATCGTTGACCTCATTTGTTTTTATTTCTTCTTTTCCTTGTTTTTATCTACCGCATATGTACAAAATTGGTCAACTATGTACCAGGTGGCTATAATTCAAGTGCGGCTACTCTCAGAAGTCCAGTGCTGGCTGCATTTATCATACGCCAACGAAATCTGGTAGATATGCTAATGCGTTAATGCTTAACTCATTTAAGTTGGAGAAAACATTATTTCCATTTGCGACCGCAAGGTAAGAATCTGTCGCTGTATGTAGTTCGTATGATTGAATGACATCCACGCTGTAGATGGACAAGCCATAACATGAGTGAACATTACGGCTATCGAGGTGAGGGACTGAGCGCTATTAGCGAAACTGTTATGTGTGAACGGCAGCTAAATTGGTGCATTGAGAGAGGATCGCCGACTGAAAAGTCTGAGGAGAAGCCCAGTGCCATCAGATAGTTTAAGGAAAATGGCAATGAAATTTTAAAACACTGGTAAGCTTGGTGTGGCACCTAGATGAGGAAGGTGACCTCCTCCGGTGGAAGCTATCGACGATGTTCCTGTTGCTGTAACTGAACATGCGGCAGGTGCCCCGAGAGGCGCTAGTGCTCGTGCAATGTCACGATAATTGTCCATCCCATGATTAACAGTACAGAACGTTTTGTGATCTGTTTCTCACTGGTACCGGTACACGATGCAGACGGTGCCACTACTGAAATCTGATGATCCAAAGCAACGTCCTGAATGTGCTCTTTAGTTTCTGGCACGAATCTTCGTTGGTGGCATGTGGCCGCGCAATACCCTTTGAAGTAACGAGGGACGTTTTTCTCTACAGGGTGCAGTGAATACACAGGACTTCCGAAGTTGAGGTACTGTTAAACCGCGTGTTGTGCACGAAGGGGCACTGCTCACGACCTACGTGGCTGTGTGATGTGGATTCACAAACACTGTTATTCTCGGTCAGTTCTTCTTTGGAGATAATATGGTCAGAGAGCCTGTCAGGTTTACCGTTATGGTGGTGGTGGTGGTTAGTGTTTAACGTCCCGTCGACAACGAGGTCATTAGAGACGGAGCGCAAGCTCGGGTTAGGGAAGGATTGGGAAGGAAATCGGCCGTGCCCTTTCAAAGGAACCATCCCGGCATTTGCCTGAAACGATTTAGGGAAATCACGTAAAACCTAAATCAGGATGGCTGGAGACGGGATTGAAGCGTCGTCCTCCCGAATGCGAGTCCAGTGTGCTAACCACTGCGCCACCTCGCTCGGTTTACCGTTATGTCCGCACATTGACGAAACCTTGTGCAGCATATGATTACTGCTTTTTAAGTGCGCGATCTGTCTGTATATCACTGTTTCAAGCAGGATGGAGCAACACCTGATCTCGCTCGCCCAGTAACAGATCTGCGGAATACAACCTTGTACGAACATGTTACCTCCAGGGGATTTCCAGATGCATCGGCTGCAAGATTCCCTGATTTTAAGGGTGTGATATTTGGCTCTGTGGATATATAAAAGAACATGTTTATCATGGACACGTTGTGTGTCTACCTGATCTAAAGGCCAGTATACAGGAACACACTGCTGCGAGCAATTGTTGATCACATTACAGCGAGTCCGACGAAGATGTGAGTGAACCTGAAAACGGTCATATCACAGACAACAAGGAGGATGACGAATACGATGTAACGACATTTAAGGTTCATTCGTCAGATGAAGGTGATCGTCAAGTAAGGAAAATTTTATGGCAGAAATGAATATTGTTGGAACACACACCCCTTCCCGTCGAGAGTGCCAGTAAAAAATGCGAGTACGTGGTGCAAAGGCGAGGCACCAAACGCAACGACTCTCCTAAAATTATTTGAACTGTTGTTTACTAATTACATGGTTTCATTAATAGTTGTATACACAAACCAAAAAATTGCTGATTCAAGGGCAGAATTCACACCGCCGCAGTGGTATATTGGAGATATCAACCAAAACGAAATAAAAGCATTATTTGGTATACTTTTTATGAGTGGAGCTCTAAAAAAGCGCATGTCAGTTATACCGATCCGTGGTATATAGTACAGGGGTCCCCATGTTTCCGAGGAGTTAAGACGAAAAACCGATTCGGCTTCTTGATCAGTAATCTAAGATTTGATGACCAACATACTACATTGCAAAGAAGAACGGCAGACAAGTTGATTGCATTCCGTGATTTAGGGTGTATGTTTGTATAGCACAGTCGAGAACTGTACACTCCCTCTGTTCTCCTAACTATTGACGAGTAACTCCCTAGCTTCCGAGGCAGCTGCCCATTCAAAACGCATCTCTCAAGCAAGCTGGACAAATATGGGCTAAAGATACTGTGATTATATGACGCGAAGACGTATTACTTTTACGAGGGAATCCCATATTTGGGAAAAGAGACTTGTATGTGATAAAATTACGTGAATCTATAAATGGAACCAGCCGGAACATTACTACGTACTGCTGGTTTGTATCTTGTGAAGTATCCGACAAACTGGTAGACAAAAAGCCTGCCGAAGTGGCCGTGCGGTTCTAGGCGCTGCAGTCTGGAACCGCGAGACCGCTACGGTCGCAGATTCGAATCCTGCCTCGGACATGGATGTGTGTGATGTCCTTAGGTTAGTTAGGTTTAACTAGTTCTAAGTTATAGGGGACTAATGACCTCAGAAGTTGAGTCCCATAGTGCTCAGAGCCATTTGAACCATTTTTTTGGTAGACAAAAAGTTGACAATGCTTGGCACCTTACGGAATAAAAAAACCGGAAATTCCAGAATCCCTCCTTCAGACGAAGAATAGGCCAGTTTCTTAATCTGTATTCATTTACAGGAGAGAAAAAATGTTGGAGTCGTGCGTTCCAAAGAAAAATAAAAACCATATTCTTTTGTCAACTATGCAGGAGATAGGTGAAATAGATGAGAAAGAAAGAAATCGAAAATTGTACTTTTCTACAATGATAACGAATGAGGAATACAATACCACGGCACGAAACGCCAAGCGTTGGCCAATGCGATACATGTACAGGCTTTTAGATGCGTCAGGAATGAACCCCTATGTCTTGTATAAGGGGAATGGCGGCACATTGAATGCTGTTTCTGTTCGAAATCAGTGTGCAAAGATCACCGGAAAAATATTTGTCAACGTTTCCATAACAGTTTTATTTGAAAATGTTTGATATATTCATAATTTTATCAAATTTTGAAATTAATTTACGAAATCTGTATTTCCTTTTACACGAGGAACTATTTTTTCGTATTAGTTAGCTTTATATTTTTACCAATTTACATATTATCTGTGATATTATGCCAAACCATTCCTTCAGTGATTCTTATGTTCCACTGTGTTTTGCTATGTTATAACGAAAAGGTTAATTGAATATAATAGATAAGATCAACCTCATATATCCATGTATGACAACCATGATACAATAAAGTTTTTGACATTTTTGACGTTTCTAGTCCACAGTCACAGTTTTCACAAATAATATGGGTGCTATGTTGTCTCTTGCGATTGTGTTAAGTACAATTTAAAGCAAACAAGTTTCGCTGTATTTAACATCATCTGCAGTGTTTAGGTTTCTTGGTCCTAAAGTTATTTCTATGTGGTCTCCCATACACAGGCGTCCGTCTTCCAACACACTGCCCAGTATTAGCTACACTATTTTCTCGTCTGTATATTTAGGTTCATTATTTTTAAAGAAAACCTGTCAAGGGCCCAAGAGGCTTAGCGCCTTCCCACTCTACAATGCATAAAAAACGTGTTGGTACCAGTTGTCAATCCAGGGAACGGGACCGGTATCATTAGTGTGTACTTGGCTACACTTAGCAGTTCTGAAATCCTGCGTTATGTTTTATTTTGCTGTGGATGAGTACTGGAATGAAGGGAAAGGTGTAGTTGAAACCCACCGCATTCTCATGGCCTAATCCTCTTGTTAACGCCAAGAGCTCCGGAGAGCTTGTCGCCCCCACGTACGAATCACAATCACAATCACAGGGTAGTGTCACATGCTCTATTTCCATGAGTTGTAATAGCAAAGTCGACGATTTAATCGAGAATATTATCCATTTATGAGGACCTTATCATTAGCCTCTCCACCTCTCACTGTGAAATACATTGCAGCAACGTATGATGTCCTTTATAAAGATCGCACGTTGATGTATATTCCCTAAGACAGACCGCTAATCTAAGAAACAGTCTCAGGAGTCACTCAGTCAGTGAACAGTACGACACCTGCCAATTAGGTCAATAGCACCAAAATATCGAGAAGCTGTAGTGTATGCATTTCGCTCTTCTTCTCTGCGTCTCTGACGTTCCTCCAGGGACTGATGATGGCTCGCTACTGTGCTCTGTTGCTTGACAATCGAGCACTGCAGATAGTGAACCACCACACACAGGGTATTAATAAAGAAATATAATCTTATTTCTTAAAACAAGATTCAAAATTCTGATATCTATGGTACGGATTCTAACAGTCCAATATGAAATCTTTTCGTCAGATGTCATAAAGAGAGAAAATGAAGCACAACTGAGGCACCAGAAAATGTGGTTGGGGAGTGGAGAACTGGGTTATTTACAACTGAGGATGGTTGGGCTAAGTCAAATGACTTTTTTAATTTTTCCCAATCCAAACTTCATTAACAAGTCTTGCTATCTGACAGCAATTAGTAACATTTCATGTTACGCCAGCTGAGAGAATCTGGCCATCTCAACAAGAGTAGTGTCTGCAGCAACAATAGAGGATGCGTGTCAGCTGCTCAGATTACAGGACCAACGGAAAGCATTAACTCTGTAACAGATCTGTATAACTAAGGTGATCTCACTTCAAATAACACCTCTGGCTGAGAGCTCTTAGAATTTACCAAGTAAATGCATCTTATCGAACAACATTCTAGACTTGAACAAAATGCACTGAATAGTCATTTAATAAACCATATTCGTGACAAAATAGTTACTCACGTAACCGACACCCACAAAAAAATAATTACGCACATAACCCACACTTACACGTACCCGGTCGATACAAAAATTCACTTTACACTGGTATACGGTAGCGGGCGCTCTGTAAGCTATAGTAAAGCTACTTAAACTAGAGCACTCACTGTTAACTACAAACTTCACTTTAAGAACTAGGATCGGCATTAGGCATTTGCAAAACAGTGCAACCGCACAGTGCCTCGCACTCCTAGGTGCCCGTGCAAAAGATCAGGATGTAACTTGGAAACTGTCACCCGTAATTTTGTTATTACAGGAAAACTGACGAAGTAAAGTAAGGGGTTTCTGAAATCACTTTTAATGTAATGTAATTCAATTATATGCCCGCTGTGACACGACTGTGACCACTGGAGCACTTCTCGGAAAATTATGCCTGCATCGGAGTCGAGGGAGCCAGGGAATATTATACTGATGCGCTACAGAAATATGTATTTCAACACATGACTTTTGCTCATGCTTAAATTAAGACGTACGCGATGTATTGTTTCTCAGCGGATCTCCACGCCCTTTCTACTCACTGTTACGACTAACAGTCAAGCACTATATTCTTCCGTCAGCAGGCGTTTCTCACAAAATGATTCATTGTCAGTCTAAACCTACTGTAAATCTTCAGTTCACGCCGTTTCACGTGTTGTGTGTCTACTGTGTGTGAAGATTGTGTTCTTGCCTGTCCAGTGAAGTTCAAAGCGCCACCGGGGAAGTGTCTCCTGAGAGGGACAGGTTTAGAAAATATGATTCAGGTGCTCAAGAGATCAAAGAAAAGCAACATGAACAGTTCTTGAACTCACGAAAAGGCACTTTCGGAAAGTTTCTTCGACCAACAGCTTCAGACATTGAGACTAAAGTGTGCATAAAGAACGAGGGCATTAACTGTTGCATCTCATCATGTGGTGCTTTAGATGCGACTGAACATGAAACATTGGCATGCAGATCTCCCAAATTCGGACCCAGGCACTTGACCTAATACGTTAACATCCTTCATTATAAACGAAATTATACAGAGACGCCCTACTGAAATTGTAAATTTTGAGTATCCGTTAAATAAAACACGAAGAAAATTTTCAACCCATTTTTACGTAAGAATCTTACCAAACGGAGAAAAACAGGGATCGCATATGGCTTGTGTATTCGAAATCCACCGATAAAGTTTTTTTTTTATTATAAACGTTTTGGATATCCTGCAAATAAGCTGTCAAGTGATTGACTCCGTGATTGTGTTCATTTAGAAAATCGGCTTAAAGAGCCTGAGCTATCATTCAACCACACAAACTGTACAAAAAATGTTATAATGTGAGATGTTTGAAACAAAATATGGTATTAACCAAATAAACCTTGAACTACTGGAAAAAGAAGGAACGTTGGCGTCAGGTTTTAAAAAGAATTATCGTCACTATCAGCTACCTAGCTGAACATAATATGACCTTAGGTGGAACCAGCGACAAGCGCTATAAAGCAAATAATGGTAATATTCTTGGTTTGATCGACATGATAGCAAAATTTTACCCTGTTTTGCAGGAACCTTAGCGACAGGTAGAAACTAAAGAAATTCATAACCATTATCTTGGGAAAAACATTTATAATGAACTCATAAACTTGCTTGCCAATATTGTAAAAGAAAGTAAATATTTGGGCCATACTCAATTGTACTCCTGATGCCAGCCACAATGAATAAATGATATCGATTGTTAGATTTGTAAATTTATCGGAAGACGCAGTGACTGTAGAAGAATACTTCCTCGACTTTCTGAATGTCACTCCAACAGGGGAGAAAGTTTAACTGAAACACGTTTGTCGATATTAGATCAACTAGGACTCGATATGCAGGGCTGCAGAGGCCAGAGTTACGATAAGGGCGCATATGTGAAAGATTATGGAGGTGTTGTTCAAACCAGAATCCTAATGCCCAATCCAAGAGCATTTTATATGCCAAGTGCCAGATACAGTCTTAATCAGATGCTGGAAAATCTACAGAAAAAGCACATTTTTTGTATAATTCAAAGAATATACATTGTTTTCAGTGCATCAACTCAAAGATGCGAAATCGTATTGAACAGGGTATCAACTTTCAATGGGAAAGGAAGGTGGAGAGTGTCAAAGCTATCAGGTACCAGGAAACGTCGGAGATTCATCCTTGATGTGACCAATAGCACTGTTAAATCGAAAACAAAGAGCGAAGTAAACTCGCTTGCTGTGAACGAATTAGAAAGCTACGAGTTTATTATATGTGTTGTCATATGGTATGACCTCCTTTTTGCCTTTAACGCAGCCAGTAAGGCACTTCAAGCAGAAAACGTGGAAGTGAAAGTAGCAACTACATCTCTCGAATGACTGTCTGGTGAACATTATTGAGAACGTCGACGAAGAAGGTTTTGTTAATGCACAGATAACAGCGAAAGAGGTAGCTGAAATTCTAGAGATTGAAACAAAATTTCGAGGAAAGAGAATTGGTAAGAAGGAGAAGCAATTTCTTTATGAAGATGACGACATGCTTTCCATAGCTCAATCTTCGGAGGGGAAATACATCGATTTTTTCTACCCTGTCGTTGACGCAGTGTTAAAAGGTTTGAAAGAAAGGTTTGACCAAGTATTTCGAAATATTCGGCTTTTTCTTTTCTCCAGGAAGTTTAAAATGCATACAGGATGAGGAACTGAAAAAATCTATGTAAAAACATTGAGAAAGAACTAAGTATAAAAATAAATGGTAACTGTTTGAAAAAAATTGTTGCATCAGATCTTTTGACAGTAATTAAAGTGTTCGGCGAAATTGTGCCCGAGGATGTGAAAACTATGTTGATATCTAAATTCTTTAACAACACTAGAAACCCATTTCCCAACATTTATATTGCATACAGAATTTTGCTAACCGTGAGAATGATTGTCGCCTCCCGTGAAAGGAACTTTACAAGTTTACGGCTTATCTAGAATTATTTCGCTACGGTCGCAGGTTCGAATCCTGCCTCGGGCATGGATGTGTGTGATGCCCTTAGGTTAGTTAGGTTTAACTATTTCTAAGTTATAGGGGACTAATGACCTCAGAAGTTGAGTCCCATAGTGCTCAGAGCCATTTGAACCATTTTGAATTATTTCAGAAGCAGCCTCTCGCACGACCACATGTCTTCTCTTGCCATGCTGTCAATGGAACATGACTTTGATTCAAAATTTATTTATGAAGCTGTTGTGGATTAATTTGCTTGTCAAACAGCAAGGAAAAGATGCTTTACGTGAAGTGTATAAAAGTAGAAAACCCTTAGTGTTTATAACCTACAACTCATTCAATTTCTTGTAAATATAAAGCACAGCAAGTGATGAAAACATTTAGGTGCATATACTGAATTTCATTAGACTGGAAAATTTCCATAGCGCAGTTATTTTTTATTATTAACATTTAAGTAATTGCCATACCCATTAAGATTCCTTCTCCGACTAATTATATTCGTATCACAACATTAGGTCTGCTGTAGTAAGTCTTTTGATATATTGGTAGTATATCCGTGACGAAATTTAGAATTCTTTTGAACATGACGAAGGCGTATAACCTGTGTTGGGGGAGGGAAGGGAGGGGGAAGGGGAGAATGCAGAAGAGCCCCACGGTAGTTTTGCATGTGGCCTCGCGCCAGCTACGCTTGCTCTGCTTAGAACCATGTAAGTAGAAATTTACCATAACATCCTCAACTATCGGTAGATAACTCTCTTATAGTAATCGGCACGAAGCGGTTCTTAGCACCTTTATAACAGAGAGTAACCTCATCAAAACTAACAGCGTATCACAAGCATGAGGCTGTATCCTCGTACACTCTAAGCTAATTAACCACTAAAATGAATGCTGTGAGAGTTCAAGATAGCCACTGAAAACCGCGGGAAATCTCGACAACGAACAAACGTCCGTTCTCCCTTAGACCTAACGCAAGAGAACAAGTCAGAATACGCGCTCATGCATACAATAAACAGAACGAACAGAAGTACGAAATTTTCACCTTACACAAACAACATGGACGACGTTTCTTAGAACCAGCCAACACACCAAGACAAAATGCAAGTAAGACTGATCAACGCACGTTGAAGATTTAAATCTGCAGCCGCGTGTCCCCTACACAGTAAATACTAAACACCACGAAAATACTGAAGAAAAACACAGGCAAGCGCAAGGAGACAACGTAACTAAATGAACACACGTTCGTCGAATAACAGGCAATCAACAAGATAGTTTAATATAACACAGCCATCCTAACTGATTCCTGACGCGGCTTTCGCTATTCACCTGTGCGATACCAAGCCATGTGACAGCTGAGGGAACATTTCAACAACCCTTCCTCTCCTACGACTGGAGAATACTGCATTTTATCTAACTCCGTGTATATTACGGTACACATTTTAAACTCAGTCACAGCCACAGGAAACCATTGCAAGATTTAAATCAGATTCCCGAAATCAAATCTCAAAACACGGCTGACAGTACCAAGCGCTTTAGCTGGGTCATTTGTCAGCGCATTTTATCGCTGTGCCATGCCGATTGGTCTACACTTACTGAAAACAAGCTTCGGGCCTTGAAACCTCTCCCCACGGCTTGGACGACCTCTTCACGCCCTTCTCGGCGGGAGGAGCTCGTTTTGGCCCGGTTACGGATTGCACACTGCCGGTTCAGCCGCCGCCATCTGCTGACGGCTGCGCCGGCGCCGTTCTGCCCGTGTGGGCTATTGCTGACGGTACGCCACATTTTAACGTCCTGTCCGAATTTTAATACACTGCGCATTGATCTTGGCCTGCCATGTACTCTGGACGAAATTTTAGCGGATGACTCAGGAGCAGTTGTTCGCGTTCTTCGTTTTATCCACTTGACAAACCTGTCTAAGGACATTTGATTATGTTGTTTTCTTTTCATCCATTGCCAGTTAATGTGCCTTTTATATTGTTGTCCTTTTTAGTTGCTGTTTTAACATTGTGCCTCGCAGTGCGTTCATAATTTAGTCTGGGCGCTAATGATCACTGTAGCTGTGCGCCCTAAAACCACAAAAAAGTACCAAGCGCCGCCAAATAAGCTGTCGAGGGCTAAACTTGCAGAAGTATGCACGCATGGCGAAAGTAAATATCCCCTTACATACCGCATATCACTGTGGAAGTCTCACGAAGAGATCCGTAACCTATTTCCCTACACTTTATGCCTAAACCTAGCCAGAACAGGCACGCTCACTAGTGCACACCAAACCGACAAATATTTATGATTAATCCTGCACAGGTTTCGCACTAACCAAAAGTTATTGCGGAAACACGCACGATAGACGATAAATCTATTTCCATATGCGTTATAAATGATTGACTAGGGACACAAAGAGACACTAAACTCATGGCAAAGCCGTGCAAGCGTCAGCATGTCAATACCTACAGCTTACTACAGCTTACTACAGTTGCTAGGCTATAACACTCTAGCCGATGCTCAATCGATCCTCCTTCATACACTAAACAAACGATCGAACAACTGAGGAAACTCCTCCTAGGAATTCCGTTACTGCATTCGAGTGCTGATGACAGCGTCATGGAACCTGTAGCAACGATCTCTACATAAATTATGTGACTGCATGCCTCAGCGATACAATGAGAACGACCGCCAGAGGCGGTGCAAACTGCTGGCTAAGCTCACAATGCCCGCTGCCACGAGACTGAAACCCAAGATTGCGCCCGCTGCACGATTGAAATCGCGATAACAGCCGTCAGAGAGCGTCACTTTGGAAACAGCGTCATACACTGGAGGTGGCGGGATTTTAAAATCATCGGAGGACAGGACCGCACGGCAGAACAACGCATGACCAACTACAATCATGCTACATACTTAGAATTTACATATATTTCTGTCTAAGGAATTCGCACCATATCTCACGCTGCAACAGCCGTAGACCATACAGTTCTAAGATTTAATATGTCACAATGACGATCATAGTGTCCATGCTGTTGTTGTCTCAGGAACTTCCAGACATCCATGTTCATGGTAATAAAGACAAGTTGGGGCTAACGCTAGTATCGAAACAGGGGCAGCCACATATAAAGTAATTATACATAACTAATTGACCATTCATACAGTATATCACAGGCGTTGAAATAACAGTTAGTAGAACTTTTAAAATATAAAACTGAATTAAAAGGCGAATAGTCTGCAAAAGCTGTATTTATTGAAGTCGATTAAAGACTCACAAAATCGGTTTCGCAAATTTTAAGTTCCATCTTCTGGTGTGTATTATGTTATATCATAGGGCATAGGGAACTGTTACAGAATGCTGCAGAGTAAAAGTTGGCGTAACTAGGCAAAGTTCTCGAGACGTTTTCAACTGGTAAAAACATTCATTAGCGTTGGATGTCCAATCTGTGTTAAAATCACAATGAACTTTCATCGCTTTGCAGATTAGAATATATTCCACTGGACCTATACCAAGCAACGGACGGTCCCCTCTTAGAAAACATTTACGAGGGGCGTCGTGCATTGCTTGACATGACACTGGAACGTATTTTAATCGTTCAAGTGAGGACAATTCATCGTGATTTTAATGCAGACTGGACATTCATCACTGGTAATGGTTTTTACTACTGGAAGAAGTTTGAGAATTTTGCCTAGCCACGCCGTCTGTTACTCTGAAGTATTCTGTAATAGCTCCTTACATCACGCGATACAGCGTTATGTTCACAGGAAGACGCATCTTAAAAGCTACGATATCGGTTGTGTGAGTCTCTAATCGACTTAAATAAATACGGTTATTGTGGTCTATTTGACATATCATTCAATCTCATATTTTAAAAGGTTTAACACCCATATGTAGCCACCTGTGACATATTGTACGAGTGGTCAATCGGTTGTTGCTAGTATTACAAGGCTAGACCAGTTAGGCATCCAGACTGTTGCTCCTGCAGCTACCGAAAAGACTTCTGTCCGTCTTCTGAAACGACAGGCTAGTCTTTCCTCTCCAGGGCTATCCGTCAGGTACAGTGGCATCTGCGATACGGTTGTTAGTATCGTTGACGTAGGTAAGACCCATTCTCCATAGGAAGTCATGTTAATGACTCATCTGCAGCCAGTAATTTTGGTGGTAGACAAGAGTGGGGGAGATGTCCGTGGTATCCATAGTGGCTCTTACGGTAAGTGGGGAAGGGGAAAATTCAACATCTTCTGTAGTACTAGAAAATTCACTTTGCAACAGTGTACCATGTGTGTAAAGCTGAATGTAAGTGATATTTGATGTGAATACAGGTGGTAGAGTTTGAACAGTTCCCGGACCAAATTGATAAAGATATATTTCCTCATTTCTGTGATGAAATCAGTTACTGGGGATCAACGTTGGTCTTGTGATGTTGGCAGCTACAATTGATTTAAAAGTAGGTTCCGGCTTCTCTATGAAACTTCAAAGAATATCAGTTCGCAATCGCTTGAAACCAAAAATTCTGCAATATTTGCTTATTGAGAAATACGTTTGTTCTCTGTATGATATCCATTTCCTGAGCTATTATCAACTCTTAAAATGTTTTTAATCCAGTTACCACTGAATGTCTTTTTCATGTTAAGATGAGATTTTTACTCAAATTTCTGCACATACGTAACCGTGTGGATTTGTGCACTGTGTGCTTCTCACAACTGTGACGATCTCTTTATTTCGCGCTACGTGAAGTTCTGAAAGGATTCATGAGGAATCATCATAGTTTTCTCGGCTGTGCTTGGCACGGAATAAAAATATCCTCGAAGCAAAGCAGTTAATGGATATCACAAACAAGTACAGTAACAAAAGTTACAGCAAAAATCACATAGTTCTAATCTTTCATTCAGAGTGTTGACTGATGTATAGATAAAACCAGTCATCTGATTAAGGGCTGTTTCATCTCAGTGTTGTAGAACTGAAATATATTCCATTCTAATCCCGATAACCTTATTGTAATTGTCAAGCCCAAATTTAAATAATGATCTCTATTTTCAATGTGGGATGAACCGGCAGATGTTATTACGTGTGAAGGGGCTGCAGAAGAAAGTGGTAACTCACAAGAACGCATTTTGAGCTTCTGCGTGCTACATTGTATGGCATACAATTGTTTTTCGGGGTATATATGCATGACCTGTTAACAGTATATGGGGCGACATGGTGCATTCACAACAGATGGTGGGTTCATACAAATCTTTACTGCATTTAGTATTAGCACTTCCTTCCACCGATCCCTTAATTTAAGAGTATTGCGCATTTTTATATAATTCGCGAAACGGATCATACGCGTAAGTTTTGGTTCTAATCATGCTTATACGTCGGGAGCTGCTGACTAGGGAGGCACTGCAATATTTGAGGAAAGTTTTAAGTAAACTTCGATGCCAGTGAACGCTTGTATAAATACGCGGTACATCTGACGCGAGAACTACGGAAGTGGCGTTTGATTTAAGAGGCATAGCTACGGACTCGTATCCCACAGCTTCATTGACGGAATATTTCCAGCCTTATCTAGGACCCATCGGTCTTTGTTTTGACAGCATCTATTGGCATGAATGCCCAGGTTTGTCTGCAGTGAAAATACACAAACAAATGACACATGTTTGTGCACTGTATTAGGCTAGTGCATAAGATCGTCACGTTATTGTTTTGCAAGTTGCTATTCCGGGTGCTATGGGTTTATTTATCGATTGTCAGTCTTAATTTATATTTCACTTGCTATCTGTGTTAACATATTGTCATTTTGTCATTTGGAGATGGTGTGTAGAGTGCGGCCGCCAGAAAATGGAGTGTCAAGTGTAGAAATCGGAACATATGCAAATATTCATCTGTCTGATTTCAATAGAGGAGGAACAGCAGCGCAGTTAGCCAGAAACATTTGCGCTTTGTGTGGCGATAACGCCTCTGGACAGAGCACGGCAAGCTAATGGTTTTCTCCATTTACGGAAGATCGTTTTGACATTAGTGTCTCTCCACGTTCAGAAAGACCTTTTACATCTACATCCAAATCTACATGGATACTCTGCAAATCGCATTTAACTGCCTGGCAGAGGGTTCATCGTACCACCTTCACAATTCTCTATTATTCCAACCTCGTGTAGCGCGCGGAAAGAATGAACACCTATATCTTTCCGTACGATCTCTGATTTCCCTTATTTTATCGTGATGATCATTCCTCCCTATGTAGGTCGGTGTCAACAAAATATTTTCGCATTCGGAGCAGAAAGTTGGTGATTGGAATTTCGTGAGAAGATTCTGTCGTAACGAAAAACGCCTTTCTTTTAATGATTTCAGCCCAAATCATGTACCGTTTCTGTGACACACTCTCCCATATTTCGCGATAATACAAAACGTGCTGTCTTTCTTAGGACTTTTTCGATGTGCTCCGTCAGTCCTATCTAGTAAGGATCCCACACCGCGCAGCAGTATTCTAAAAGAGGACGGAAAAGCGTAGTGTAGGCAGTCTCCTTAGTAGGTCTGTTATATTTTCTAAGTGTCCTGCCAATAAAACGTAGCCTTTGGTTAGGTTTCCCCACAACATTCTCTATGTTTTCTTTCCAATTTAAGTTGTTCGTAATTGTAATACCTAGGTAATTAGTCGAATTTACGGCTTTTAGATTAGACTGATTTATCGTGTAACCGAAGTTTAACGAGTTTTAGCACTCATGTGGATGACCGCACACTTTTCATTATTTAGGTTCAACTGCCAATATCTGCACCATTCAGATATTTTTTTCTAAATCGTTTTGCAGTTTGTTTTGACCTTCTGCTCAGATTGTCTCCCAAATCGTTTATATAGATAAGGAAGAGCAAAGGGCCTATAACACCTCTTTCGGAAACGCCAGAAGTCACTTCTGTTTCACTCGATGACCTTCCGTCAATTACTACGAACTGTGACCTCTCTGACAGGAAATCGCAAGTCCAGTCACATAACTGAGACGATATTCAATAACCACGCAATTTCAACACTAGCCGCTTGTGTGGTACAATGTCAAAAGCCTTCCGTAAATCCAGAAATACGGAATCGATCTGAAATTCCTTGTCGATAGCACTCAGCACTTCACGTGAATAAAGAGCTAATCGTGTTTCACAGGAACGATGCTTTCTAAACCCATGTTGACTGTTTGTCAATAGACCGTTTCCTTCGAGGTAATTCATAACGTTTGAACACAATATATGTTCTAACATCCTGCTGCATATCGACGTTAACGATATGGGACTGTAATTTAGTGCATTACTCTCACTAACTTTCTTGAATATTGGTGTGACCTGTGCAACTTTTCAGTCTTTGGGTACGGATCTTTCGTCGAGCGAACGGTTGTATATGGTTGTTAAGTATTGAGCTAATGGATCAGCATACTCCGAAAGGAACCTAATTGTTGTACAATCTGGACCAGAAGACTTGCTTTTACTAATTGATTTGTATGCTTCACTACTCCGAGGATATTTACTTCTACGTTACTCATGTTGGCAGCTGTTCTCGATTCGAATTCTGGAATATTTACTTCGTCTTCTTTTGTGAAGGCATTTCAGAAGGCTGTGTTTAGTAACTCTGCTTTGGCAACACTGCCTTCGATAGTATCTCCATTGCTATCGCGCAGAGGAGGCATTGATTGTTTCTTGCCGCTAGCATACTTCATATACGAGCAGAATCTCTTTGGATTCCCTGCCAGGTTTAGAGACAAAATTTCGTTGTGGAAACAGTACTTCACATACGAGCAGAATCTCTTTGGATTCCCTGCCAGGTTTAGAGACAAAATTTCGTTGTGGAAACTATTATTGGCGTCTCGCATTGAACTCGGCGCTAAATTTCGAGCTTCTGTAAAGGAACGCCAATCTTGGGGATTTTGCGTCTGTTTAAATTTGGCATGTTTTGTTTCGTTGTTTCTGCAACAGTGCTCTAACCCGTTTTGTGTAGCGAGGAGGATCAGCTCCGTCGTTTGTTAATTTATTTGGTATAAATCTCTCAATTGCGGCCGATACTATTTCTCTGAATTTGAGCCACATCTGGTCTACACTTATATTACTAATTTGTAATGAGTGGAGATTGTCTCTCAGGAAGGCGTCAAGTGAATTTTTATCTGCTTTTTTGAATAGGTATATTTTTCGCTTATTTCGCTATAGCCTTCGTGGTTTGATGAGGGTAGTTTAAACGTATTAATCTACAATGATCCACGTCAGCGTATTCTAAAACAGGCAAATGTGCTGAACTGTGATCATTCCACCAGCGCGTGACGTTTTCATGCATTGGGAAATGTTCAGAAGTAAGGGTACCGCATGCTCTAAGTCAGAATTACAAAAATCAACAAGTAGACATTGTGCATCTCTGTTTGCTCGTCATCAGTTGGATAATGAACAACACCGACTTTTCCTCTCCTGCAGCACTGTCGGTGACGACAAATGGTGGCTTTATGCAAACACAAGGAAAAGAAAGGAATGGCTGAGCCCAACTCCCCTTATAAGACCTGTGCGCATCAACAAAAGATGGAGTTATGCATCTTGTAGAAAAGTGACAGTGTGGTGTACTAAGAATTGTTTCCCCGTGATGTAACCATCACTGCCGACACTATAGTCAATACCTGAGTCGTCTTAAATACGCATTCCAAGGACAATGATCAGGAAGGCTCCGTGAACTGGTGCTACTCCACTATACCGCCCGCCCTCTTTCTGCTAGATTGACAAAAAATGCTATACAGGAGACGGGTGTGGAAGTCACCCACCTTATTCACCTGATTTTGCCCCCTCAAATTTTCACCTTCAAGGAACTTCCTTTCTGGATGAAAATTCGCTCCGAACATGACTGGACGATTTCTTCATCTCAAAACAACGTGATTTACATAGTTGCGAAATCGGAAAGTTACCCCATTGTTGTAAATAATGGAGGAGAATATGTAATTGGTGACTGAAGTCTCTGTTATGTGTACCTGTTGTGTTTATTATACTTATGGAAAAAAGCTACGAACTTATGCACCAACCCTGTTTTCCTTGCGATGGAACAACGCGACAATATTTACAGGGTAATGAAATCTTATAAGGTTTCCTGTTCTTCTAATTTTGATTTAGTTATTATTTGGCTTAATCAATAAAAAATGTTTAGAAGGTTCCACTGAGAAGGGTACGACTAATTTCTTTCCCTGTATACCACGTCTAGCACTCTGACTCTACGGACGGTCCTGCCGAAGAGACTTTTATGAAAAAGCTCCTTCGTTTAATTTTTCCACTCGCAGCTAAAACCAAGATGTTGGTGATGTATATGTTTCGGGATGTTAGGGGAAATATGTTCTACCCTACACAAATTTCGCTTACTGTAGTACTTAGCATCGTATATAAAGTTAATCAATGTTAATCATGATCGGCAACTTCTTTAAGTTATAACTTCCGTAAATCCAGTAATCATACTGTAGCAGCTATTGCTAGACATCTACCAACTGAAGATGCAGAACGAACACTGAGCTTGATCACCCATACAAGGAGATAGCATTGTAAGAGTAATAAAATTTAATAGAATAGCCTGGCTTGGACATGTTGTTATGGTGTATACAGGAAGAGCAACTAAACAGATTTTTGAATAAAGGTCAACTGGAAGAAGATACTGAGGAAGGCCACGAAAGTACTTAACAGACGGAGCAGAAAAAAAAATAATCTCTCTGTCACAGAATAGCGAAGAATCGCGGTTGAGAGGGCAGAGCGAAGGAAACTTCTGAATAGGCTAAGACGCATGGAAGTTGTAACGCCATCATCTTTACAAAATATTGGCACGAAGGTACGAATCATATTCTGTCGTACTATCAGGACAGAGTTCCAAAGTTTACTCTCATAACTAAAACCATTTCCGTTAATTATTAATTTAGAAAGGCAAAATTAATGAACCTCGCCCTGTTTGCAATATGTAAAGAGAAATTTTCAGCGGTTTTAAGTGGAAACACTAATAACGCTTTAGGGTTATCGTATATTGAAATCTCGACGTAATATCCTGAAGGGCATATCATTCGCTGCGAAACAACACATAGATTTCACTTCACGTCGGACGAAAAGCAAAACAAATACAGCGTGTGGATGCTAATTAAAAGTAAACATTCTCTGAAAACAATGGTAACGTTGAACAGGTTTTATATGTGCCTCTCTTGGCTGTTATGGTTATGCGCATATTGAAACACCCTCGAAAATGATCAATTTTATTCATTGATTCTCTAGTCACTGTTAATATTAAAAACTCTTTGTATGTTTCGCAGTAATACATCTCAGGAAGTCAAGTATCGCTGTGGCTCTTAATGGTCTTAAAAATTTTGAACAAATTTGAGAAGAAACATTATATTCTCCAGAGACTTAAAAACTAACCTCATTTTCCTCATCACATGGCGTTACTTCCTTAAATCTTAGAATAAATAGATGGAAACGGTTCTGTTTATGATCAGTTATGGAAATCAAAAATTTGTTATAAATTCAACGTCAATCAATGTGAGGGTAGCAGACCCTCAAATTCAGAATTATAATTATGAAGTAAGTTTAGCAAAACTCTTAAGACGACCACATTTGCTCACTTCGTAAATTTTAATCGTAATAAGACAGAAGATTACATTCAGTGCTGTACTGTGTATTAAAGAAAAACCACTACCTCTTTTTATAAGATTACTTGCTAATATAATTTCGGCAACCTCCTTAATAACACTAACTCACTAGCTGCAAGTGCATGCCACAATCTACATGTTTTTGTATTGCATAGGATGATCGATCCCAAGAGCAGCAGTGGAACATTTGCTTGACTGCTGTCAGCGTTTGTGCCTCTTATGCTCAGTACAACGGTCCTCCACCGTCCTGATAGTTTCACCAATATATGACATGCCACAACAGTGAGGAGTACTGTAGACACCCGCCTTACGCAAATCAAGATAATCCTTTACAGAACCTAAAAGGACCCTGATTTTAGACGGTGGTCCAAAAACACACATTCATATCATATAGGACCTATCTTGTCGAAATGCTCCCTGCGTAGGACAAAAAGGCCGTGGACTTCGGTGCCAGTTCGGTATTACCATCAATCACTTGGGGCGCAGTTGGTCGGCTGCACAACAAACTTCAATATCTGTCATTCACTCTAGACAGCCTGACGAAAGGTGACCTCGAGGTGGGCTAACTCACCTGCCACAGTCTCACGCTCCGAGATGATAAGTGGTCCTTTGAACCAAGTTACGTAGTACCCCTTCACGTTGAGCCTGACGGCAATCTGCAGATAGAAGTCAGTGTGAGTAGGCTTCCTATAAATGGCACGTCCCAACGTACCATCAACATTCCTCCTGGCCAGATGTCAAGAACGGGAAGACAGCCATGCTTTTCGACCTCCATCGTGAAACGAATACTCGGGGGATTGAAAGCACGTGCTATAAAAATGCGTTCAAATTCTCACTGTCATGAAGCTAAACGTCATAATTATTGTCTAAAATACGCAGGTTTCAAGGGTACCTACACCACGGGACGTTTCTCGAAGTCTTCCATAAACAAAATGGCACTAATGCGTGGCGACCGGCTTCCCAATGCAACTCCATCTGTCTTTTCGTAGTACAGGTCACTGAATAAAAGGTAAGTGGAACTAAGCACATGCCCAAATATGTTCGTTAATCCAACACCAAACATAACCTCAATCAACCGTAGCGACTCAGATAGAGGAACATAAGTGAAGAGAGAGACCTCATCAAGACTTGCTAGTACATCAGAATCATTCATACGCATTCGTTCTAATCGGCTTTTGAAATCCGCCGAGCTCTTAATGTGGTGCTCACCCGCCGTACTATACAATTCAACAGAGTTGCAAAGTATTCTGTTACACAATATGTCGGAGCACCAATGTTACAACCGGGCGTAGAGGAACCCTCCCTTGTGGATATTAGAAAGGCCTCATAACCTAGGCATAACGGCAGAATAAAACTTAAGATTCTTGATAATTTCCTACGACAACGAATTTTTCTTCAAAATGCTGTTAAATCTCTCAATGATTTTTGTGGGGTCTGGACTGATCTTGCGATACGGTGAAATAGACAGCAAAAATTGCATCTTTTGAATGTCATTCTGCTTGTCCAAAACAACGGTAGAACTGGCCGTGTGCACAGGTAAAGTAGCAATATCTGGATCAACTGAGTGAACGGAGGGCTGCCCTCTTAGCTGCTGCGATATTAGGCTGATGTGCACCAGTCAACATACCACATGCCTTCCTCCTAGCCTACTCTGGAACATCAGGAGGTGGTTTGAAAACAGCCTGATCAACAGTACTAATAATATCATCCACAGGCAAATGCTAGGGCATCGGTACAAAATTTAAACATTTCCCTAGCACGGATAAAACTGCGTCGTCGAAAGCTTTTTCCGTGAGACTTATCACAGAACGCCGTCAATTAGACTCCGAACCACGGAAACGTTCATTTTTCTCCAAACGCCGGATTGCTGCAAAAAAATTCTCAGTCAGATTGAGACAATGGAGCAACGACTAGGCTACCCCAAGTGAAAGAGGAAATTTCTGAAGCAAACATTAAATGAAGCGGAAAGAATTCCTTGGAAACAAAATCCAACTATCGACGTTGTAAAGGTTCCTTCACGGACGAGAGCTAGGCCAGCGAGTTGCTTGAGAGTGATTGGCGTCAGGAGAATTAATATGATGCACCAGTAAGCTTACAAAGAGAAATTGTGGTTTTTGCTTAAATTATGCGTGGAATCCTGCTCACTGCCTTGTCAAAAAACGGAGCGATAGAGTTAACGCTACGTCATCCATTGATTATTAATTTGACTACCGATAATTTCTGACGTCGGTCATCTTTAGTTTGTGATGGTACTAGTGTTTACAATGTGTGTGTGTGTGTGTGTGTGTGTGTGTGTGTGTCCGCACCCAGCGTTCTCGCTTCCCGCGCCCGAGTTCCCGGATTCGATTCACGGCGGGGTCAGGGATTTTCTCTGCCTCGTGATGACTGGGTGTTGTGTGATGTCTTTAGGTTAGTCAGGTTTAAGTAGTTCTAAGTTCTAGGTGACTGATGACCACAGATGTTAAGTCCCATAGTGCTCAGAGCCATTTGAACCATTTTGTGTGTGTGTGTGTGTGTGTGTGTGTGTGTGTGTGTGTGCGTGTGCATGTGTTGCTGCAGTTTTGCCTTAAAGATGGCATGTGTGCGCCTGTCGAAATATCCGTGGTTGTCGGCAGCAACACCTCGCTGCATTCCCGTAAGTTATTTGTAGTTCAGGTTTACAAAATGTTTGTGTGCATCTTCCGAATAAACCTCAGGCCGGTAACGATTAAATACAAACATCCAACAAGAGTTAAACCGACTGAATTTTGCATTACAGGTGTGGCAGACTTTGGAAATGAAAGTCTGCTACCATAGTGCTGTGGGACAGCTCTTTATGTGAGAAAAAAGTGTTATTTGTTGGATTAGTAAGTCGTTTCAATCCTGACATCTCCAATACATTTCTAGAATACTGCCCACACCCCAAAACATATTTTCTACTCTTAACTTTGTCGGAAAAATCTATTTTGGTTATAAACCAATGCAGCATACAATGTATTTGCTAGTAGTAACACTTTTCTCTATCCATTACTCCACCTTAGCATGCCATAGAAAATAGTGGTGTACGAGGGGCATTCAAAAAGTAATACTTTTTTTCCTCCGCAAATTTCGGTAGACAAAATGCGAAGTCAACTGTGGATGTTCACGCTTGTGCCCCTACATTGTCATGAAGTTCCGATTGGTGACGCTATATGTAGCCTTCAAAATGGCATCTTCAGCGCAGGTGCGTTCCAAAACAGAGAAAAACCAGAGCGTAGCGCAAAGACGATTATCAAACCGACAGGGAAGATGAAAGAGTGTCTTAGATCGGCAAAGGAGAAAAGGGACCCACTTGCAATGTCGGGAATATACCGTATACCATGCACATGTTGAAAAGTTGATGTCGGAATGACTGGACGATCAATCAACACCAGAATCAAAGAGGATAAGCGACATTGCAGGTTGGGGCAGGTGGAGAAATCGGCCATGGCAGAGCATGCACTGAGTGAGACCGATCACGTAATAAAATTCGCCGACACCGAAGTTCTGGCTGTAGAGAAGCACTATCACACGCGCTTGTTCAGAGAAGCTGTAGAAATACAAAAGCACCCGAACAGCTTCAACAAGCAAGAGGAAAGCCTTAAGGTAAACGGATGCTGGCTTCCCGTGCTGCAGCGAACGACCGTAGCAAGAGGAGAACCGCACCGGAAATTACCCCGGAGAAACCCTCGAACGTTGGCGCACCAGGTACATATAGTCTGCGGCCGCGACCTCGGCTCCAGTTCACCACAAGCAATGGAGGGTGAAGCTTTGAC
This sequence comes from Schistocerca cancellata, assembly GCF_023864275.1. NCBI lineage: Eukaryota > Metazoa > Arthropoda > Insecta > Orthoptera > Acrididae > Schistocerca > Schistocerca cancellata. Next base: position 969,120,547 of record NC_064626.1, read on the forward strand.
AATGCCAGCCATTCGTGCTGGCGAAACGTCAGTAAAATCATCAGATGAACGTTGGCCGAAGAACCCGAGACAGAAGCTGATAGGCTGATGGACTGTCCCCACCCCACCACTCCTCCGATGAAAACATCCAAAGCCGTACCCTCAGCAAGTAAAATCATGGTTACAGTCTTCTGGGAATCTGAAGGGGCTATTCTGTTTAACGCTCTCCTTCATGGTGCAACGATAATTTGGAAGAGTATAGTGCTACCCTCAGGAAATTGAAGAAACTAAGTCAGCGTATTCGTTGCCACAATACGAGAGCGAACTTCTCCACGATAGCGCAAGGCCTAAAAGAAGTCATTTGTGATGGAAAATAATCACCCTAGTTATTTTGCGTCTTGACAAACCTGCAGTATTTTAGTCAGTTACAACATATCAATGGCACTTCCAGTTTCCTCGAACGGACGTATAGCATTAGATTCATTGTGCACTACTTTTACGCTCTCGCTTCCCTTGATGGAGCGCGGGCTCCCTCCGTCGGAGGTTCGAGTCCTCCCTCGGGAGTGGGAGCGTGTGTTGTCCGTAGCATAAGTTAGTTTAAGTTAGGTTAAATAGTGCGTAAGCCTAGGGACCGATGACCTCAGCTGTTTGGTCCCATAGTCCTTAACACAAAAAATTCCAGTTTTCCTTGATGGATGCTTGTCAAGTGTACATGACGTTGAGCCTAATATCAACACATTCAGCTGCTGGTTATGCAGATCATCGGCGTTGCGGTGCTGTTATTTGTTATCAATTAATTAGTTTATTTTTAAAATTATTTATAACTTTTTTACTTCCTCTTTAACATCAGATAGGGGTTTTACGTATATGAGCCTTTTCAAATCACAGTATGTTTAAATAATGAAAATAATTGGAAAATTGTATATCGTAATAACAACATTGTGCTAGAATTCGGGATAAAAGACCGCGCTTTCGATGACTGCCTCCATCAGTGATTTCAGGGGTACGTTTGACTCATGGAACTGGCAGAGACTCTCGCTTTTATGTCGAAAGGATGCGATCTGATTGGCTGAATTATGTCATGATGACATCACAAAAATGGCGAGTATTGAGTTGGCGCCCTCTACGTCTTATAATTAGTTTTCAGCTCTCTGTCCAGCGTCTCTTGTTATGTCATCACTCGTATCCGGCGATAAATTACGCGATCTCCCCCTGTGCACTTTCTTTATCAAGTGCAAGAGTTCATGCATTAATGGAACCGGCATCTCTATTGATGTTTTTATCACATATTAATTTTAATTTTAATAATCAACAGCCTCAGTTGCACTGTTTACCTAGAATTTACCTAGGTTTCAGTCCGCATAACCCAACCTTCTTCAGAATAACAGTAACTACCGTTTGTCCATAGTGGACATCGTCAAGTAAAAACTACAAAGCCATAAATTATCGTCTGATTTATGGATTTGTAGTTTTTACTTGACGATGTCCACTATGGACAAACGGTAGTTACTGTTATTCTGAAGAAGGTTGGGCTATGCGGACTGAAACCTAGGTAAATTCTAGGTAAACGGTGCAACTGAGGCTGTTGATTATTACGAGTAATATTAAAATTAATATTTATGCAGTTGCTGACAGGGCCGCGAAATTTTTGAAGATATTTTATCACATAGTCTAATTTCCTCTGCTTCCCTAATCACAGAGACCCAGTAATTCAAAGCGTGGGCTAGGATTCTCACAAGTTGAAACATAATCATGAGTTTATTTAAGAGGCTGTACTGAGCCACCGTTGCATGGATTTCATCAGTCCCTCACCTTAAGCGCTTAGGTGTTATTATCTGCCTCTACTGCAGTGGATGAATGTCAGGTGGACGCTTATCATCCAGTAATGCGCTTTCACTATAATCGGAGCTACTACACAGAGAACAACTTGCCTGCTGCACGTACTTGAATGGAAGGTAAACAACAGAACATTTCTGACCTCTATAGGGCACTTGATAAGCAATTTGCGGTATTACTGCAAAACATGCTGGACAGCATACCACAATATTGAGCGCAGTGCTTCACTTTACCTCTCGATAAATTAAGTGGTCAGTACACATGGTGTGTAGTTTCGCTTTCGACGAGCTAGAATGAAGAGCTGTTTACTGTTTCGCTCTGCTCGTGCTGTTTCATTGAGTGCCGTCTGTCTGTTATCTTTCGTTTCTGTGTATATTCGTTTGTGGATTACGTGAGTTACCATTCCATATTCTGCTGTTCAAAGCTATTTTTAAAACGGAATTTAATTACTGCATATTATCATGTTCAGCAACGTCTAGAAAAGCACACTGGTTTTCTATTTTGAAAAGGAAACCCGTCGTGTCCAGCCCATATCTCTGGAAATATACAACTGGTTAGTTAAGGTAACTGGTCTCAGCTCTAACTCAGTTCATACGATATAATTAGGTAACGAAAAATACTGTTTGATGATGAATAAACTATTTGGAAAGTGGCGTAGCGAGTTCGAGTTCATACACAGAAACGCATCGAAAACGAAAGTTACCATTTGGACGGCTGATATTGTCTATACACATATTAGTGTTTTGAATCTACCAATTAAAACTGAAAATGATTTAATTAAGGAAGCGCTTTGCAAGTGTCGTTATTGTAATCTGCAATCGTTTAATTGGGTCTGCTCTGCTGAAATGGAAATCAGAACGAATATTCCGTTGCACATACCTCTAAATGAATATAACACCAAGTAGTTTATTTTTGTCAAGAACCTACTTGTCACATCTTAATGAAGCTAGCCTTTTTTGACAGGACTGTCTACATCGGATTTCTCTGTTGAAAAGTGATTTAACCCTACTCCAGAAATTGACTGTTAATTTTTGACAAGCAATAAAACTACCCTTACCGGTTGCCGATACAAACGCACAAAGCCGCTCTGATTCGCCTCTTGTTGAAGACTGTCAATTTCTGGCCTTAGAAACGTTGACAAATTTGATTTCTCCTTCCCATGTTAGCCACTTTCAAAACAGAAAAAATATCCCATGAGCCCACCGACATTTCTTCAGACGACGAGTCGTCCTATAAACCACATTCAGTTCGCGATGGAGAACAATGTGAGGACGTGCTTTTGGGAAAAGAAGATGATATTTAGATTGAAATAGATACAAAAGCAGAGAAAAACTAGTCAAAAACAGTTCTGTAGAGGGATCTTCAAAGTAGCAGGCATGAAGCAACAATAGCGGTAACGGTTAGAAAAGAACAAACAGTTGCTACTTGACGGTTAACAGATTCAGAAATGTTTTCAACAAGTAGCCTCTGCTCCGCCATCTGTTCTCACAAGATAAATGTAAATAACTAAGAACCAGTACTTACGAGAGACGGTTTCAAACGAGGATGGTTCAAAAGTAATGATGATACCGTACTCTCGCCCGACGACCATTTGCTGGAAACCAACGGAAGTCTAAAGTCCAGGAAGATCGACACAAAAATAGAAAATGTTCAATATGGCATTGTTTGGTGAGAATCGATAGAAAACTTATCTGATGTCTCGCAACCCTGTAATGACAAATTAGAAAAATCTCAAAATCACTCAGTAAAAGTATAGTGGCTTGTGAATTCTTAAAGGAAGTATTATGTTCTTTAACGGATTTTGTGAAAATTTCCGTGATTGTGTACTTGTTAGGAGAACCTACAAGTATCTAAATTATTCACTTTGAAAACAGCTACAAACGTAACAGCTTTATAACGCAGATTTATTTAGATACTGAGATAAACATAAAAAATTTAAGCTTAGAAGCGGAAATTACGGCACCCAGATAATTCATGAATAAGGCTGGGGCGGTTATCACCCAGCCACAAGAAGGGGTGATGCCGGATTTAATTATCTCTGTAAATATTGATCACATACATGTGTTACAGGAAATAAACGAAGGAAACGCCATTTTAGTAAGGGAAGGCGTTCCAGTATCTGAAACAGAAAGATTGGGATCCGAAAGGGGAATAAGCCTTAAGTTTTTCAACCTGAATCATAGTATTGTGTATGCCGCTTCAGAGAGGTCTCACAGATCCGACAGGGAAAAGTTTTTTAAAAAATCCTGTATGTAGTTGTTACGGAAAAACCCAAACCAGTTCATAATCGGTGGTTTTTTTAATCGTTTTTCCAATCAGAAAGAACAAGAGCACAATTTTAATTTTTCTGTTGGACCAAAACACTGTTATAAACTTCAGCTTAAAGGATGCACGGGAAAGCAGACACCCGGCATATGGCCAGCATACATACATATGCAGCTCCCATCGCCTGTAACAGAACTGGCGAACCTTTATTCCGAGAAACCTTGAATCCTCCTTATTAAAAATCGAGACAATTCCTGTACATTTTTCTGACCATACCAGTGTGTTGGTTTGCGTTAAATTTAATAGCACATCCGACCCGTCGAGGTAGGAATCAGTGGAAACTAATTGACTTCTTATCACAAGAATGTAAGTTAGAAGACTTGTTAAAAGAAGTACCAGCAATACGCCCTTGTGCTTACGAAGACGCGCCACTATGTAATGGTGGTGGGTAACGGTGGCGAAGCCGAAGTTGGGGAAGGTCATTGTGTAATACAGCTTACAAAGAGCCAGAGAGGTCAAACATACTAAACAGTTTTACTATACAGTGTAGAGAAATTCATATGACCAGACAATTGGGTCCACAATTTGTCTGTACGACATGAAGGTCTAAGCCAGATTAGTTAACGTCATCAAGAAACAAATGGAAAGGCTCAAAATAAAATATAAAGCTAAAACGGCACTGGAGGATGAAACAACCTCCCCATATCACTTACTGAAGAACGCTAGAAATAGAAGTAGGATCCTTGTTGAGAAAATACGAAACAAAGACGACATGGTACTCAGGTTACAGAAGGATTTACTGAATGGTAGCTATTTATCACTATTGTGAAGAACTTTACCCTGAAAATCCTGTTCTTTAAGAAACTCTCGTTTTTATCGAAAATTAATCGCCACACCTTTCGGTAGATGACAATCAACAAATCTTTTCCGAAGTCAGCGACGAGGGAGTAAATGAGACTGCGTGCCACTCACAACCATAAGAATCCCCAGCACCTGATAGTTTGCCTATAGAGCTTTATGAACGCTACTGGTCACGACTAGATAACTAGGTAAGAAAATGTCTGATATAGCAAACGACATTCTTCAAAGGGTAAACGAAACCTACTGAATTTGAAGAAGCAAGTTTGTACTTGTCATAAAGAATTATAGGAACAAAGATTAAAATGCCTTCTATCCTTTCTCGCTGCGCAACTCTGATTACAGAATAGCTGCTAGAAATCATAAGCCAACATCAAAACTGCGCTGCAGGAAGAACAGTATTTCAAAACTCAGCCGAATACCAGGATACCATTTCAATAAACTCTGTAACTAATGTAGGATATGCTTTGCTGTTCGTAAATTTTCTGAAGCCCTTCGGCTCAGTGAATCATACATATCTTCAATAGACGGTGCACAGACGAAGCGATTGTTAGACAAGATTAAAAACGTCGCATTTGGGATAGACGCAAGAATGACTTAACGGAGAAACAACGAAGCAGTTACTAAAATGAAGAGGTGTTCTGCAGGGAAGTCCTCTTTCCATGCTTTTACTGGTATTCGTCATTTTGTTAGACAACTTTCTTCGGTGTAACAATATCCGTTTGACGGGCGTAACAGTAGCAGGCCATAATACAATCATAAGAGCCTATTTTGATGAAGTAGTAGTCATCATAAGAAATAGAAACGAAGATAACATGCTAGGAACAATGAATCAAATGTACTACCGCGCTTTGGGAGCTAACACAAATGAAATCAAAAGAAAAATCTTATATCTGAAGGACTTCGACCATGTTAGCGTAGACTGGGTGAAATTAGTCAGCCAACCCAAGACACTTCGAAGAACCTTAACAGCACGTCGATGAAAACGACCACTATAGTTTGGAAAGAAGCGTGAAGTAAAATACAAGGAGCCATAAAAGAAAAGTTAGCACGTGTCATGAATTACATTGAGAAGGTAAAATATATTGACTATAGTATTATTTATACAGCTTATTAAACTGCACAATTTCGCCCATACCAAACATTATCGCTAAAAAATGTCAAAATTTACAATGTAGTTGTGAAAAGTAGACGTGATTCGAGTAAGCGACAAAGTATACACTGAAGATCTCAGATGGGGAATATTAGAACTGAGAGACATAGCAAGCAAGGTATCTACGCTCTTCGCTAAAAGAGAATCGCGACATAAACTTTTTCAAGTTGTTAAATCACAAACTCTTCGGCCCCCTATTGACGTGCAAGAAATTAACGTTCGACTGCAACACCTCAGGATGTTTAGTAATGAAGGTAGTTACTTAAGTAATGAATTTATAAGTTCGGAACAGCTGGTATCCTAAGCTATTATGCGCGAAAGAAATACGCCTGAAGCAAGAAATAAAGCAGAAAAATTCATAAATGTAGATTGGGCTGCTATTTATCACAACATTGGTCTCAATGGCCTCTCTTCCGATGTAGTATTGCCTTGGTACAATATCTGTTAATAACGTGGTGAATGTCATCGAACGACGATATCGGATCGAATCAGAAGAAGGAATTCTAACGCCGAAGAAGTCTGAAGAACATTTTCCACATTTTTTCATTATAGAGAAAATTAAAATTTTAAAGTAGTGTTTGTAAGAAGGCGTATATTCATTTCTCCTACATTTTCAGGAAGGACGATATTGTGTTAAGTTCCTAAATGACTTATAATTCCGTGTATTAACAAAAAACATGTGAATTAATACGAAGAAGAAATATTTTCAGCTTCATAACAAAGGAGAATACTTTTAACTATAGTTATTCACTCGTATGCAAAGGTATGAAAATGTTTTCAGGTATTTTTACAAAATAAAGAAAATGCAAGTCAACACAGACTAACAAAGCTACCAGACGGCAACAAGCTTTAATTCTTCAGTTGTAAATATATTACGGCAATGAAACTAGCCAAAGATGACCAGACTGGCAAGCGCGAAAGAGTGGTGTAGGTTCAAAATGGCTCTGAGCACTATGGGACTTAACATCTATGGTCATCAGTCCCCTAGAACTCAGAACTACTTAAACCTAACTAACCTAAGGACATCACACAATACCCAGTCATCACGATGCAGAGAAAATCCCTGACCCCGCCGGGAATCGAACCCGGGAACCCGGGCATGGGAAGCGAGAACGCTACCGCACGACCACGAGCTGCGGACAGTGGTGTAGGAATAGCGTCTTTTATTAGTAATAGAAACGTTCCTGGGTCCTGGGTTCAATTTCAGCCGTTGCTTAAATCCTGAATAAAAACAGTCAGGAATGACTGCTAATGACTGCCGGTGTAAGAAGTCACCCTCTTTCTGCCCACAGCCTTGGTAAGGAGGGTGGAAGGGAGGAAAGACTTTCAGGAGAACATCTTGCACTTCGGATGGGAAACGGGTCCTAAAAGGCGTAAGAATCAGCAGTAATCACTGCATTCGTAAGACAGTAAAAACCACTCAATTAAAGATACACTCTGTGTACCTAGAGGACACGTGTCCTGTAATTGAAAAAGTGTCATAATACACTCCCCATTGGCAGACGAGCCTCAATTGTTCCCTATTCGAATCTCTGGGACTAGACTGCCAAGGGCTAGGCAACCACAAGGAGAAAGATTAAATTATCAACGAAAGGATAACGTTTTACGCGTGGAACGTCCGAACTTTGAAGTGGTAGAGAGGCTAGGAAATCGGAAACGGAAATTCAGAGACTCGGTCGGACTCCAGATACAGTCAGGGTCGGTGAAGTGAAATGGAAAGAGGACAAATGAATATTGGGTAAAATGGAAGCAGTATTCGTTAGGAATAGGAAAATAGGGTAAAGTGTGTTTTACTGTGAAGAAGTGCAGTGACAGTGCTGTCTCATCAAAATCGACAGCAAACAGACTCCAACAACAATAATGCATGTATACATATCGACGTCAAAAATAGAAGACGGAGAGATGTAGTGAATATGTGAGGATAACAAACGGGTAATTCAATTTGCAACGGTAGATGATAATCCAAAATACATGGGGACTGCAAAGCCGACGTAAGGAAATAGTAGAAGAAGGAGATACGAGGCGTGGCAATAGGAACTGTGCCATAGATTTCAGCTAAGAATAGCGATTACACTGTTCACAGATTACAAGAGGAATGGGTATACTTGGAAAAGGCCCAGAAAAAAGCGAAGATTACAGCTGGATTACATCCTCACCAGATAGAGATTCCGAAATCAGTTATTTGATGCTGGAGCAGATGTAGATCCAGATCACAATTTCATAATGGGAAAGAATAGGCCAAAGCTTAAGAGTCGTCCGGAAAAATCAGTGTACAATGAACTAGCGCACTTACGTACTGACAAATTAAGAGATGCGTTTGAAGTTCTCCGAGGCTATAGATACTACGAAAATGAATACCATGGTAACCATTTCAGATGAAGTCGCAAGGACATTATGAGTAGTAGAGTCACAGAATTGGGACAGATAAACAAAAGTACAAGGAAGCCAACAGTGAACAAACCTTTGGTAAGAGAAGAAATACTGCAACTGATTAAAATAAAAAAAAAAAAAATCTGGGAAGTTCAGGAACACAGAAATATAAGTACCTTAGGAATGAATAAATTAAAACTACAAGTAAGCCAAGATGAAATGGTTCCCCAACAATTGCGGAGACATCGTAGAGGGAATGGTTGTGGGAACGACTGATCGAACATTCAAAACAATCTTCAATGAAATTGCATGCTAGGATGTCAACATTAACATTGCAATGAGAACTCCACTGCTAAGCGCAGAGGGGAGTTAGAGAGAGAGATGGGTAGACACAGGCAGTCAGAGAGAGAGAGACAGAGGAAATAGGTAGAAAGAGCAAAGTAATCTACGAGGCGGTACTTGTCGGACGACGTGATAGAAGGAGAAACTATCTGTAAAGAAGACATAGAAAATCCAGTATTAAAGTCAGAGTTTATGACGGCTTTGGTAACTTGTAATCAAGTAAGTAGAAGGTATCGATAACATACCTTCGGAATTGTTGAAATCACTGGAGGAAGTAGCACCAAGGGCCTGTACAAATTTGTGTATAGAATCTACACGTCTGCATATGTAACATCAGACTCAGTACATCCACATAACCCGGATGATAATAAGTGCATATAACGGCGAAAACTACCGCACATTCAGCTTAACAACTGATCTATTCAAATTGCTGAGAAGGGTAATAAATAGTGAAATGGAAAAAGTAGAGGATTTGTTAGGTGACGATCAGATACTCTTTCAGAGAAGTTGGGCCACCAGCGGAGCAGCTCTGACGTTTCGATTACAAGGGGAAATATGACTGAAGATAAATCAAGTCAATTTTGCTGTATTTATCCTTCAGGGAATAGCATTTGACAATGTAAAATGATGCAAGACGTTCTATATTGTGGGGAAAATAGGAATAAGCTGTAGAGAAAGACGGATAACGTACATTACTCCTAAGAACCAGGAGGGAACACTAAGGGGGTACGACAGGACGTAGTCGTTCGCTGCTGTTATCGTTCTATACATCGATGGTGCAAGAGTGTTATTAAGATTCCCGATGAAACGGTATGAATGACATGATTCGCTGGAGATATTACTATCGCCAGTGAAAGTGAAAACTTGTTGCAGAACCTGCTGAATGCAAAGAATAGCCTAATAGAAATAGAGTGTGGATTGAAATTAAACCGAGGAAAGGAAAATATAATTAGGAGTAGCGGGAATAAGATTAACTATAAGCTTAACAACAAAATTTTGCACTATGAAATAGAGAAAATTAGGAAATTCTGGTATAATGGGTCATAAATAAAATGACCGACGAGTCAAGGAGGGCAACAAGGCAGATATGCACAGTCAACGAGGACATTCCTGTCCAAGAGAAGTCTGGTCAAACATCAACGCTAATCTGATGAAGGAATTTTTGAGAATGTACGTTTTGAATATATTATTGTATGGTAGCGAACTATGGGCTGTAAGAAAATCGGAAAAGAAGAGACTCTCAGCATTTGACATATGGTGCTGTAGAAAGATGTTGAGAATTAGGTAGACTGATAAGGAACTACGTTCTTAGCAGAATCGGCCAAGAATGAAGCACACGGTAAACACTATCAAGAAATACGCGTAGGCTGATATGGTATTTAGTAAGACATCAAGGATTAATTTCCATACTAGTAGAGGGAGCCGTAGAGGATGAAAAAAGTAGAGAAAGATAGATGCAGGAATACATAACACAACAATATTCCATTACAGTCCACAGAATACACAGCCCCCGGTCTATTTTCCCAGCTGTTTAGTATATACATAATACATTGTCATCTGTTAGACTGGGTGATAAACTTCGAGATTATTATGGACATCATCAGCTATTGAGAGCAATTGAATCTGCAAGCCAATGTTTCCTCGGTGCATCTTCTTCGTGGTGTAAGACTATTTTTCGGTCCTGCTTCATCCTTAGTTGCTGTCGGGGGTCTGTCGAGTAACTTCTTTCACGTATTCTGTATGCTTGCGTTAAACTTACGTCTTTCTTTAGTGGATCGGTCTAATTTTTATGAATCTACGTACTGTGTTACCCCGTTAAAGCGTTACCTATCTTGTAAATCTATTCTCTGTAGACACATTGGCTAGCGTATTATGACTGTTTACAAAATAATGTGTTGGAAAACAGTGGCAAACAGGCCAGCAAAAGGAAGTCTTGGAATTATAAGCGTCTCTCTGCTAATATGAATCTGACCGTACAAAAAAATCTGTGCTGAACAGCAGGTGGTGGGGAGGAATCTATGTTAGTTTCGCAGTTTCACGACATATGGCCGTGGGTACGCCTGCTTCTAGTACACATCTGTTGTATATTCAGACCGCAATACTGAAGTGATATGTCTGTCTGCTCTGCAGGATAGGATGCTGGTTCGGTCTGTGAATATTTCTTCTGTTCTATTAGAAAATTTAATCTTGAAATCCATACCCAAAGAAGACTCAAAATGAAATTATCTTGGAGATTAAATCTGTATGCGGAACGGTCTCGAACCTGGGATCTGTGCGTACCTTTCTTCCAGGAGTTCTAGTCCTGTAAGTTATTCAGCGTAACGTCTGCTGGGGAAGTGAAGCTATGAAAATGTGTCGTGAGTCGCATATGGACAACCCAGTCGAGGAGCACTTGTCCGCGATAGGCAAAGGTCCCCGGTTCGAGTACTGGTCCAGCACACAGATTTAATCTGCTAGGAAGTTTCGCATCAGTGCACACTCCGCTGCAGACTAAATATTCATTACGAAGACACACAACGAACTGAAAGTAATATATGATGATTCCACGTTCACTAATGTCTAACTGTAACACAGCACAGAATTTCTATACTTCAGAGACATTCTATTTTCAGTGAGATTAACCAGTAGCTGCACACATATAATAATGTTTACGCTTCCATCTAACAGTGAATTACATGCATGTTGTCAGGGCAAATTTTGATCATTCATTACTTATCACTAAATTCTGAATATTTTCGACTTAACCTCGAAATACTGACTGTAAATACCGGGGGCGTAATGTTAGTGAAAGCGTTCCTACACCAGAGGGACCGTTACATGACTCGATAGCGATTCATGATAACGTGCACATTACTACTGCAGGAGGCAGTACTTTTGACCAAATACACTTCTCTAATATACTGTCACGCAGTTCTTCATAATCTTTAATTAAGAAAGCAACTATGTTGTAAAATAAGCAGAAGTGTTGTGACGTTCCACATAAGGCGTTTCACGTATCTGTCCTGCACTGTCTCTCTACAGACCCAATTATCTGGCGCATGTTCGTGATGGCTACAAACACCTCTTCCGGAGACTATACGTCAATGCAAATTCCTAGCGCCTGTATGCTTCACTGGATGATCGGCTGCTCCGCAGGATTTGATTACAGAACGCTGGCAGCACAGTAACCAATATTGCTTGGTACGCGGTCGGAGGTATGTCTGTCTAAAGTAGGTTACGAGGAGGAGATATTGCTAGATCAGAATTGCCGCTGCATGATGACCTCGATATGTTTAATACTTTTAACCAGTAAATTCTGCAGCAATCTGGAGAACGCTTTTGTCATTCCTCAGTAGAACAATGCTGTCCTTGAGAGGCAACATTTACACTGCTGGAAAACATTTGCTGAAGTAAAACATTTTTCCGTCTATTCGCACAGTGAGACAGTCTGTTTACAAATGTAATCAGTTTGCATCAAGAATTGGTATTTAAAACTGACCACCTTTATTTTCACTGATAAACGTATAAATCACAATATCTGGTGCGCTTGATGTCACTGATTACTTACACAGATCTGTAGCTCGCAGCTAGGACCTATCATTCGAACGTAGTCAAGCTAGGGTTTTACCAGCCTCCACTTACCGATTAATATTTCAGTATAGTCGACCTAATCACCTTGAGAGATTTATCAACTGCCTAAATACTTAAGATAGTTCTCATTAATTGTTCTGTCTCTGTTGCACATTTTTAATTAAACTACACGATTCCATCACTTTGGATCACGTACACATATAAGTTGTTTCATGTCTATTCACAAACCTGAGAGAGAAAAAACAGTCAATGCACATCAATTGCGCTCTACATTATAATAAAGATTAGACATTTCATGCTAAAACCTTTCCCAGACCGCTCAAAGCATACTGCCTACCAGTTTAATAATTTTCCTGTGCTCACAGTAAATAATCTTATCACTGCTGAACTAACATGGAATACATCGCAACCTTTCACAACTTACTGCAATATCATAGCTTGCAATATGTCGTTAAGGACAATGATTGCTCAGACCCTTATTCAGTATTAATAGTACACATACAGAATGGTAGCATTTCATAGTTTACGCCCTCCCCCCCCCCATCCCCGTCAAACTGAATCTAATGAAATCAATAAACCTCCGATTTTTCATTAATGCAACTCCCAGATATAAAACAAATTCAAACGCCTGACTACTTTACGAATGAGTTAAGGTGTTAAAATTTAGATTTGAGCATGTTAGAGACAAAAAGTTTATAAAAGGTTTAAATTTATTCACAAGTACGTTGGAAGTCGCTAAGTGCCCTAATTATAAGACACTGGACGGATATGGCAAAGTAATTGGCACTCCATTTTAAGAAAAGAAAATTTTTAATTCATCGTCATATTTATGACGTCAGATCTGCTAAACTATGTGTTGTAAAATCATATAATTTTGCAGGTAAATTCCACGCTACATGCAGATACTGTCTGCGTCTTGTATTGCGAATAGAGTTACCAGTAAAGAATAAATAAATTATAACCTCATGACTGATGCTGAAGTATTACTCCGTAAGAAGCGAATATGTAGTAAGTGGTAAATTTCTCTCTTTTCATAATTTTTTTTGCTTGGGGGGGGGGGGGGGGGAGAGAGAGAGAAAAAGCTTTTCGAAGTTGTGTAGTGTTATATATAATATTTGATGGAAGTCTCTTAGGGCTCCAATTCTCATGTCCTAGATGAATAAAGTTTGGGTATTTGCGCTCCATCAGTTGGGTTGCCTCAAGACAAACGCACAGATTCAAAGAGCAATACTTGTCTTATTTTGTTACACTTTTAAATGAGATCATACCTTTAAATTACCAGATTATGACAGCATTGACTAAAGTCATGGGATACCTCCTAATACCGTGTCAGATCTCCTTTCTCCCGGGGTAGTGCAGCAGTTCAACGTGGCATGGATTCAACAGATCATTGGAAGTCCCCTGGAGAAATATTGAACCATACTGCCTCTATAGCGGTTCATCATTGCCAAATGTTGCCGCTGCAGGATTTTCTGCACAAACTAACCTCTGGATTACGTACTATAAAATGTTCGATGGGATTCATGTAGGGCGATCTGGGTGACCACGTCATTCGCTCGTACTGTCCAGAATGTTCTTCAGCCCAGTCGCAAACAATTGTCCCTTAACATTCCACGTAAACACGGCCCCACACCATCGTGGAGCCACCATCGGCTTGCACAGTGCCTTGTTGAGAACTTGGGTCCATGTCTTCTGGGGTCTGCGCTACACTCGTAAACTATCATCAGCTCTTACCAATTAAAATCGGGACTCATCTAACCAGGCCACGGTTTTCCAGTCGTCTAGCATGCAGCCGATATATTCACGAGCCCAGGAGAGGCACTGCAGGCGATTTCATGTTGTTAGCAAAGACACTCGCATCTGTCGCCTGCTGCCACAGCCCATTAAAGCCAAATTTCGACGCGCTGCCATATCTCATATTTTTGTCGTAAGTCCAACATTGATTTTTGCGGTTATTTCACGCAGTGTTGCGATAATGTCACCATCGGTATATGTGTATGTCGCTATCCCATTACTTACGTCACCTAAGTGAATAATCCCTTTGATTACCGCAGTGGCAATCAACCATATAAGGCTTCAACGAATGACAGCTGGATATACAGGAATTTCAGTATCAATGGAACGATGAACTAATGTTTCAGAACAACAAACGTCGACCATTCTCACAACGTCGGACCATCTTAAATACACCGCAACCATTTACAGCTAAAATAAAATTTTAGTTAAAAAGGTGGTGAATTTTGTAACTATGACTGCCACGCACAATGCGCCCATGGAAAGCTGCGATCAGCTTCGAGAACTCTATGCAATCGGTTGACATTCCGGTAAATCGTGGAATCGGATTTTTTTGTAACCTGATGTATGGCTTGTGAAATGTAGGACCACATCTGCGTCTCGGAACACACAAACTTTCAACGAAAATAAGCGGGTAAATAAGGTATCATATCTCCCACCTCATGTTCATCTACTTCCTCTTCCATTTCCATAACACTACCGTAATTTCTACCGAGTGCACCCAACATTTCTGTATGGTTAAATGGTGATGGGGACCGTTTGGGTAAAATATTTCGGAGGAAAAATTGTCCCCATTTCGGATCTCCTAGGGGGAACTAATCAGGAGGACGTCGTTAACGGAAGAAACAAACAGTATCTACGGACTGGAGCATGGAATGTCGGATCCCTTAATCGACTGGCGATGGCAAGAAAAGCATTCCTGAAGAATAGAAATTATTAATATCGAGTGTAGATTTAAGTATCAGGAAGTCTTTTCTGAAAGTATTTGTTTGGAGTGTAGCCATGTATGGCTCTGAGCACTGTGGGACTTAACTGCTGAGGTCATCAGTCCCCTAGAACTTAGAACTACTTAAACCTAACTAACCTAAGGACATCACACACATCCATGCCCGAGGTAGGACTCGAACCTGCGACCGTAGCGGGCGCGCAATTCCAGACTGTAGTGCCTAGAAGCGCTCGCCCCCCCCCCCCCCCCCCCCCCCCGGGTGGCTGGCCATGTATGGAAGTGAAAAGAATAGAGGTCTTCGAAATGTGGAGCTACAGAAGAATGTTGAAGTTTATGTGGGTGGGTCACGTAACTAAGTGGAGGTACTGAATAGAACTGGAGAGAAGAGGAATTTGTGACGCAACTTGACTAGAAAGAAGGGGTCAGTTGATAGGACACGTTCTGAGGCATCATGGGGTGATCAATTTAGTATTGGAGGGAAGTGTGGAGGGTAAAAATCGTAGAGGGAGGCCAACAGATGAATACAACAAACAGCTTCAGAGAGATGTATTTTGGAGTAGTTACTCAGAGATGAAGGAGCTTGCGCAGGATAGAGTAGCATGGCGAGCTGCATCCTTGCCCTAAAGACCACAAGAACAACACAGTTCCCAGAGTGAAATTTTCACTCTTCTGTGGAGTGTGCGCTGATATCAGACTTTCTGGCAGACCAAAAGTTTGTCACGGATCGAGACTCGAACTTGGGACCTTTGCCTTTCCCACACAATTGCTCCATCAACTGAACATCCGTTGAACGACGGACACTCTGCCCTCACAGCTTTACTTCCGCCGGTACCCTGTCTCCTACCTCCCAAATTTCTCAGAAATTCTTCTGCGAAACTTGCGGGACCTGCACTCTAGGAAGGAGAGAAGCTGAGAGGACAGGGTCTCAGACGTGCTTGTGTAGCTCAGTCGGTGTAGCACTTGCACGTGAAAGGCAGAAGTACCGACTTCGAGTCTTGATCCGGCAGACAGTTTCGATATGCGAGGACATTTCTTATATGTTTAGCTGTTGCAGTATATCATGTGACATTGAAACATATTTTCGTCAAGTTTTTTTCATAGTGTTAATTCTAATTTGAGAACAAAAATGGCATTATAAATTGTGAACAGGAATGGTTGATCTTCAAATCAAATACTTATGAAAATGTAAAATTTTTATTATTTTTATAGAGACAGAAGGAAACAGGAAGGAGGGACAAAAATATTATGCTTGCATTAATATTTTATCCTGTTTAAGGACGTGGAATAGTGTACGCCCCACCTCACCGACACAGTTTTCTTTCACGCATAAAAACCATTAAAATTTAGATACCCTTTTTAGCTGTATTTGCATGGATACCTCTTCTCATGATGCTAGAGTTGAGAAACTTTATCGCTTAACTCGCGTTAATAATACTGTAATAATTACGGACCGACGCTCTTACAAAAGGGAAGGTGTATCAGTAAGTGTCATTACGAGAAACTCAAGAGGATGAGGCGGAATAATTCAGTCCTCCAGTATTGGCACGTCGCCGACAATATTCGAGATCCTGGCGGACCGCTTAATGAAGGGAGAGATGGGACAGAGAGAGAGACAGGAGACGGCGTCGAAAGGAGGAGGGAGAGAGAGAATTCGGCAGCTCTGGGGTGACAAAGAAGGCCGCCTCAAACAGAATCGGACAGCCGGCACCGCTGCGCAGGGCCGCCGGCTAATAGCGCTCGCTGCTGCATAATTAACGACCGTGACGAGCGCGATTACAATCAGCTGTCGCGGCGCCTCGTCTTCCGCCGTACATTCTCGTCGGCGTGTCGGCTGCTCTCGTGGCGCTCAGTGGCGTCAGCTCGGCTCCGCAGGTGTGCCCAGCGCTCCGGTTGCGTAGATCTGTGCTCATGCTCCCTACTGTGATCTGTGCGGAAAGCCAGGCAGTTGTCTCTCGCATGGAAGGTGGAGGCCAACGTGGGCGCGGAGGGCACCGAGTTTTGTGACGTCAAAACGTAGAATTTCACGTCACGTACCCTTCTACGGTGTGAATAACTGACGTCGGATGTTCGGAATATGCTACGTAACGGAAAGCAATCCACTAAAATACCGCTTTTGCGGCACCAGAGGAGCAAGGCAGACGCCATTTCTAAAGTTAAAGTAACCCATTCAGTGCTTTCTGTATCACATCTAGCGTGCTGTGAAGCTTACTACCTTATTACTGGTGTTCAGAGAAAGCGATGCGAGTTCTCTTTTTATTCGAACTACTTGGATTGTGAAAACTGAAACCAACAGCTGTATTGTAATACAAACGTTCTTTATTCAAAACATGCTACCAATTTCGACGCGAAAAAGAGTCATGGTCAGGCCCCTGTATATGAAGACTTACACAGCGTGAGAGGAAAGAATAATGAGAGTTCTGACAATAAAAATCACAATAACTGACTAAAACGGAGATAAATCACATCATAAAATTGCCGAATACAAATATACTCTCGGTATCCACCCAAAACTCGGAGGAAGTCAATGGCAAACCACCTCCACTAGGACCTTGCCTAGTAAAGCGGTGCGGGTCTCCCACATCGTTCCCCTACGCCCTGTAAAGAAGCATGTGACTTCATTTCATTCATACATCCACCCAAAACTGAGTTTAGCATCTAATTCATATTCCTTAACGTTTTTATACAATAATTAAATACTGCAGTAATATAACGTATCTGATGGGAGTCCACTGGTACAGCGAATTACAGCAGCCAAACAACCGAAGTCGTGTACATCCCTAACCGGAGTACCTACAAATACGGGATACACCAGTAATAAAACTAAACACGCAAATAATAACAGACAACAGAATCACAACCGAACAATGCAAAAGCACACACCAAGTAGTGATAAGGCTGAAACAACATACAAGACTAACAACAGCCTCACACACCTTAAAAACAGAATGTGGTCGTTAAATCGCCATGGAACATTTGTTCATTAGGTTTTGTGGCACTCGTTTACTCTGACCTTCTGGTTTTAAGTTATTTGGTTGCTACTTTCATTATTGGTACATCTCGTTTTCGTACGTCTTCCAGTTAGGGATATACATGACTTCGATTGCTTTGCTGATGCAATTGGTTGTGCACGTGAGCTCCATTTGCGTACATTACATCATAGGAGTATGTAACTATTGTATAAAGGAATTAAGCAATATAAATTAGATTTTGAACCTTGTTTGGTATGTGTAACGATATCATATTTTTTAGTACGTAATTTTATGGAATTATTGATCCCCTTCTCTGTCACATATGTTAGTCTCTGTTTTCAGAACTCCCATTACAGCTCACTATCATGCTATGCATGTTTACATATACAGGCGCCTGAAGATGTCGATCTGCAACCTCGAAACTCGTCGTATGTTTTGCATAAGCGACGTTTGAATTACAATACAGTTCTTGGTTTCAGTTTTTATAATTCAAGTACTTTGTATACGACTGCTGTCCCACCGTCCTCGATGGATTAGCAGAATATTTTTATTCGATGCGACATACTTCATACAGGTACACTGGATTTTTTCGAAAATAAATCTTCAGTAGTCTTCATGTTATCCCACAGAAGTTCTGAGTTCAAGCAGTGCGATCTTTGATTCTCAGTAGACACCGGAGCATTGTGCCAGAAGTGATTGAGAGAGTCGCGTGTTTGTCACGCTCAGAGTTGCGTTCTACCAAAATTATGGCTCGGTAACTTTGGTAGAGTACGTAAATGACGTAGAAAATGGTAGGATTACCGTTAGTATTGGTGGCACTGGTCGGTAAAGGCAGATAAATGAATGTGTGAGAGAGAAACTGGGAGCCGACGACTTCTTGTTTTTTCCCGTTTGTTTGTTTTCCACACGACTAGAACCGCACATCGTTCAGAGTTAGTCCATTGTGTGTTTCACATCCTTATAAAAAATAAAATGCATTTAATAAGTGATAGTAATTAACTGGCTACGAAAGTTTTGCACACTTCGTAACTAACGCAATTGATGCAAGTACAGTTTATGTGCACAAACAAACCAAAACTATATAATTATTGTGGTTATTTTATACTCAATAGAACGTTCTTCGTCGTGATCAAAGGCTACAGTGGCCTGTTATAACTGTCAAGTGCGAAAGTTGTTTCGCAAATCTGAAAAAAGTTTTATACAAGCTCAGCGAAGTACTGAAGTGATATTTTACATTTGAGAAAATTTCGTTTTCTAGCGCTGTATGATAAATCGGCATTTATTTTTAATACGGCTTCCCTGTGTTAAAAATCAACAATTTTCTAATAAAGTCTCAATTAAACATTGGCAAGTTCAGTTCTGGTATAAAGATTGTTCATCTTTAAGTAACAGACCGGAAGATAACTATGTAGAACCAAAATGTTCCGTTGGTTAGGGGCTCTCAATATATCAACATACTGTTTCTAGGCGGTTCATCGCTTCCGATTTCTGGGAGAATTCAGTAAGATCGCACATGTAAACGAACAGACGGAAATGAGGCGACGCCCAATATTTATGCAACACACCTAACGTACAGGTAACGCCTTTACGGCCTTAACTGACCAAAGCTACTAGGAAAACTACTGCAGTCTATGCACACTTACAGTACTCTACGGCAGATTGCGGTAGTTCTGCAGTTCTGGTTACGCCACTGAGCAGTCTTGAAATAAATATCAGAACAATGAGATGATGAACGAAGAGGATGTTCCTTTTTGGAAATATGATTTTGTAACGATTAATTTGAAAAATATGAAGATATTCCGGTAATGTTTTTGCTGCATTGCTTGCTCGCCCGTAATTTATCATGAGTTTGAGAAAGCCAGACATATAGCAGGAGCTTTTCTTTATTGATTCGGGTCGGTTAGTTTGATGGTCGATAAGTGATTAAACGAAGTTATTTGCTGACATGGCTCGGACTTGAACCACACCTTTGCCATGCCAGTGACATATGCCAGAATAATATTTTTTTATAAGGAATGAATTATGTGAAGATAGTTGTAATTGTTAAGGAATCAGACATTTACAATGCGGTTTATAAATGCTATTCACTTTTCAGTTATTCAGTAAGTTTAATTTCTTCCACTATCTCCACAAAAAAAAAATTTGATTTGTAATTGCATGTCGTCGCATTGTACTGAGCGAAACACAGTCAAAGGAAACAGTGGTGTGCACAGCATACTTGCTTCTTGCTCTTAGCAAAGTTTTCTTTTCGCTGGTTTGGCACTGTATTTTAATATTCACGTCTTTCGAGCAGTACTGAGTTTCTGTCGCCACAAGGAAAGTCATGAAAATTTGTTACGGCCAGTAAATCACTGCATTTCAAAATTATCTTCAGGGTTAGTTCAGGTAAAGTTCAGTTCACATCTCATTCTTATGTATACATTGTTACTGTTGCAGTACAGTGTTACATTCGCGTATATATCATTTAATGTTCGAGTTTTTCATTAGTCAGTTTGCTTACATAAATTTGTAGGGTATTTTCACATAAGCATTCTGTAGAGATATTCTTTCAAAGTTTGGCTTGTAATTTGCTGTAGCTTTCTTATTCCCTTAGTTTTGTGTTTTGGAACTTAGAGATAAGCACTTTGACGTCACGCAATGTTGCACTGTTCACTGAACTGTAAGCACTTTGACGTCACGCAATGTTGCACTGTTCACTGAACTGTAGAATACCGAAATTCACAGGACAGCTTATTTAGTATACAGTTCTACGATTGCTAATTGTTTTTTGTAAACTATAGCTACAATACAGCTATACAGTGTCAGATGGATTTGAGGACTCTTTTTTACCAGATAGCGTTTGCTAAGAACGCCGCTTTCAATGTCGAGGTCCACATTATAACACAGACACACACGAAACTAACGAATAGCAAATCAGTTTACATACACAACAGCAACAATCTATAGTAAAAACCGTTATAAAGTATGCTTGTTCAAGGCACTGGCGCATTTTATTGCAGAGTAGGATGAAAAACAATTCCTTAATGTTCACATACAGTATTAGTATTGTGGTGCCTGACACAGTCTCGTCGATTAAATACGTGGACATAAAGTTGCAAAGCGATATGAAATGACACGAGCACATGAGGACGGTAGTAAGGAAAGTGAATTGGCGACTTCTGTTGGTCGGGAGAATTCTAAGAAAGTTCACCTCACTTATAAAGGAGACTGCGTGTAGAACACTGTTGCGACTCATTCTTGAGTACGGTACTGCTAGAGTGTTTGGGAACTCCACCAGGTCAGATTAAAGGAAGGCATTAAAACAATTCAGAGGCGAAGAGGTATATTTTTCACCGTTAGGTTCGATCAAGACGCGAGGATTACGAAGATGTCTCGTGACCTCAAGTGGGAGTCCTTGGAGAAAAGACGACGTTCTTTTCGCGGAACACTACTGAGAAAAATTGCAGCTGACTGCAGAAGGTTTCTACTACTAACAATATACAATATTTCGGGTAGTGACCAAGATGACAGGATAAGAGAACTTAGGGCTCGTACGGAGGTCGAGATATTCCTTTTTTCTTAGCTGTGTTTGAGAGTGGGACAGGAAAGGAAATGACTAGCAGTGGTACAAGGTACCCTCCACCAAGCATCATACAGTGGCCTGCTAAGTACAGGGCTATTACAAGTGATTGAAGCGATTTCATAAATTCACTGTAGCTCCATTCATTGACATATGATCACGACACACTACAGATACGTAGTTTTGTTCGGCTGAAGCCACACTTCAGGTTTCTGCCGCCAGGCCAGGAAGTGGGAGAAGACCAGGTCTACCTGTCAGAAGTCAAAGCAAGAATAGCACAATGGGGTGTAGGGCTTTACATGGCCTCCTCGCTCTCCCGACTTAACCCCATGCGATTTCTTTCTGTGGGGTTATGTGACAGATTCAGTGTTTAAACCTCCTCTACCAAGAAACGTGCCAGAACTGCGAGCTCGCATCAACGATGCTTTCGAACTCATTGATGGGGACATGCTGCGCCGAGTGTGGGAGGAACTTGATTATCGGCTTGATGTCTGCCGAATCACTAAAGGGGCACATATCGAATACTTGTGAATGCCTAAAAAAATTTTTGAGTTTTTGTATGTGTGTGTGCAAAGCATTGTGAAAATATCTCAAATATTAAAGTTATTGTAGAGCTGTGAAATCGCTTCAATCATTTGTAATAACCCTGTATTTATGTAGATGCAGATTAAGATTTTTATTTCGAGTCGTCAGTCCTCTAACTGGTTTGATCCAGCTCTCCAGGAATTCCTCTCCTGTACCAACCTCTGTAGCGTCGCAAGTTTCTTCCGAGTGAACGTTTGTTTTAGGATAGCTAGCTGCATGAAACTTCAGGGCCTGACATCTGCCGGCCTAACGGGTAGACACACGCGCATCTGTCACTACCTGTCGTGGGAAAGCTATCCAATGTCTCTTACTGGACACGTACATTCATCACCTATAAGAACCTAAATAAATGATATTAAATTTTATTCAATCATTTTCAAAATCGGTACACTATCTTTTGACATTCAGGACGAGCATGCATCCAAATTTCAGCTTTATAACTATCACAGTTTCAGAGATAGAAAGAATTGCTAAAAAGTCAAAAACCGACACTTAGTGAACTAAATACACTTTGGAAATATAATAATTTATCTCTTGGTATAATTGGAAAACATAAGCAGAACTCTCAGTGTGCAGAATTAGTTGATTGAGATTTTCATATTAAAACTTTAATTGTTTGTTGATTTCGTAATATAAACATCAGACAAAATTATTATTTGTGTCTAATATTGTTGTGGGAGTAAATGTGAGTGAATGAGAGTGTATACGTGGGACATTCGTCAAATTTTAATATTGCATTATATACTGTCGTAAGTAACCTGCAAGAGTTACACAAGTCTGTCGTGTATCCGAGGGAAATTACCTTCTTTCAAAGGGCTCTAAACACTATGGGACTTAACAGCTGAGGTCATCAGTCCCCTAAACTTAGAACTACTTAAACCTAACTAACCTAAGGATATCACACACATCCATGCCCGTGGCAGGATTCGAACCTTTGACCGTAGCAGTCGCGCGGTTCCGGACTCTAGTGCCTAGTATCGCTCGGCCCCTGCGGCCGGCTTGCCTACTTTGCTGATGATGTATGTCTAGGTATGATTGCTATTGTAACAGAGTAGCCAGAAATTCAGCTGGAGTAAAATCTGTATCTAAAGAATATTTTCAGTATTATTGTCTTTTATTTTACGTTTATTAAACATAACTTTAATATTTCTATCTCCGAATGACGCAAATGCGTCTTTGTAGAAGGACTGGTGCAGGTATGTTTTGGCAAGAGTATGACCATAAGCGAGCCTTCTGATTGGCAAATGAGTATGATCAGCCAATCAGAATTGAGACAGTTCTAGCTGGTTACCTGATAGTTATACTGGGAGTGAGGTGGCAAAGGGGAGTCTCTTCCTAGCTTTGAACGCGGACGGTCATCTTACTAGTGCGAGTCAAAATAATGTGTAAAATGAAGAAATGATTGGCTTCTCGCAGCCAGATTTTGTGGCTGTAATAGCAGTTGCAGTTACGAACAGTTTTGTGACGTTTGAAAGTTTTAGATCTGTTTTGTTGGAAAGATATTCGCATGTGAATATTTTGGCCTTCGTAGCGTCTGTGTGGCATGTTTCAGTATTCAACCACTGAGCATTTTCGGCGAACATTTTCTTTTTCGAAATCCACCAGAAGGACCGAATGTAATAACTCATGTTAGTGATGGAATTAATGACGGTGAAAACGTAGTTTAATTCGGGTCGGGTTTGGATAGATTTCTGGTTGTTGTGCGTGTGAAATGAGTGTACGAATTGTGAACAAGAATATAATAGCCAGTAGTTTGAATGTGAACTGAATAGTACCATTTCTGTCGGTAGAAAAACAAATAATCAGTTTTTTG
Organism: Schistocerca cancellata; assembly: GCF_023864275.1. NCBI lineage: Eukaryota > Metazoa > Arthropoda > Insecta > Orthoptera > Acrididae > Schistocerca > Schistocerca cancellata. The sequence continues at coordinate 969,144,586 of NC_064626.1, forward strand.
TGGAAATTTCGGACATTATTTTCCAGAAGCCAATCAAGTATCTTACCGCCCAATACATTTTTAATGGCAATTTTTTTCTACAGAACTTTATTTCATTGCTAGAGTTGCGCGGCCTCAGTAGTTGTAGATATTAGATGGTGTTTTTATCAACGCGGCTTTTACATTATCTTGTAAGTATCTACGTTGCCGAGTGAAGGGACATCGAGCAGACGTCGTTCTCAGGTAGATGAAATTCAAAATTTGCAGTACTGCACACGGAAACTCAAACCCCATCACCGCCGCAATCTTCATCTCAGATTAGCACTTGCAGCCTACGTCCGAAACTTCATCTGTTTCGTGACCGTCAAGCTTAACGGAAAATTTTTTTGCTGTTCTCATTTCTGCTCGTTTTCAATACTTTGGTCTTTCTTCGACTTACTCTCAGTATATAAGCTTGACTGATTTCACTGTTCATTCAATACAGCAGATCCGGTAATTCTAACCTCTCTTTCACTGAGAATACCAATGCAATCAGCGAATCTTATCATTGATATCCTGTAACCTTGAAGCTTTCATTTATTGCCGTCATTGCGTCTTAGATGTATACATAGAACAGTAGGGTTGAACTACATCTTTGTCTTACACTCTCTTTAATCCGTCACTTCGATCCTTGTATCCCACTCTTGTTATTACCCTTGGCTCTTGTAAATGTTGTCCATTACTCAGCTCTCTCTATAGCTTACCCCTACTTTCCTCATAATTTCGAACATCTAGCACCATTTGACATTGTCAAGCGCTTTTTTCAGGTCGAGAAATCCTATGAACGTGTCTTGATTTTCCTTCAGTCTTGCTTCCATTATCAACCGCAACGTCAGAACTTCCCTAAAGGCAAACTGATCGTCATCTAACACATCCTCATTTGTCTTTTCCACTCTTCTCTAGACTATTCATGCCAGCAACTTAAATGCATGAGCTGATGGTGCGATAATTCTCGCAATTGTCAGCTCTTGCAACATTCAGAATTGTGTGGATGATGTTTTTCCGAAAATCATATAGTATATCGCCAGACTCATACATTCTAGATGTGAATAGTCGTTTTGTTACCAGTTCCCCTAATGATTTTAGAAATTCTGATTTAATGTTATCGATCCCATCTGCCTTATTTGATCTCTTTTAAATTATGGTTCTAATACTGGGTCCCCTACCTCTTTATACGGACTCCTGTTTCGTCTTCTATCACATCAGACGAGTGTTGCCCTCGTAGAGGTTTTCAGTTTACTCTTTTCACGTATTGGCTATCTCCTCTGAACTTAACAGTGGGATTTCCATTGCACTCGTTATGTTAGTACCCTTGCTTTTCATTTCACCAAAGGTTACTTTGACTTTTCTATATGCTGAGTCAGTCCTTCCGCCAACCATTTCTTTTTACACTCCTGGAAATTGAAATAAGAACACCGTGAATTCATTGTCCCAGGAAGGGGAAACTTTATTGACACATTCCTGGGGTCAGATACATCACATGATCACGCTGACAGAACCACAGGCACATAGCCACAGGCAACAGAGCATGCACAATGTCGGCACTAGTACAGTGTATATCCACCTTTCGCAGCAATGCAGGCTGCTATTCTCCCATGGAGACGATCGTAGAGATGCTGGATGTAGTCCTGTGGAACGGCTTGCCATGCCATTTCCACCTGGCGCCTCAGTTGGACCAGCGTTCGTGCTGGACGTGCAGACCGCGTGAGACGACGCTTCATCCAGTCCCAAACATGCTCAATGGGGGACAGATCCGCAGATCTTGCTGGCCAGGGTAGTTGACTTACACCTTCTAGAGCACATTGGGTGGCACGGGATACATGCGGTCGTGCATTGTCCTGTTGGAACAGCAAGTTCCCTTGCCGGTCTAGGAATGGTAGAACGATGGGTTCGATGACGGTTTGGATGTACCGTGCACTATTCAGTGTCCCCTCGACGATCACCAGTGGTGTACGGCCAGTGTAGGAGATCGCTCCCGACACTATGATGCCGGGTGTTGGCCCTGTGTGCCTCGGTCGTATGCAGTCCTGATTGTGGCGCTCACCTGCACGGCGCCAAACACGCATACGATCATCATTGGCACCAAGGCAGAAGCGACTCGCATCGCTGAAGACGACACGTCTCCATTCGTCCCTCCATTCACGCCTGTCGCGACACCACTGGAGGCGGGCTGCACGATGTTGGGGCGTGAGCGGAAGACGGCCTAACGGTGTGCGGGACCGTAGCCCAGCTTCATGCAGACGGTTTCGAATGGTCCTCGCCGATACCCCAGGAGCAACAGTGTCCCTAATTTGCTGGGAAGTGGCGGTGCGGTCCCTACGGCACTGCATAGGATCCTACGGTCTTGGCGTGCATCCGTGCGTCGCTGCGGTCCGGTCCCAGGTCGATGGGCACGTGCACCTTCCGCCGACCACTAGCGACAACATCGATGTACTGTGGAGACCTCACGCCCCACGTGTTGAGCAATTCGGCGGTACGTCCACCCGGCCTCCCGCATGCCCACTATACGCCCTCACTCAAAGTCCGTCAACTGCACATACGGTTCACGTCCACGCTGTCGCGGCATGCCACCTGTGTTAAAGACTGCGATGGAGCTCCGTATGCCACGGCAAACTGGCTGACACTGACGGCGGCGGTGCACAAATGCTGCGCAGCTAGCGCCATTCGACGGCCAACACCGCGGTTCCTGGTGTGTCCGCTGTGCCGTGCGTGTGATCATTGCTTGTACAGCCCTCTCGCAGTGTTCGGAGCAAGTATGGTGGGTCTGACACACCGGTGTCAATGTGTTCTTTTTTCCATTTCCAGGAGTGTAGATTTGTTGGCATTTTTCATGTGGCCATTTCGTCTTAGCTTCCCGGCACTTCTTTTTCATTTCATTCTTCAGCAACGTGTACTTCTTTATTCCTGAATTTCCGTAAACAGTTTCGCACTTCCTTGTTTCATCGATCAACTGAAGTGTTTCTCATGATACTCATGGTTTCTTCGCAGTTACTTTCTTTGTACCTACGTTTTTCTATCCAACGTCTTTGATTGTACTTTTTAGAGATGTCCATTTCTCTTCAACTGAACCAGCTACTGAGCTATCCCTTACTGCAGTATGTATAACTTTAGATCACTTCAAGTGTATCTCTTCTTTCCTTAGTACTTCCGCGTCCCATTTGTTTGCCTATTGCTTCTTCACGAATAATCTCTTAAACTTCAGCCTCCTCTTCATCACTACAAAATTTTGATCTGAGTCTATATCTGCTTCCGCGTACGACTTGCAATCAAGTTTCTGATTTTGGAATCTCTCTTTACTAAGATGCAATTTCAATGAAATCTTCAGGTATCTCCAGGCCTTTTCGAAGTATAGCTTCTCGTCTTGTGATTCTTGATCAGAATATTCGCAATTACTAGCTGAAATTTATTGCAGAACTAAATTAGTCTTACTCCTCTCTAATTTCCAATATCAAGCCCGTATTCTCCTATAGCCTTTTCTTCTACTCCTTTCTCTTCAGTTGCAGTTCAGGCCCCCATGAGTATTAGTTTTTCATTTCCCATTACGTATTGAATAACCAGTTCAGTATCGTCATACACTTTCTCTAGCTCTCCAACTTCACCTTGCATCGTCGGCATATATACATATTAAGATGGTATCTGTTCTTTCGAACATGTCCGAAAGAACAGATACCACCGGTGACCACGCATATATGGCTGAACTGTCGACCCCCAATGATGATCTGAATTCTAAATTTAAGAGGTGGAGAGTTTCTAACCCTGAAACGTGGATGTTTTTTATACTTAACCCATAGGTGCTATCTTGAAGATACACTGTGATAAAACGTAGTTACGTCTATGATATTACGTACCGGGAAGGAAGGAATATTGAGTTTAGCGTCCCGTTGCCATCGAGGTCGTTAGAGACGGAGACGGAAGGATATCGGCCTGGAGCGATTTTGGGGAAGTCACGGAATATCTACATCTGGACGGCCGGACGAGTGTTTGAACCGTTCTCCTCCAGAAATCGAGTTTAGTTTGCATTTGAGTCCAGTGTGCTAACTACTACGCCATGTCGCACGATAACGTACCCAGAATCACGACGTATAAGCTACTACACGAGATTACAAACATCTGCAGACGGTTTATGCGTATCTCCACTGATAAAGAAAAAGCAAAAACTCTAGTATAGACTAATTCGGAAGATGTGGAGGCTTGGAGGCTAACACGTTACAATAACAAAATTTAGTAATATTTAAGACCCGCACATAAACAACGCATTTGAAAGAGTACTGTTTTCGAAATTTGGAATTTTTCATTCGATTCACTTGTGTTCGAAACTTTGTTTGATTATTTACATATGTTTGTAATCATATTTTGTCTAGGAGGGAATGAAATAATTTAAAGCTCTCTTTTCAGCCTGACAAGTATGGTTTAATTCCGTGATGCCACTACAGTTTCTTCTGGATGTCCTTCGCGCGCCTTAGTCAACCGATAAAAAAGAATACACCCACTACAGGGGCGTCAGTTTTAGGAAGTAAAATCTGCCCGAGAAATCAGTTCACGCGGGTACGTCTGAGATCTCAGCGTGATATCCGGATGTACACCCGTAAATTGATTTCATATCATTTACACTGTGAAAAACTGAGATGCCACATGGCTGTATCTCTATAGCGTCACTGTCAGTACTCAGGATTGGAGGAGCTACAAGAAGGTTAGTCTTTCAATTCATACTTCGGGTGAAGACTATTAGGTGAGATTAGCGTCACATCCTCTTGTAAGGATAAAGTTAGTTTAGTCGAATGACAGGAAGGTGCTTTCATATTACTATTCATTTGATTTTATTCTTCCTTTTTTATTAATGTCACTCATCATCATAGCTTTCTTCTCCCAACATTATTTTATTTGACTGCCATTTCGCCTGTAGTGCTGTTCTTTGTCAAAAAGTATTCCCTGTGTAACAGGACCACGATATTATTGCACTTGACTTCCCCAGGCCGTTGTCGAAAACATGCGGTGATGTTGCAGCAAAGAAGTACTACTTGTACAAAGTGTACAAAATTATGACTAACGAAAAGTCATCGCTCTCTGACTGCCTTCAGAAAAGTAGTGCTTATACTGTCAAGTAGTTCACCGTGTCCTCGTAAAATATCGTGATAATAACTCATGATAAGCCGACAGAAGCGCCCTCCCCCCAGATGGAGTAATATTATGTTTGACTAATATTCTTAGTAATTTCTATATATATTTTCGTTAAAAGTGCACTTAATTCACTGCTCGAATAGCTTCTACGATATGTCTATAGGATCAACTTAGTGATAGGAAAACGGTGCTGAAAGGTAAGAACAGAACACGAATGTTTATTTATGTTTGTGTGTACATTCCCTCGTTTATCGCCATCATACGGTCTTGCTTTCACGTATACATGTTCTTGCACTTTATTTTGTAAAATTAGCAACCAAAGTGATATGGCAGTAACACTACAAGCGAAGTAAACAACAGTATTTCATTAAAGGAAGCTCAACGAGGAACAAAGCAAAATGTGGTGTTATTAGAAGTAGTTGGCACCTAATAGTGATCACGTCACACAGTTGCAGTTTCTAATAGTAACTATTAAAACACAGTGAATTTTAAAATTTTTCCTGCAATTTTAATGTCGAAACAAATTTGTGCGTGCAGCCGGTCGTCGATTAATGATCGACCAGTCATCTTCAGTCTTCGATGGCTCATCTGAAAATGACTGGCAGGTGCTCAGTCGAAATATAGTGCAATGAATTAATTAATCGACGACCAGGAAAACGCTCGAAATTTTGTGAGTATTAAAGCACTGCTCAGTGAGACTGAGTGAAATCTATTATTAAATATTGTGGTTCAACACTAAAAAAAGAAATTTTCACTTGTTGGTTATGTGTACTTATTTTTCTTTTATTATTCCATAACACAGATCCTTGGTGTCCTTCTCAGACATTTAATCATCAGTGTGTCATTCAATATTCGACGAGAAATTTGACATGTCCAATTCAGGTAGTAAGAATATACTGAATGGTAAGAAACAGTGTGAAAGGTTGCTGCAGAGGAGCTTTTGCTGAGAAATAATAGTTGCACGGCTTCCGAGTTATTTGGCAATGAATTTAGCAAATCAGGCCATTGCGCCTGCACATTCAATTACCTGCACGCATTTGTAAGATGCGGTAATGCACAAACATTAGTGTGTCAGTGAGTTACCACTCGTTCAAATGTTCGTTATTGTTGTAGTTGTGGTCTTCAGTCCTGAGACAGGTTTGATGCAGCTCTCCATGCTACTCTATTCTGTGCAAGCTTCTTCATCTCCCAGTACTTACTGCAACCTACATCCTTCTGATCTGCTTAGTGTATTCATCTATTGGTCTCCCTCTACGATTTTTACCCACCACGCTGCCCTCCAATGCTAAATTTGTGATCCCTTGATGCCTCAGAACATGTCCTACCAAACGGTCCCTTCTTCTAGTCAAGTTGTGCCACAAACTTCCCTTCTCCCAATTCTATTCAATACCTCCTCATTAGTTATTTGATCTACCCATCTAATCTTCAGCATTCTTCTGTAGCAACACATTTCAAAAGCTTCTATTCTCCTCTTGTCCAAACTATTTATCGTCCATGTTTCACTTCCATACATGGCTACACTCCATACAAATACTTTCAGAAACGACTTCCGGACACTTAAATCTGTAATCGATGTTAACAAATTTCTCTTCTTCAGAAACGCTTTCCTTGCCATTGCCAGCATACGTTTTATATCCTTTCTACTTCTACCATCATCAGTTATTATGCTCCCCAAATAGCAAAACTCATTTACTACTTTAAGTGTCTCAAATTCCCTCAGCATCACCTGACTTAGTTTGACTACATTCCATTATCCTCGTTTTGCTTTTGTTGATGTTCATCTTATATCCTCCTTTCAAGACGCTGTCCATTCCGTTCAACTGCTCTTTCAAGTCCTTTGCTGTCTCTGACAGAATTACAATGTCATCGGCGAACCTCAGAGTTTTTATTTCTTCTCCATGGATTTTAATACCTACTCCGAATTTTTCTTTTGTTTCCTTTACTGCTTGCTCAATATACAGATTGAATAACATTGGGGAGAGACTACACCCCTGTCTCACTCCCTTCCCAACCACTGCTTCCCTTTCATGCCCCTCGACTCTTATAACTGCCATCTGGTTTCTGTACAATTTGTAAATAGCCTTTCGCTCCCTGTTCCCTGTATTTTACCCCTGCCACCTTCAAAATTTGAAACAGAGTATTCCAGTCAACATTGTCAAAAGCTTTCTCTAAGTCTACAAATGCTAGAAACGTAGGTTCGCCTTTCCTTAATCTATTTTCTAAGATAAGTCGTAGGGTCAGTATTGCCTCACATGTTCCAACATATCTGCGGAATCCAAACTGATCTTCCCCGAGGTCAGCTTCTACCAGATTTTCCATTCGTCTGTAAAGAATTGGCGTTAGTATTTTGCAGCCGTGACTTATTAAACTGATAGTTCGGTAATTTTCACATCTGTCAACACCTGCTTTCTTTGGAATTGTAATTATTATATTCTTCTTGAAGTCTGAGGGTATTTCACCTGTCTCATACATCTTGCTCATCAGATGATAGACTTTTGTCAGGAATGGCTCTCCCTATGCTGTCAGTAGTTCCAATGTAATGTTGTCTACTTCCGGGGCCTTGTTTCGACTCCGGTCTCTCAGTGTTCTGTCAAACTCCACACACAATATCGTATCTCTCATTTCATGTTCATCTACATCCTCTTCAATTTCCATAATATTGTCCTCAAGTACATCGCCCTTGTATAGACCCTCTATATACTCCTTCCACCTTTCTGCTTTCCCTTCTTTGCTTAGAACTGGGTTTCCTTCTGAGCTCCTGATATTCGTACAAGTGGCTCTCTTTTCTCCAAAGGCCTCTTTAATATTCCTGTTGGCAGTATCTATCTTACCCCTAGTGAGATAAGCCTCTACATCCTTACATTTGTCCTCTAGCCATTTTGCACTTTCTTCCGATCTCAGTTTTGAGACGTTTGTATTCCTTTTTGCCTGCTTCATTTACTGCATTTTTATATTTTCTCCTTTCATCAATTAAATTCAATCTCTCTTCTGTTACCCAAGGATTTCTACTAGCCCTTGTCTTTTTACCTACTTGATCCTCTGCCGCCTTCACTACTTCATCCCTCAGAGCTACCCATTCTTCTTCTACTGTATTTCTTTCCCCCATTCCTGTCAATTGTTTCCTTATGCTCTCCCTGAAACTCTGTACAACCTCTGGTTTAGTCAGTTTATCTAGGTCCCATTTCCTTAAATTCCCACCTTTTTGCAGTTTCTTCAGTTTTAATCTACAGTTCATAACCAATAGATTGTGGTCAGAGCCCACATCTGCCCCTGGAAATGTCTTACAATTTAAATTATGGTTCCTAAATCTCTGTCTTACCATTGTATAATCTATCTGATACCTTCTAGTATCTCCAGGATTCTTCCATGTATACGACCTTCTTTTATGATTCTTGAACCAAGTGTTAGCTATGATTAAGTTATGCTCTGTGCAAAATTCTACCTGTTGAAATGTGCCTTTTTCTGAAGTGATAAATTTAAGCTATGTGAGCAGAAGCTACATCTGTTCGGTTTGAGGAAACCAAACTAACAACAAGTTTGGCGACACTGTCCGACGACCTGATCGACTATCTTCAGTAATAAATAACTCGAAAACGGCACAACATATCGAATTATTTTCTTAACAATTATTTCTCAGTACAGCTTCCCCCACTACTCTGATACATGCTTTTCAGACTGTTTCTGATTGCCATGTATATGTAGCAATACCAATCGGTTCCTTATACAATCCAAATGCTTAGAATATACAGGTTATCCCATAATTGGAGAGGTCGTTGTATGAACCAAACAAGTCAAAAATGTTCGGTAACCACATTCTCTAAAATGTATGTCTTAAGACCAACGAGTACTTGTTCATTGGATACAGTTAAGCTGCTTATAGGGACAGATTCTCACAGCATGTGAGCGATAGAAGAGATGTGTTTCACTAAGAGATGGGGGATGCGCTCTTGAACCGATTCATAGAGTTGAATCTTTCAAAGGAGTGAACAATCAGTGATTCCGAAAAAAAGAACGGTAGCTCCAAACGTTTCCCACGGCAGAGAGAGAGAGAGAGAGAGAGAGAGAGAGAGAGAGAGACGGAGCATATCAGCAGCGCCTCTGCTGGTCACAGCACAGTGCACGTCACACAACACAGCCAGCGCCGGCCTCTGCCCTGCTTCTACCTTGGCTGCGTGCATTGTGCAGTGCCCCATTGGATTTTGTGTTTCATATATGCCGTGCCGTCTCTGTGCGTCGTCTGCCGCGTGCAGTGTCTGGCGCAGCTTAACTTTGCATCGCACTCTGTCGGCGATCGTTTCAGTCGCACGTCCTGCTCTCTGGGCAGTTGATGCGAGCAACAGGACAGAGAGCCACCTAGCGGATAACATAGGAACTACTTGCAACAACCTGCTCGCAAGGGAACGGACGATTTGTCTCGGAGCGGGTGAGTTCACCGCTCCCCCCACCCTCGGAACTCGCCCGCTCAACGCTCACCCCACCGTTCTCGACTCTAGCCAGAGCGTTGAGCAAAGCAACTCAGGTGTCACTCTGGTCTCTGCGGTCTTAGCTCACGCAGTAATACAGCTCACGGCTCGACGTGCTCGACTCAGTGCTTCTGCATCGGAGTTCGTCTCTTCTGGATATAGTTCTTCGTAGTAATACCGCTATGTATATCACATTATTATGTTATGTATACATCATTTGTTTTTATTTTATTTTTATTTGTTTAAACTGATCAGATTAGGTTCCTGACGACTCCTCTTACTATAGGATTTTTATTATGGGCACTCGAATTTACGCTTTAATTACGAGCGAACCGATAAACGTATCGCAAAATGTGATGCACCAATATTTTCCTTGTTTTATTCTGCGTAAGGCTATATGCAGCACTTTCGTTTTACAGTCAAATTTATATATTTTTTTCTTATTCTGTTACGGATTTTGCGATTTTAGGCGACTTCGGAAGGAAATGTTCACTTTAAAAATATATGGCTTGCGATGTATTTGTATGAGGTTAATGAAATTTTAATATATTATAGCCAAATATATTGTTAATGTAAATCTCAAGTTACAACATTTTCCGATCACCCAAAAAACCACGATAGTGCAAAATAAATCAATAATCAAAAACTTTGTCATATCGTGGAAATTTCAATAAACAATACAAAATTCTTACTCATTATCTGTGTTACTTCAAAATAGGATCAAATAAGATCAAAATACAGTTATAGTACTGGAATAAACCAAGTTTAAAGGGCAATGTGCCTTCGGTTTATTTTCTATTGTAAATGAGTGGTGAGTCATGAAAAAGAGCTAATTCATTTCAGGGAGTGAACAGTTCTGATCCGATCTCGGAAAAGAACAGTTTTGCCCATCTCTAGTTTCACTCTAGCGAAGATGAACAAGTGCTCATAGCTCTTACGACTCTGTTAGTTACTTCCTTACCCGCAAGCGCAATTAGACATTAGCTAGTACACCCCTTCTCTCACCCCCCCCCTCCCCCAGCCCACCGTCTGTTGCTGCCTTGCTGCCTCTTTCTCACAATGTCACCAACTTTAATACCTAACAAGACTGAAGAATGAAAGACTTTACTCGGAACACTTCCGTTTTTACAGTGATACAAGATGAGTGATATTTAGTTTGTATGTGCGTGGCTCTGAGCACTATGGGATTTAACTGCTGTGGTCATCAGTCACCTAGAACTTAGAACTACTTAAACCTAACTAACCTAAGGACATCACAAACATCCATGCCCGAGGCAGGATTCGAACCTGCGACTGTAGCGGTCGCGCGGTTCCAGGCTGTAGCGCCTAGAACCGCTCGGCCACTCCGGCCGGTTTTATATATATATATGTATATATATATATATATATATGTTTGTGTGTGTGTGTGTGTGTGTGTGTGTGTGTGTGTGTGTGTGTGTGTTAGAATGTATGACAAAGGAATTCGTGTTGCATCGCAAGTGCTACTAACAACTTCTTCTCAGATAAGAAAGCTAACTATCCACAGTGAAGGTAGACACTTGTCTCAACACATACTTCCCCTGCATTACTTATCACATTGCGGCGCTTGCTTGACCTGCACACTGCAACCCCATTTAAAATCAAACATGTTAAAATGTGTGCACTATACTTACTGTTCATAAATCAGTTGATTGCTTCACCCTTTACCTCTGAAATCGCAGAAATTGGATGACTTGAGGCTATTAATGCTTTGTGTGTGCCACAGCTGTTAATACTAATAATAATAGTAGTAATAATAATAATAGTACAGCCCAACAATAATACTTACGTAGTTACTGCTGTGTCATGGAGTCAATTAATTCATTTATCTGTTTCTACGCGAGTAATGAAGGAATTTCTTGACCACTGCAGGTACTACCCACAATTTGCAGTAGACATTTTCTTGCGATATTTAGCATTTATTATGTGTATGCCTGACTTTTATCATCAGCGATGTACGCTAGATATGTAGACTATGTGAGAAACGTGTAACGTCCATCGCATTAATACTACTAATTGAGAAAAAATAATTACTGATTACTTATATAATTAATATTAGAGTCTTACAAAATTATGATAATAGTAACGATCTTCTGAAAACAATTTAGTTTCGTGTCTGAAACAGAATCGAATCTTTTAGTTCTTACCCCTCAGAAAGTTTCATTTTGGCCCTTACGGGTAATTACCCCAAGGTTGGGAACCAGTGTCATAAAGGTCTGCATTTAGAGCCCATGTTTACTGGACATTAAATACCTTGTATGTGTAATGATACGTATTAATTTTTTTAAATGGCAAACTACTCACTCTTCCCTCGCTTATTGTTTTTATGAGATATTCTGTTACATTTTTACTCTTGCAAAGCGTTGATGCAAATTCTTTTGCTAATGTGAGTCTTCTGTCATAAGCTACAATCGCTCGGTACATTTCCATTTTTACTGATTCTAGTCTGTCTCATCTGGTACATTTTTACATGCTGAGAAATTTAAAAGGATCGTTTCTCTTTCTCACTTACTGAGGGACCAGACCACAGAAAGCAATTTTAACTGCGTCGAGTTACAAAAGCAGTACTAGGAAACAGAACACTATCCTACACTGTCCGGGGACGTTTCCGTGAAGGCACCCTGTGTGCACATAGGGCATTCGTAGCTTGTTCTGGAGGGAAGACTGTGCTCGTTCCTACACAGCTCCCTAGATGGGAGAGGAGGGCATCTCTTGAATGCCGTGGCCCGCGTGCCCTCCTGAATTCTATCGAACATATCTGAGATTCGCTCGGAAGACGTATTGCATGCTGACCGGCCTGCACGTCTGTCGACTGTTCCAGCGCTGGAGATTGCTCTACTTGAGAAATGGCTCAGCGCTCATCAATAACGACGCTGGGGCCGTTCTACGAGGTAGCCTTTCTCTGTGACGTCAGTGCGGCTGCATCTTCAGTTACCCAGATATTTCGCTAGTGTGATAGTAGTTTTCCCAACCATTAACAGCAATTAACAGCTCAAGTCAATATATTATATTTGAAAGCGTATCTAGCTTTGTGTGATTCTACACCGTCCGACTTCTATGATTGTTTATTATTTCAAGATTTTTCTAAAAGTGTCGGGGGGAACAGTTCACAGCACATTGTGGAACATGGAGCTTTACAAACAACCCATACATCTTCACATGTTGACCCAATGGTATCATCAATTACTGCAGCATTTCGAACGGGTTCATCGAAATTTAACCGTGGTTCAATGGAAACGTTACCTGGCCTGATGAATCACGCTTCTACTTACAGTAGGTTGATGATCGTGTCAGTCTACGCCATATTCCAGGCGAACGGTTGCTCGAAACATGCACTGCGCCACGGATGTTGGCTGTCTGGGCAGTATTATGCTATAGGCAACATTCACTTGGACTTCCATGGGACCTGTGGTAGCAATCTAATGCACCATGACAGCTGTGGTCTAAGTGAGCACTTCGGCGGGGTGCCTATATCCCTGAACCCTTGATACTTCACAGACTCCACAGTTCAGCGCTAGCGGCCGTGCGAAGCGGAGGTCCGATACTTCCGCCTGTGCGGCGTGTGCGAGTGTTCGTTTACTTGTGGACTTAGTCTGCGCGCGGGCTAGTAACAACGATCATGGCGAACAAGTACAGGAAAACTACATTACGATTCAATTTCTGCAAAGACTACGAACGACCAAAGGCTTTAGCAGTGGAACGATTCATTCGGGAGGAAGTCAAGATACCGCCAAACGATATTGTCGGAATTCACCTGTCCATCATTAGTCCCACGGTGTATGTTAAGATGGTAAATGACGCGGCGTGTGAGAGAATTCTATAGGCGACAAAAGCAGGTCTCCGAATTTGCCATAGTGATGGGAATGTCGGCACGGTAACTGTAGAACATGCTGGTCTGGGTGTACGGACTATACGTGTTTTTGAGCTGCCATTTGAGCTCCCGGCTGACGAAGTTATCGAGGCTTTTAAGCCATACGGCGCGGTACATGGTCACACGACAGAACGCTGGACACAATTCGCCACGTACCCCGTTCTTAACGGAGTGAGACAGATCACTATTGATTATCAGAAGCATGTACCGTCCTATCTGACAATTGGTGGTTGTCGGGAGGTGGTGATTTACGATGGTCAACCACGTACATGTTCTGGCTGTGGCCAGGAGGGACACCTCAGGTCGAACTGTATGCAACGGCGGATTACGCAACTGCCTTCAGATGTGCGGGAGCCATCGCCGGCGATGACAGTACTACCGATCACCTATGCTAAAGCCCTCACTGCGTCCGCTGATGACCGAAAGGTCACAGCCTCGGTAGAAGATCAAGATGGCACTCTCCGAAACCTTGTAGCAGACGTCGGGATGACAGAGGATGCTGCTCCGTCGAACATACAATCTACGGGGACAACATCAGATGAGACCGAACTACCACCAAGCACACCGATAGTACACGAAGCAGTTCCAACCACTAAGGATGCTGTTCCGTCTGGAACGCACTCTGTGACGACAACATCAGTTTCGACCGAACTCCCGCCAAGTACAACATTGGGACTCGAAACACTTCCAGTTCCTACGGATGCTTTCCTGTCGAGCAGCCGTGATTCCCTACAGTCTGAGGACACGGAAGGAAGATCACGCAAACAACGTTCCCCGAAAAGGAGGAAACGGCGGCGTCGCACGACATCTTCTCGGGATGACTCCCTTTGCCCCGACGACGATGTGCCTGTGGACCAAGACGACACAACAGCCTCTACGAAACAGGATGCGGCAATGGAAACTGTTCGATCAGACCCGCAGCGGTCTGTTACATTGACGGTACCGGGACGTAGTGATGCTGAAGAGGAATCACAGCCAGTTGGCTCTCCAGACGCAGATGATGTGGCTATGCACACGAATATATCACTGCCTGAAAAGATGTGGTATGACGATATTGAGGAGGCGCCGGACGTCATACAGAGACAGCCGGCACTCACGAAGACGGCCTAATAATTGCTGAAGGTGAAGGGAGAGGGGCGAGAGAACGTCTTCTAACTCAGCCCCCAGCGCCGATGCAGAGAGATGGTGTTGCGGCGCCTCGACAGAGTGGGATTCAACGCCATGCAAACCGTATTGCGACATTAAATATAAATGACGTGCGTTCAGCGGCCAAAATACACCTACTGAAGGAAACGATTTGGGCATCTGATGTGGATATTGCTTTTCTGCAGGAAGTCCACATAGCTGCACTCCCATACATCGCTGGCTACCAATCCTATTCGTCACATTGAGATCACAATGGGAGTGGGGTGGCAGTTTGCTTGCGAGATGGCTTCCCAGTGGAAAACGTGTGTTATTCTCTGTCGGCCAGGGGAATGGCTTTCACGACGTTTGGGACACGCATCATCAATCTTTATGCACCGTCGGGATATAATCGGTGGCGGGAAAGGGCGCTATTATATGCAGAATACATTGCCCCGCTATTCCATGGACGTTATGAATGTGTAATAATTGGTGGAGATTTCAACTGTGTTCTCAGCCAGATAGACCAATGGCCGCAAGCAAACATCAGCCAGGAGTTGCGAATCGTTGTCAACGACCTTGTGCTTAGTGACACGTGTGAATTACGACATGGCGATGCACCGGGATACACTTATGTGACAAGTCATTCGGAGAGCAGATTAGATCGCATTTATACCTCACGGGCTCATGCAAATGATGTCCAGGACGCGGAACGCTGACCCTTGGCATTTTCCGATCACAGCGCTTACATCTGTACGGTGCTTCTTCCCCGTAGAGAGGTGTGGAACAGTAAGGCCCCGTGGAAACTAAACATTCAACATCTACTTGATCCTGAATACCGTCAACGGATCCTTGAGACATGGACGATGAGCGAGCAAAGGGTTGGAAGCTATGTAACGATGCTTGATTGGTGGCTGACTTGTGCTAAACCGGCGCTTCGCCGTACGTTCATGTCATATAGCAGGGAG
Organism: Schistocerca cancellata; assembly: GCF_023864275.1. Taxonomy (NCBI): domain Eukaryota; kingdom Metazoa; phylum Arthropoda; class Insecta; order Orthoptera; family Acrididae; genus Schistocerca; species Schistocerca cancellata. The sequence goes on from NC_064626.1 coordinate 969,160,164, forward strand.
ATGGCAGAATGGCGCCGCCGTACGACCGACTTTTATTTTGCAGCACTGCGCGACCTGGATGATGGTCCGCCGGGACAGGACGTCTGGATCGAACGCAAAAGGATCAAAGCTAAACTAGTGGCTTTAGCTCGGAAACATCTTCAGAGAACCATGGTGCGCGCCAGATGTCACGATACGATAAGGCACGAGATTCTTTCCATGCACCACGTCGTGAATGAACGAAAGCATCGACGACGCGTTTTGGTACGGGAATTAATTACCCGCGAGGACCGAAGAGTGACGCGTCAAGCGGACATTGTCTCTGCATTCGTCGACCATTACCAACACATCTATCGGGAAGAAGCAGCCCCTGCCGATGACCTTGACCGTATAGCCACGCACGTCTCCCGTACACTGACGGTGGAAGCCGCGGGAACCTCACTGTAAGCCATTAGCTGTGAGGAACTACATGATGCGATCGCACAAGGGCGTTGAATCGGTCTCCAGGCACTTGTGGGCTTCCTGATGAATTTTATCGAGAATTTCGCAACAAAATGGCACCGCGATGGACGGAAATGTACAACGAGATGTTAACTTCCGATGCGCCTATTCCACCGGCTTTTATGGAAAGCCTCTTGGTGCCAGTACATAAACCGAAGCCACGAATTAACGTCACACATTATCGCCCCATCACCCTGCTTAATGCCGACTATAAGATCTTTGCACGGCTGCTAGTGTCCCGACGTCGTATGTTAATTCGTAGTGTTCTCTCTCCAGAACAGACGACACCGGGTGGATCGGTGAATGTGCAAACAGCTACTGGCGAATGCCGTGATGTGATAGCGCTGGTGGAGGAGTGCGGGCTTAAAGCGGCGATGGTGGCAGTTGATTTTGTTGTATAGCTAGAGAAGGCCGAAATGCACTCGTTAAACTCAAGCAGTCTGGCGTGAGGTCTGAAACAGGATACGTAATGAATGCTATAAAGAAAAGTACGTAGCTTCTGGAATACTTAACTTTAATCCACATTTGTAGAACATTGCTCTTGATGATACAGAAGTATTATAGCAATTGCATACGGCGCCTTGCTAGGTCGTAGCAACTGTAGCTGAAGGCTATGTTAAATATCGTCTAGGCAAATGAGAGCGTAATTCTCAGTGAACCATGGCTAGCAACGTCGGCTGTACAACTGGGGCGAATGCTAGTCCGTCTCTCAAGACCTGCCGTGTGGTGGCGCTCGGTCTGCGATCACTGACAGTGGCGACACGCGGGTCCGACATGTACTAATGGACCGCGGCCGATTTAAAGCTACCACCTAGCAAGTGTGGTGTCTGGCGGTGACACCACAGATTTTGACAGCGCTTTTGATAAGGTGCGCCACAACTATCTGTACGCTGTACTGGAACAAATGGGATTTCCAGACCGTTTTACTGGTCTCATTAGAAGGATTTATGGGGGGCGCACAATCCTTGGTACAGGTTAATGGGCGTATAGCAGGGCCCATTCAAATTCGACGATCCATTCGCCAGGGCTGCCCTCTTTCGATGCTGCTGTTCGCGATAGCGTTGGAACCATTAATTGGGCGGCTAACAACTTCTCTTTCTGGAATGGAACTACGGGGCTACACCTTCAAATGTCGTGCCTATGCGGACGACCTCCTGCTGCTCGTTCGTTCTGAGGAAGAGGTGAAGACGGTCCTTGAACTGTTGTTGGACAGCAGTGAAACGGCGGGTAGTGCAGTGAACATGAACAAATCGGCGGCAATGCCGGTTGGAAGGGGCCTTACGCCGGAAGAAATCAGTCCGTTTCCTTATGTGCAACGATTCCGTTATCTCGGCATAGACTTCACCTCATCTGTAAAACATACTGCGGCAGTTAACTACCGACGTATTTTACAGACAACACGTACCATGGTCCGACAACATCTCCTACGGAGCCTTGATCCTTTGCAGCGAGTCGAGTATCTGAACACTTATGTGGTTCCTCGAATGTTGCATATTTCGCTGATCCTGCTCCTACCACTCACGCTCGGACGTCGACTTCAATCATCACTAGGCTATTTTGTGATGATTGGATCGTCCCTCAAGGTGCGATACGCAACGCTCACGCTTCCTACGGACAAGGGGGGTTCAAATGGTTCAAATGGCTCTGATCACTATGGGACTCAACTGCTGTGGTCATAAGTCCCCTAGAACTTAGAACTACTTAAACCTAACTAACCTAAGGACAGCACACAACACCCAGCCATCACGAGGCAGAGAAAATCCCTGACCCCGCCGGGAATCGAACCCGGGAACCCGGGCGTGGGAAGCGAGAACGCTACCGCACGACCACGAGATGCGGGCGACAAGGGGGGACTCAGACTTACGAATGTTCACTGCCGAGCGACGGCGCTCCTTCTAGCCACGATGTACAAGCAATGGCGTAGCGCGGGTGATTCCCTTACATTCCGCCTACTGGATCTCCTGGTTCCAGCGTCCCTCACACCTCCGGTGGCGGTGGGCAACATTACGCCACATTTTGGACATGTATCAACATTCATCGTGAAACTTAGTTATATCAGAGACGAGCTTCCGCGCACGAGACCGCCATGCGCGAAGGATTTTTATGTTTGGCTGCCACGACGGATAAGTCGTAATGTCATTGAACTCAAACACCACAGGTTGCATTGGCCGAAGATTTAGAGACAGGTGCACCAAAAATCCCTTCCTACCTTCGTTCGGGCACTGTGGTTCTTTGTCGCCTGTGGCAAGTTCAACACCAACCAACGGCTCCATGCAATTGGACTAGTGGACACTCCACTATGCACGAAATGTCGCCAAGTGGATGACGACCATTACCGCTTAACTTGCATCGCGGTGGAGGACGTCGGGCTCCTAGGAAGACAGATAGTGGCTTGCTACCTCCGTGTGACCCCGCAACATATTACACCTGCTTCCTTCTTACATCCGGAGAGTGACTACTTTCCGGCGACTAAATCACAGTCGATCATCTGGGTCAAAGGTTGGACGATCGCGTACCTCTTTGGGGATGCTGCCAAGTCGCGACTTGACTTTTGGTATTTCTTGCAGCAAGCCCACAATGAAGTTCATAGGTGGTCACACTATCGGAAAACCTTTGACAGCTATCTTCAGGCAGTCTTCCTCGACCCCCCACGCAGTTGGGATGTGCCGGGTGCAGTCGGTGTGCACATTTGACAGCTGATAATGAACCTCACGATTCTCTTACCACTCAATATGTAATGCACATACTATATCATGAAATGATCTACATGTTCCTTTCAACAGAGTGATCTTTATTGAAAATAAATAAATAAATAAAAATAAAAAACAACATCCCTGTTGCATTTTAAAAAAAGTGAAAAAATGTGGTCAGCGCGACAGAATGTCAATCCTAAAGACCCGGGTTCGATTCCCGGCTGGGTCGGAGATTTTTCTCCGCTCAGGGACTGGGTTTTGTGTTGTCCTAATCATCATCATTTCATCCCCATCGACGCACAAGTCGCCGAAGTAGCGTCAAATCGAAAGACTGGCACCCGGAAGGCCCTGATAACACGACATTCACGTTTACAGCGCAATTAGACGTTAGCTAGTACACCGCTCTACACCCCACCCCCCTCCTTCCGCACGACCACCCACTGTCTCCTGCCCCCTCTCTCTCACATTGTCACCATCCATATCACCTAAATAAATTGTAGAATGAAACGCTTTATTGGGAACACTTTTATTTTTACAGTCCTGAAAGATGAATGTATTTAGTTTGTGTGTGTGTGTGTGTGTGTGTGTGTGTGTGTGTTTGTCTCTGTGTTGAATGTGTTGGATTGAGTGACGAAGGAATTCGTGGTGCCTCGCATGTGCTGCTCGCAACTCCTGCTCAGATAAGAAAGCTAACTATCCACACTGATGGTAGACACTTCTTACAAAAAATACTTCTCCTCCATTACTCCTCTCCATTGCGGCGCTTGCTTAATCTGCACACTGCCACCCCATTTAAACTCAAACAAGTTAAAATGTGTGCACCATACTTACTGCTTGTAAATCACTTGCTAGCTGCACACCCTACTTCCGAAGTGACAGAAATGGGATGACTTCAGACTGTTAATACTTTCTGTCTGAGTACAGCGACTAATAGGAGTAGTAGTAGTAGTAGTAGTAGTACTAACAATAATAATAACAATAATATTGCATACAACCCTGTAGTAACCCTTACGTAGTTACTGCTGTGTCGTACTATCAACTAATTCATTCATCTGCTTCGAAGCGAGTAATGACGCAATTTCTGGACTACTTCAGGTACTACCTGCTATTTGGAGAAGACATTTTATTGAAATATTTAGCATTTGTTATGAATATGTCTCAGTTTTTGTATCAGCGATGTAGGGGCAAAACGAGGCATATGTGTGTATTGGGTGGATTATATGAGGAACCCCTGTAACCTCCTTCGCTTTAATACTACCAACTGAGAAAAATTAATTACTGATAACTTAAATAATCAATATTAGAGACTTTCAAAACTGCCATAACAGTACCGATCTTTTGAAAACAATTTAGTTTCATGACAGAAACTAATAATTTAGTTTTTACACGTCAGAAATCTTAATTTTATCCCTCAGGTGTAATCACTCCACTGTCCTACATGATGAAGGCAGCAGAATGAGATTTTCACTCTGCAGCGGAGTGTGAGCTGATGTGAAACTTCCTGGCAGATTAAAACTGTGTGCCGGACCGAGATATTCCCCCCTGCGGGTTCGGGGGTGAGAATAAGCCCGCGGTATTCCTGCCTGTCGTAAGAGGCGACTAAAAGGAGTCTCACATGTTTCGGCCTTATGTGACGGTCCCCTCTCGGGTTTGACCTCCATCTTTCTAAGCGAGCCAATTGGGGAAGGGCGCCTTACATGGTGCACTGTATCCGTCGTGCATTGAGACCTTTAGCCGGCTTTTTCGTCGTTGCAATGGTGTCCCGTTCGTTTTCCATCTCTTGGGCGAAGATACGTCCCTGGGTGCGATTACCACACTGCACTCTGCAGTATTAATTTTAACTGCGACGACGACCTTGGACATTTTTGCACCTAAGATCCAGCACGGTAGCCAGTCCGTTGTGGTGGGGCCGCCATGTAGCCTGTTGGTTGTAGTCCCCTGACAACACAGGGATCGCTCTACTGATGCCTGCGCTGTTAACTCCCCACGTATGCCAAGGAGTAGATGCCCATCTCCCTCGGGCATTGGGACTCCGGGCAATGGCCATCCTGCCAGGTGGCTATTGCTGCGGCTGGGTGGCGCCCGTGGGGAGCGCCCTTGGTCGGAGTAGGTGGCATCAGGGCGGATGACCCGCAATGAAGCGTGGTACAGCTTCTCTCGCTGGTGGGCCTCCACCAGCAGTCTCTAAGCGATCGAGGTCTAACCTCAACGGCAGGAAATACGAACCACGATCATTTCTCTCCCTGGCCACTCCATGGGAGGAACGTATGGCAAAAGAAGGCAGTGGAGAATATTCACCCCGGTTCCTTGTGTGTACACGAGTTGATGGGGAATCGTTTATGTCGACCAAGCCCCAGTTTTTTGTGGAGCATTTAGAGGACAAGTTCGGGGAGGTGGAGGGCTTGTCCAAAATGCGGTCTGGTTCCGTACTCATCAAAACAGCATCCTCTGCCCAGTCACGGAGGTTGCTCAATTGTGACAAGTTGGAGGATGTTTCCGTTAGCATCACGCCGCATAAGAGTCTCAACATGGTCCAGGGTATTATATTCCACAGGGATCTACTTCTGCAGTCCGACGATGAATTACGCGCCAACCTCGAACGACGAGGTGTTCACTTCGTCCGGCGCATCCATCGGGGTCCGAGGGATAATCAGGTAGCCACCGGTGCCTTCATCTTGGCGTTCGAAGGTGATGTTTTACCCGAAAAGGTCAAGGTGATGGTTTACCGTTGTGATGTGAAGCCATATATCCCTCCTCCGATGCGGTGTTTTAAGTGCTGGAAGTTCGGGCACATGTCATCTCGCTGTACTTCCAGCATCACCTGTCGGGATTGTGGCCGTCCTACCCATCCTAATAGTCCATGTGCCCCGCCTCCTATATGTGTTAACTGCGGAGAACACCATTCCCCCTGCTCGCCGGACTGTAGGATATTGCAGAAAGAAAGGAAGATAATGGAATATAAGTCCCTGGACCGCCTGACCTACCCTGAGGCTAGACGGAAATATGAGAGGCTCCATCCTGTGGCAATGACGTCAACTTACGCTGCTGCATCGACGTTTCTCCCATCATCACGAATTGGCTCTAAGACTGGTCAGCATCCGCCAGCCCCCTTGCTTGTGTGGGGCACTTCACAACCTGTTGGTCCTGCTCCATCTACGTCAGGAGCAACACCCCCCAAACCATCGGGGACATCAGTTCCCCCTTCCCAGCTGGAGAAGAGTAAGACTTCTTCGGCTACTCTCGCAAGGAAGGGGACCCTTGGGGACCTCCCTTCGCAAGTTCCGGCCAGCAGCACAGCAGACACCCGCAAGTGGCTCAAACAACCACCTGTCCCTGGTCGTAGGGCCTCACGGTCGTCCTCCGTCCCTGAGACTGACCCTGTACAGCCCTCCAAGCCTGAACCACCGAAGGCACAAAGAGGGAAACAGAAACAGAACCAGAAGAAAGTCCCAAAGAATACCAACATTGCGGTGGCACCTGTCCCACCGCTTCCTACAAGCTCTGCGTCTGAGGACGAGGTGGAGATTCTGGCGTCCGCTGAGGACCTCGATCTCGCCGACCCTTCAGACGCAATGGCAAGCACTGGCACAGGTGCTCAATCGGAGGCAGCAGGTGACCCAGCGGCGTAATCTGCCTACCCAGTCCCGTCACGCCTTTCTCAGACATGGACAATACCATCCTCCAGTGGAACTGCAGCGGTTTCTTCCAACATCTAGCTGAGCTGCGCCAACTTATCAGCCTTCACCCTTTCTTCTGCATTGCACTTCAGGAAACATGGTTTCCAGCAATGCAAACCCCCGCCCTCCGTGGCTATCGGGGTTATTATAAAAACCGGGTAGCTTATGAAAGGGTGTCTGGTGGCGTCTGCATCTATGTCCTTAACTCTCTCCACAGCGAGTCTGTCCCTCTACATACAACTTTAGAGGCTGTCGCTGTTCGGGTGTGGACGCCACAGACTGTTACTGTCTGCAGTCTTTACCTTCCACCAGAGGGTGATGTCACGCAGCATGTCCTGGCTGTCCTGATAGCCCAATTGCCGCCACCTTTCTTGTTACTGGGCGACTTTAAAGCCCATAACCCTCTGTGTGGTGGGTCAGTGCCAACAGATCGAGGCGCCACTATTGAGCATTTATTGGCGCAGCTCGATGTGTCGATCTTAAATGACGGTGCCTCCACACACTTCAGTGTGGCGCATGGCACATACTCCGCCATTGACCTATCGCTCTGTAGCCCTAGCCTCTTACCGTCTGTCCAATGGGGTGTGCATGACGACCTGTGTGGTAGTGACCATTTTCCAATCTTTCTGTCACTGCCACGGCGCCACTCTTCTGGGCGCCCCAGCAGATGGGCTATGAATAAGGCTGACTGGGACTTGTTTTCCTCCACTGCCACTATTGAGCCTCTCTCTCGTGATGACATTAATGCGGTGGTTCAATCAGTCACCACCGGCATCGTTACTGTCGCCGAATCTGCCATTCCCCGTTCTTCAGGGTCCCCTCGGCGGCGGACTGTGCCTTGGTGGTCGCCTGCGATCGCTGCAGCGATTCAAGATCGCCGGCGGGCGCTCCAGCGTCACAAGCGACATCCCTGCCTTGACCACCTCAGCACCTTCAAACGGCTGCGTGCGCGGGCCCGCCGCCTGATCCGGCAAAGCAAGCAGGAGTGCTGGGAGCGGTATGTGTCCACCATTGGCCTCCATGTCTCTCCATCGCAGGTGTGGGCCAAGATCCGACGCCTCTACGGCCATCGGACCCCAGTCAGCGTCCCTGCGCTCTCACTGAATGGGGCAGTTTGTACAGACTCCGACGTCATTGCAAGCTGCTTGGCGGAGCATTTTGCTTTGAGTTCCGCTTCTGATAATTACCCCCAGGCCTTTCGCTCCATTAAAGAGCGGATGGAACGTCGAAGCCTTTCTTTTCGTACCCACACTTCTGAATCCTACAACGCTCCATTCAGTGAGTGGGAATTTCACAGTGCCCTTGCCGCTTGCCCTGATACCGCTCCTGGGCCAGATCGCATCCACTGTCAGATGCTGAAACACCTTTCAGTGGACTGCAAGCGACGCCTCCTCGACCTTTACAACCGTCTCTGGGTCGAGGGTGAATTTCTGTCGCAATGGCGGGAAAGTATTGTCATCCCCGTTTTGAAACCTGGAAAGAACCCTCTGGAGGTAGACAGCTACCGCCCCTTAGCCTCACCAACGTTCTTTGCAAGTTGCTTGAATGGATGGTGAGCCGGCGCCTGAATTGGGTGCTGGAGTCTCGGGGCCTTCTGGCTCCGTCTCAGGGTGGGTTCCGGAAAGGCCGCTCCGCCACCGACAATCTGGTGAGCCTGGAGTCGGCCATCCGTACTGCCTTTGCCCGCCGTCAGCTCCTGGTCGCTGTCTTTTTCGACATGCGGAAGGCGTACGATACGACATGGCGTCATCACATCCTTTCTACGCTTCATGGATGGGGTCTTCGGGGCCCTCTGCCGTTCTTTATCAGAAATTTTCTGTCGTATCGTACCTTCCGTGTGCAAGTCGCGTCCTCGTATAGTTCCTCCCGCGTCCAAGAGAACGGGGTACCACAGGGCTCTGTACTCAGTGTCTGCCTGTTTTTAATTGCAATAAACGGTCTCGCTGCGGCAGTAGGAAATTCTGTCTCCGCTTCCCTGTATGCTGACGACTTCTGCCTTTACTATAGATCTATTAGCATTGCAGCAGCTGAACGTCAGCGACAGGGCGCAATCCGCAAGGCGCAGTCTTGGGCTGTAGCGCGTGGTTTTCAGTTTTCGGCTGCCAAGACCCGCGTTATGCATTTCTGCCGGCGCCGAACGGTCCATCCTGAGCCGCTGCTTTATCTTGGCGGCGAACTTCTTGCTGTGGTGGAGACCCACAGGTTTTTGGGTGTACTTTTTGATGCCCGGTTGACTTGGCTGCCTCATATCCGGCAGCTTAAACAAGCGTGTTGGCGGCATCTCAACGCTAGCTGGGGCGCCGACCGATCTACCCTGTTGCGGCTCTACCAGGCGTTAATCCAGTCCCATCTGGATTATTGGAGCCTGGCTTATGACTCAGCATCCCCATCTGCGTTGCGGGTGCTGGACCCAATTCTCCACAGCGGGATACGCCTTGCCACTGGTGCTTTCCGCACCAGCCCTGTGGACAGCATACTAGTGGAGGCAGGTGTCCCTCCACTGCGGTTACGATGCCAACAATTACTTGCTGCTTATGCTGCCCATGTTTTTGGCTTGCCCGGGCATCCAAATTACCGTGCCCTGTTCCCGCAGTCAGTCGTCCATCTGCCAGAACGTCGGCCCCGGTCGGGTTGTCCAATCGCCGTACGCGTCAAAGAGCTTCTCTCCGGGATTAGGGTTTTCACTGTTCCACCTCCTTTCCGGGCCACTTTGCGTACACCCCCTTGGTGTGTTCCTCGCCCTTGCCTTTGGCTCGACTTGGCATAGGGCCTGAAGGACTCAGTCCCTCCAGAGGCCTTCAGCCGCTGCTTTTATTCCATCCTGGCCACGTATCAGGGCTCTGTCATTGTTTACACTGATGGTTCGATGGTTGCTGGTCGTGTTGGGTATGCGTTAACTCTAGGGGACCATTCCGAACAACGTCCCTTGCCAGATGGCTGCAGCGTTTACACTGCTGAGCTGGTTGCCATCTTCCGTGCCCTAGTGTATATCCGCTCCTGCTCAGGTGAGTCCTTCGTTATCTGTAGCGATTCCCTGAGCGGTTTACGAGCTCTCGACTAGTGTTTCCCTCGTTCCCGTCTGGTGATGGCTATCCATGAGTCCCTGCATACTCTTGCGCGTTGCGGCCGCTCTGTGGTCTTTGTGTGGACCCCCGATCATGTCGGTATCCCGGGCAATGAACATGTTGACCGCCTGGCGAAAGAGGCCACGAGACAACCGTCTCTGGATGTTGGCCTCCCAGAGACTGATTTGCGGGCAGTCCTCCGCCGAAAAGTTTTTGCGCTTTGGGACGCTGAATGGCGCGATCGGATCACGCCCAATAAACTCCGTGCCATTAAGGAGACGACGACTGTGTGGTGGTCATCCATGCAAGCCAACAGCAGAGACTCAGTCGTCCTTTGTCGGCTCCGCATTGGCCACTCCCGGCTAACACAGTTATTTACTGCGCAGGGAGGACCCTCCTGTATGTCGCTGCGGGGCGTCTTTGACAGTGGCCCACATTTTGTTGGCCTGCCCCCTTTTAGCTGTGGTCAGGCAGACATTTGCGCTGCCTGATACGCTCCCTGCCCTTTTATCTGATGACCCTGTTATGGCTGACTTACTTTTACGTTTTATTCGGGCAGGGGGTTTTTATTCTTTAATCTGAGTGTTTCTGTTTTATTTTATTGTTTTGTGTTGATTCTGGCCTTTGGCCTACGGTTTTAAACTAAGTTTTTAATGTGTTTTCGGTGGTTGGCTTTTCCTTTTTATTTGTTCCTATGGTCGGCCAACCACCGTCACACTCCGTGTGATTTTATTTCGTTTTGTCTGGTCCTTGTCTATGTTTCTTTTGTTCTGTGTCGTCTGTCTCCTATTCTGTTGAACATTTATTATTCTCTGTGGATATTTTTAGTATTTTGGAAAAAGGGACCAATGACCTCTGCAGTTTGGTCCCTTTAATCCTTAAACAAACCAACCAACCAACCGTTTTGCGGGCAAGTGCGCTTCCATCTGAGCTACCCACGCATGACTCACTACCCGGCCTCAAACATTCAATTCTCTTCTGTGAAGTTTGGAAGGTAGGAGACGAGGTACTGGCAGAACTGAAGCTGTGAGTACGGGTCGTGAGTCGTGCTTGGGTAGCCCAGATGATAGAGCACTTGCCCGTAAAGGCAAAGGTCCCTAGTTCGAGTCTCGGTGCAGCACACCGTTTTAATCTGCCAGGAAGTTTCACGCTGAAGGTATCTCGCTACAGGATAATCGCCCGTATCACAAGGGGAGAGTCATGCTATGTGCTAGGAAAGCATGATGTTGAACTGACACTTCCTGATGTGAGCCAAAGGGAATACATGAGTACCGCTATCTGCTGCCAGACCTGCGCTCACAAACCGGCGGCCCGTAATTTACGGGAATTCCTTGCGTAGACACCAAGTGCAACAGATATCCCGTCACCCACCAAGGACTTGTTAAATCCCTGCCACAATGAATTGCTGCTGTATTACGTACCATATGGCTGGCAAACTGCCATGTTGGAAAACCCTACTGTTTTGTCAGGATGCAGACCGAGGACCTATACAGCGTCGTTGGGCGCAATAAAACATTATTCAAGAGTATTCAATTCACTATACAGAATACAAGTCGTGTCGCGACTTCTACGACGGCTCGTGTCCTTGTAATCCGAAGAATTCAACAGTCGAGTCACGGCTGACGAGGACGCTGCATCAACTGAAAGTGAAGTCGATGACTTCCTGGAGCTGCGGTTTACCGACCGCAGGCGAGTTACGCCCAGACCCAGTGGCAGACCTGCTTGGAGATGTCAGTGACCGCGACCTGTGTGTTTGACTCACACGCCGTTTCTGGGAGTACTCAATCCCTCCCAGACCAAGGCGCGGGTTTTCCCCTTCGGCGGGCGGTGATGCCGGATGCCGTGACGTGCCGAAGTCTGACACGGCCTGCTGGTACGGGCGAATAGGCCGAAACTGGCGTAGGGCAGATCCTACCCTGGACTGGAGCAGTGCTCGTAGACCAATTTGACTACCCATCAGTGCTGGCTACTGTGCTCACTTCATTACTTGATGCTGGACTTCATTATCCACAGCTGACACAGGATGTTACCGTTCCATAACCAGAGAATCGATTGGAAACGACATGAACGTCATCGATCCTATTCATCGAGTGATTTAAGTTACTGGGGTTGGAGTATTTATGTCGTTGAGGAGAGGCTCCACTCTATGACTTCATTCGTAATGACTGAATCGATTATACTCTTCTAAGTTGTCAGCGGTCTTGAATTACGCTATATTCGCTTAACGAATTTCTCACAGTGTTTTTATTGCTTGGTAAATTTCTGCAAGGTGAAGTTATTTCCTGTCTAATGTTTTTTACATAATGTTGCAAGAGTAACGAAGGCAGTTGGGTTTGTGCTCCTCTACCCATTCTCTGCTGAGCCTACTCGCAGTCACACACAAACATGTCGAGCTTGCTGTCTTCCTGACCGAGTAACGGTGACGAAACGTTTACGCTTCCCGACTGGTGACTGGATACTTCGCGCGACTGAGAAACGCCGCCTGTTTTAAATCAGAAAATTTTACTCTCCCGTTTCCTTCTAATTTATTGTGTAACATTACCAAAAACTGACCAACACGCAATCAACCAAATGATTGTAATGTTTTGACTCGTCTGCGTAATTTTCAAGTACTCAAGTACGAAGCCTCAATGTATGCTTTTTTGTGATGTCTCGTAATTACATTTTTTTTAGAGAGTAGTGGCATACCTTTTGCGCTGGATTGCTTCTCATTTCCAGGGAAGTGGAACACGTTCTCCTTTCACATGACATTGTGATTACTGACTTTTTCTTAGAGATATTATTTTCTGTCCATATCTAGGCCAGTTACTCAAAATAACGTCTTTTAAAGTAAGGGCGAATACTTTTATGAGTAGCTGGCGGTTATTGGTAAAGTGCAGCTACTCACAGAGGTCCATTGTTGGCTATAATTATCATATGACAGCGAAACTTGGTAGATATTCAAATACATTAAAGCGGAAGCTACTTACACTGGAAAAAATTAGTTCCAGTTTTGACCAACAGGTGCAAACCTGCCGCTGCGAATGCAAGAAAGACGCTTAGAAATGTTTCCGCATGTAATGGATCAGGAACGCAACTGGGGCAGGAAAGGTCAAACAAGTGAGAAAGGCATAACGCTGATTTTATTATTTACCGCTACTTAGACAATTTGTGCAATATGAGCACCAAAGACGTCAACCAGATGCTGTACACCGCCCGATTTGTGTCTGGTAGGCAAAATTAGAACTAATTTTTACCAGCGTAAATCGGTTCTGCATTAATTCATTAACATATCTACCACGTTTTGCTGCCATACGATAATTACAGTCCACACTGGGCCTCCGTGAGTAGCTGCACCTTAATTATAACCACAAAGTATAAGACTGACCAGCTTATAGTAATACGAATATACTTTATTTTTTCGTATATTACTGAATATCAGGTATTTCAGTGTAGAAACATTGTCATCTGAATGCGTCTGAGATGGGGGATGAAATTTATGGCTCCTACTGGAAATCCTCACTATTAAATAGGTTCTTGATCCTTTTTCCACTGTCCCCGTTGCAGCTTCCCTATTAAGGGCAAAAATATTTGATTTTAAACATTTCATATAATTATTGAGCAAATTCAAAAATTTTAAATGCTGCCTTAAACTAGTTTTTAAGTGGTATAATCTTATGTTACGGATTAACGCAGTAAGAGAAGTATCAGAGTTAGAAGTTGTGCATGTGTCTTGCGGCAGTGTAACTCACGGCGCTAAAATTACTCAGCTTATATTCATCCAGTATTTGATAATTACACCACTTAACGACTTACAACAAACTGTACACTCTTTCCAAACATTTTGTTGTTGACAACACCCACAAAATAACAAAAGGGTAAAAGTTTTTTACTACATTTCCCTTGTTCATGCAGTAAAAGTTCAACATCATGCATGAATTTCTCACTTGCTAATAAAGTCGACAATGCTTCACAATTGCTAAATATGTGTAAGAATTAGATATGTTCTGATATCCTTTCCCCCTCTCTCCGTCCATCTACTCCTCGCCCCCCCCTTTGTCCATCGCTTCCTCCTCCCTATCTCTCTGTCCATCACTTCCTCCCCCCCTCCCGACTCCCTTTGTCCATCACCATTTCCCCTTCCCCCTATCTCTCTCCACCTTCTCCTCTCTCGTCTCTAGTCCATCTCCTCCTTCCCCCTCTCTATGTCCATCAATGCCCCCCGCTCCTCCCTCTGTTCGTCTCTCACTGACTCTGAACGTTGTTGACTACCATTACCAAAGAAACCTTGACGAGAATTCAAGTCGTTAAAAATGAATGTATAAACTGGTTGGGATCGTTTGCATACAGGGTATGAGAGACACCTCCTGTTGCTAGATCAGTTAAGATAGTAGCTATAATGACAGAATTAGCATAATTTTCAGCTGCAAACGGGTATGATTAGAAGGTTTCACGCTATTCAGATTCATACTAGTCTTCTAATCATAGCCGTAAATATACCTTTCCTGTTCTCTTGAAACCAACTACCAGGAAGAAAATAAAACAGCACACAATTGTGAAACCGGTAAAAACTTGTTTATTCTTAAGAAGGAAGAAGTTGTATGAGAAATAATTTAACTAATGTTTTAACTGCGTTGATACCGTTGTAAAAAAAATTACTGCGAGGAAAAAAACGAAGTCGCGCATTTTCACTGTACAGCATAGCACTCTGTTTTATTTATCGTTGTGGCTTGTGATAAAATCCTGTACATTGTTTAAAATAATATGGCTTATGCACGTCTAATTCATTAGTAGAGTATCGCGTAAAAATTTCACTGTACAGCATAGCACCCCGTTTCCTTTCTCGTTGTCGGTTGTAATAAAAACCTGTACGTTGTTTAAAACAATATGCCCTATTCACGTCTAAATGATTAGTAGAGTATCGCGTAAAAATTTGAGGTAAGTCTGTGAAGAACTTTTCGAGATTTTAGGTACCACGTTTCCCCTTTATACAGTGTCTATACATACTTCTATGTACCACCGAGCGGTTATAAGCTTATGGTGTAAAAACGTGAAGTAAATCGTTCAAGAACTTTTCGAGACTTTTACTAACAACTTTAAACACCGACATATCTTTTTGAAAAAGTGTGGATTAATTCTTTACTACTAAATCTATTCGCAACGCTTTTTTCAGGCAGTATCCACATATAACAAGGAACGTACGTGCCAAATTATGTTGTTGTACAACTCATAGTTCAGGAGGTCTGACGTCATAAATATTGATATGCGGAAAAACTAGTTTTCCCTTAAAACGGAGCGATAATTACCAAACTATTTTCATCCAGCGTTTGAAAAAAAGAGAAATTTCTGACTTTACATATAATTTTGAACCTTTCCAGAACTTTTTCTCGTGTACATCTCTTAAATTCCAGTTTTTAGCACGTTAACTCATTTGTAAATTAACCAGACGCTTCAAGTTCTTTCATACATGGGAGTTCGATTTGTTGAAGAATGTAAGGTTTCCCGTTTGTTCAGAAACCAGGTATTCCACAATGTGACGTAGGCACTTGAATATCGTCGCTGGCGGATATTTCTTTTTCCAGATTTTGAAAAGAGTCCGACTCGGGTCTGTAATGATGAATAACGAGTGTTAGATGTTACCTAGAGTTGAAAATACGTAAACCTGCGCTGGTGAAAAGTAAAATTAAAATATATAATTTTAATTTATTGTAGCACAACTGGATGTGATAAGTAATCTCAATTCTTTCATATTGAAAGGTATCTGAACAGGTTATTGGAGTACTGAATGGCAACAGAAGCACTTCTTTCCTCATTTCGCAAAAAAATGTACAAACGTTCGTCGAAGAAAAACGAGTAACACCGATTACCCTTCATCGACGTTCGCCCAGTATGTCGCCAGTCCCCTTCACAGCATGCTGAATTCTAAGTGTCGAAGAAGAAGATCAGTTCTGAAATCCCAAAACACGATTTGTGTTGTCACGTACCTAATGAATGGCCTAAACTTTATTTTCCACGTGCATCCGATTTAGCTTTGCTGTTTTCTTAAAAGCAGTGTACATTTGGCTCCAAAAATCGTTAATTGCACAATGAAATTAGTTACAGAATACTAAGATTGTTTCTTTGAAAAATATTAAGACAGACCTAATTCCTCTCCATCTCCACCTGCGATAGCCATTCCGCGTCTGATATCAACATCGTTGACAGGACGGTAAACCCTAATGTTTCTTGTAAAGCCACACTGGATATTGATTTAAATGATATAAAGTATCAAGGGCATTATATCATTATAAACTACGCTTTAAATTTGGCAACGGTTCAGCCACCTGAACGATTATGGGAACGAGCTGAAACTTAGATCATGGTGACCTCACAGGGATTTAAACAAAATTCTTCTGTAATACGAGTCCAGTGTCGTAACATCACTACCACTTATCACGGCTTCCGTGTTGACGGTGAGAGCCAAACCGTGCTGATTTACATGTTAAAATAAATTCAAATGGGATTGAGTACATGGTATTGACAGCGGATTCTGTTTTTTGTAAGGTATACATTCACCACGTGTAAAGTTACACGTATGTAGACGAGCTAATCGGCCGCCTGGGACTGGTTCAAGGTAAGATGAATTTGTTGCGCAGTTGAAGACTTGCAGGCCCTAGGGTTCAGGACACGACGCTGGAGGTTTAGCTAGGCGGCCAGTACGGGCGGGTCCTGGTGCAAGGAGTGTGTGATCGGAAATGGACAAATTCCAGGAGGGGGTTTTTGATGCTTGAGAGGACAGACAGCACTCTAAGAATGGCGGAGTATCAGACAAACTGAAAGATGGCTAATTTACAGCTCCCTGAGATTCGACTATAGCTGAAATCAAATATTAATACAATATGAAGACATTTGCGATGTCAAAAAAAGTAAGGCACATTCATTGACACAACTGTATCTCAGTATCTTTAAAGCTACAGGAGTTAATATCTCACAAAAAAATAAACATTTTCACAAGGACCCTCTCAATTAACTATTTTTAATCACTTCATGCAGTTTCAATAAACCTTATCTCATATGATAGCATTGTACTATAGATATCATCCCTGAAAGTTACATATCTTATCTATTTATTTATTTACGACGTCTTCTATATCTGTTTCATTGTGAAAATGTTTTTCAGAACATCACATCAGCCACAACAACACAACGCATGAATACAACATGTGAACCTCATATTTTGTCATAATAGTGTAATTATTTAATGAGAAATTTTCCTATTTTGCATGCAAATTTATTGAAATGTTGACCGCAGGTGCTCTTAGAAAAATTTGTTCAATTAAAAGTGGTCAGTCGCGTGTGTTTGCAGACACAAAAGTCGAAAGAGAACCAACTGACGCTTCTGTCAAGAAGGAATAAACAACTGTTTGAATAATATTTAAAGACAATCTTTTGTCATTTAACGTGAGCACACTTGCGCAAAAACCTGGATTATTTGTTTATGTACCAACTATTAATTATGTCTAAAGTAAATGAAGGGAGTGGAAACGAACGTTTATGACATTTCTATATTTAAATACTTGTGTAACGTATTAGTTTAGTCTGGAAGGTGGTCAAGATGAGTCAAAAGATTTCTGTAGAGCGAAAGAAGATGCATAGACTATTATACTGTAGGGTCACAGCTACAGTGTGTTATTTGCTGCGAATTAGCTGCGGCCATGAAAGCAGACGTTCGTTGCTCGACCGTATGACTGCATCTAGATATTCTTTGTAAACAGAGCCATTCATAGCTCAAGTACCTAAAGTATGAGTAACAACTGGAAAAGCTATAACTGTTTTGCTCATATGGGATGCTGTTAGGAAGAGCTACTACATTAGCATTAAACCGTTAAGTACTGTGGCAGCAGAGGTATTAGCTTTGTGAGATAAATATCAGTATTAATTTTGTAGTGTGCATTTTGTTAGATCTCCATCTTAATATGACGTTAAGAAACGTCTTGACACGCCTTTCTTGTTTTTATCCGAATTTAAAGCATCTGTTTGCTAACTTCAGGAGAAGGTACAACTACTACTACATAAAACATATTTTTGATGGCAGAAAATACATGTACGTGTCTCATTAATTCTTTAAGATAGCAGAAAACAACTGTCTCTTCATTTTAACCTTGTTTTCCTAAAGACCTTGAGCTTTATAATTAATCACTATACGTGGATACTTAATTCAATATGGTGTTCTTAGCATACATTATTTATGAGATCCTTTTCGTATCTTATGTGTGGTTTTGTATATGGCTTAATTGTTCGCAGAAAGCTAGGTTCTACAGAATACTTAAGCCTGAATTTTTTTATTATCTTGCATGTAAAATTCTACTGGATGTAGCCACATTCACATTTACGTAACTTGTTTTTCGCGGCTTTGTTTGCGTAATCGAGCCGATATCCCATTACAGTGAAAATCATATTTAGGCACAGCAAGAACACTCCCTGTTATGAGCCGTTTTCTGTACCAAGAGGTATTAACATGTTGTCAGGACTCATTACAGCTGGTATTTTATTTTCGAGCTAAGCTGGTTTCCTTCTCCTGCACTGGTTGTATGTGTAAGACATAATGACGAACTAGTATTCACTTTCAATACGTTGGACGAAGTAAAAGGGAAAAACGAAAAAGCATCAATAAACATGACTAGTAGGGTACAACAGACGAGTATTTAAAAATAGTCTTACTAAGCCGAGAAGTGGAGAACTAACAGGTCAAAAATAGAAAAGCAGCACATCTCACAGCCGACAGCTTACCAGTCGTGCTTTTACCATTTAAAACAAGCTGAAATATATCTCATAGGAACCAACGTATCTGTTAATATTCAGTCTTGATCAATAGGTTTCTGCTCCAGATTTCTGAATAATATCTGAACCATGCATCACACCTAGTTGGGGTATCCTACCAGGTTCATATAACTCGCGAAGAAAGTCTGGAGAGACAGGAAATAAGTTAATCATTACCGGCTTCACCTAATACTTGTTTAAGAAAACAAAATACGAAATCGAATCATAGTTTGTATAGTCTTTGTCCTCTTCTTCAAATGATTCGTTGAAAAGGAAAAACAGAAAATCCCTTGAATCCAAACAAGTTTTCCGATTTTCTTACTTTAATCAGTACGTGATGTGTTCACGATCGTATGTTTGTAGTATGTAAAGAACGAATTACAGAATACAATTGTTGCTTATTGTATATCATTTTAAATTTCAATACAGAAGTCACTTCAAAGCAATGTCCAGAGATCATCTCTGAATTCGTGCAGATAGCGTAAAGCGCTGTAGATAAGTAGCTATTTTATACACATTTTGTGAGAGGGCTTCTCTTACTCAACACATTCAAATAGAGTTAAGAAAATACAACCACACTCTAAGCTCTATAGTTTATTCCGTAGCTGTTTGATACACTTGGCATTATAGCTGCGACAGCGCGAAGTTATTGCTTTCTTTAAAACAACGTTTTTCCACGTTTGTGGTACCACCAGTCCTCCGCAGCGGAATCCACACCTTCATTGGATCATCCCCATCGCAGCAAACACACCCACACGCCTTCATTGCAGTTCAGATATTTCCCATGACCGCTGACTGCCTTAACTGGGACAGCCATGTCTCGCGCATACTGCTCTCTCCAGTTCAGCCGAACACGGGCATTAATTTGGCGCTCAGCGCTCCTTCCACTTCTGGGCTTTGCACTCACCCCCGTTACCGCAGCTTCTAATTAACGCCAACTGCCTCTTCCTTCCCGGCGAAAGCACTGCACCCGCATCTGCAAATGACTCCCGAAAACAGATCACAGTTCCAACTTTTCCTCCCCACCGAA
The DNA here is from genome assembly GCF_023864275.1 of Schistocerca cancellata. Lineage (NCBI taxonomy): Eukaryota > Metazoa > Arthropoda > Insecta > Orthoptera > Acrididae > Schistocerca > Schistocerca cancellata. Next base: position 969,179,887 of record NC_064626.1, read on the forward strand.
AACTTCGCCGCCTGCCACAACCGCTAGAAATCAACGATTCTCCAAGCCGCGGCAAATTCTCAGCTCCCTGTCCCCTCCTTTCTTCAAGGAACAGCTCCACAACCATTTCACACAACCGGCGTATTAGGATAGACTGTGATAATGTCTTCCACTCCACTGTTGGGGATCGTTTTCTCTGCTGTTACGACAGAACCAGTTATGCAGCTTTCCTTTCAGAGGATCTTCAAGAAGCGCGTACGAAATCCCATTGCAGGCGCTAAACCGCACCAAGTTCTTTCATAGCCCGTTTATTGATTAATGCAAGCGGAGACACCCTCATTAAGGGCTGCGAATGCTGCGGGAAGATTTTCAATGTTTGTCTTCTCGTGAGATTACCCGGTTCCAGGCATCGCGTTGCAAACGCAGCTGTTCATTAAGCGCCCCACGAAACAGAGGCAAGACTTTCGGTGTTTGTCTTTTCTTGAGATTAAAGCACAGCGCCTAGAGATTTACTGCGTAATGCTTGGAGCACCAGACGTAGGCACTGCTCTGAATTCTCAAGTTGCCGTGCCTTATCGAAGAATTTAATTTTACCACCGCGTGGATATAACTTGAAATATTAGCGATCTTATCTTAAAGAAGCCACTTGTGAAATGAGGACATATAACTTAAAACAGATTTACAAAGTTTGTAGTACCGGATGACACCAAATTAAAGCGTTATACAGTTGAAACGTCCAGTAAAAATATGTCTGACCACATTTCATCAGCATGAGTTCTTGAAAGATTACGAATGTGAACGTACTACAGTTCACATTCTCTCACGGAAGAAATATGCTAAAAGCAATCGATAACAATCTTTGCCAGTTGGTGGCCGAGGACGATACAGTTCGTATACATTTGCACCTACAAACATTCAAAGATAGATCGGTTTATGATTGTTTCTAACTAAAGACTCTTAGGTTCTCTAACCTAAAAGATGGCTCTCGTGTAATGTTACATACAGTTTCAATACAGAATAAGATTACTTGAAGTTTGGTATTTAATTTCAAACCATTCACTTTAAAGGTATTACAGTTAATTTTTCCGTCGATGCTTGACAAAACATGTTAATAATACTAAAAACGAAAGCACTTACATATGTTCTAACTAACTATATTTTTTTGGATCACTAACCGGCTTTCGGTTTCTTAATCCACCTTCAGGTGACAACTAAATGTCACAAACACAGATAAACATGATGTTCGACTTACACAGACATTATTTGCACAGAAGATACAAAAATGACTAAGTGTCTATGCATAAAAACATTACAATAAATACATTAACTGAAGAAGGGAACAAACAAAGCTTTTATGTGAAGATAAATTTTAAAGAAATATATAACAAATGAAACAAAATTGCAGTTTGAATCTAGTATTTGTAAAGAAAACAGGTTTGTAGTTGCACGTTTTTTTGCGAAATAGTATGTAATATTGCAAATATATGCAATTTCGCGACAGGCTTTGTAACTATTGTGTGGTTGCTGTTGGCTGGCGTACAGAAGTTGTTTAACATCATTCATTTTCTTTTTTCGTAGAATATCATCAATCCGGACAGAGCTATAGATATTGCTGGAAGCGATCTGTTTGACGGTTTATAGTTCTATTTGAAAGGCTGATTTGGATAGTGGAATAGGTATGAGGCAATGCGCCATTGAATTCAAAGTTGAATATTTGTGACTTGGTGGATGCTTGGTGCTTTCTGGTATTATCAGTAGCTATGCTTTTCCTGTAAATGCTAAATACTTGTTTTCTTGTACTAATATATATTAAAGCCTTATAAATTTATAGTACAGCCTTGCAGCTCCATTTTAAACTGAATTTTCTTATATTGTGAGGTTAAATGTTCTAGTAATTATGTAATTGCCTAGGGCTTCTGTGCAAGCGATGTCTGTGTAAATCGAACATCATGATTATCTGTGTATGCGACTTTCCCTTGTACCTGGAGATGCCGAAAGTCGTTTAGTGGTCAAATAAATATAATTTTGCAGGGAACATTGGGAAGTGTTTCCCTTTTGAATATTACAGATTTGTTCCGCTAGTTGTTATCATATGTTTTACTTTTCACTTTACGTTTCCCGTTTCCAAACTGTGCATACCGTTGCTAAACTTTATTGGTAGTCAGAACCATCTTTTATTCGTGGCAAGGTATTGTAGTGAAATCACTTAAACCCGATTTAGAAGTAATATACCACTCAGTGATAAACAGTTTTACGGAAAATATCTGAGAATTTTTCAGATTGTTGTGGGATGCTCTGAGCCCACAACTGCTATATCCTTTGTATAATGGAAGACATTCATCATTCAAGAATCAAATAAGTTTAATTCCATAACGCTTTCTGAGAATTACATCTCCGTTTCCAAATGAATTAGAAACGAGGCAAAGGAACTGTGTAAATCGTTACATCTAAACGTAGTAAAGTTAAAGGAGGACATACAATGACTGATTTTTACTTGCAGCAAGAACTATCCACTTCATTCATTTCGGAGTGTCTAAGTAGTGTATTAACGTAGAGCTTTGTCATATCAGTTAAAAGCAACAACTTCTTGAAGTGACTAACCTATATCAATCGAAACAGATAAAGAAGAATTTAGACTGTCACGCCTGGATATCAATACAGAATGATATTCTTGTTAATATCAGTCAATTAAAATGTCAGCTTAATAAAATAATGGATTACTTTCCATGCGCCTTGTGTATATTAATCTTCTGATTCGTATTTCTAGGTGGAAGGAAGGAAGATTAGAATTTAACGTCCGATCGAAAACGCGGTCTTTACAGATGGAGCACAAGCTCGGATTACGAAAGGATGGAGGAGGAAATCAGTCGTGTCCTTATCAAAGCAACCATCGCAGCGTTTAATGGAGCGATTTACGGAACGTAATTTGGATGGCTGGACGAGAATTTGAACTGTCAGTCTGCCGAATGTCAGGCCATTGTACTAACCATTGCGCCACCTTAGTCGGTTCCAAATAGCATTTGCTACCATTGGATACACATGACGGGAGCAATCCAGTCACGTTTTGTATTGGTGTTGTTGTTGTTGTTGTGGTCTTCAGTCCTGAGACTGGTTTGTTGCAGCTCTCCATGCTACTCTATCCTGTGCAAGCTTCTTCATCTCCCAGTACCTACTGCAACCTACATCCTTCTGAATCTGCTTAGTGTATTCATCTCGTGGTCTCCCCCTACGATTTTTACCCTCCACGCTGCCCTCCAATACTAAACTGGTGATCCCTTGATGCCTCAGAACATGTCCTACCAACCGATCCCTTCTTCTAGTCAAGTTGTGCCACAAACTTCTCTTCTCCCCAATCCTATTCAATTCTTCCCCCTTAGTTATGTGATCTACCCATCTAATCTTCAGCATTCTTCTGTAGCACCACATTTCGAAAGCTTCTATTCTCTTCTTGTCCAAACTAGTTATCGTCCATGTTTCACTTCCATACATGGCTACACTCCATACAAATACTTTCAGAAATGACTTCCTGACATTTAAATCTGTACTCGATGTTAACAAATTTCTCTTCTTCAGAAACGCTTTCCTTGCCATTGCCAGTCTACATTTAATATCCTCTCTACTTCGACCATCATCAGTTATTTTGCTCCCCAAATAGCAAAACTCCTTTACTACTTTAAGTGTCTCATTTCCTAATCTAATACCCTCAACATCACCCGACTTAATTCGACTACATTCCATTATCCTCGTTTTGTTTTTGTTAATGTTCATCTTATATCCTCCCTTCAAGACACCATCCATTCCGTTCAACTGCTCTTTCAAGTCCTTTGCTGTCTCTGACAGAATTACAATGTCATCGGCGAACCTCAGAGTTTTTATTTCTTCTCCATGGATTTTAATACCTACTCCGAATTTTTCTTTTGTTTCCTTTACTGCTTGCTCAATATACAGATTGAATAACATCGGGGAGAGGCTACAACCCTGTCTCACTCCCTTCCCAACCACAGCTTCCCTTTCATGTCCCTCGACTCTTATAACTGCCATCTGGTTTCTGTACAAATTGTAAATAGCCTTTCGCTCCCTGTATTTTACCCCTGCCACCTTTAGAATTTGAAAGAGAGTATTCCAGTCAACATTGTCAAAAGCTTTCTCTAAGTGTACAAATGCTAAAAACGTAGGTTTGCCTTTCCTTAATCTTTCTTCTAAGATAAGTCGTACGGTCAGTATTGCCTCACGTGTTCCAGTATTTCTACGGAATCCAAACTGATCTTCCCCGAGGTCGGCTTCTACTAGTTTTTCCATTCGTCTGTAAAGAATTCGTGTTAGTATTTTGCAGCCGTGGCTTATTAAACTGATTGTTCGGTAATTTTCACATCTGTCAACACCTGCTTTCTTTGGGATTGGAATTATTATATTCTTCTTGAAGTCTGAGGGTATTTCGCCTGTTTCATACATCTTTCTCACCAGATGGTAGAGTTTTGTCAGGACTGGCTCTCCCAAGGCCGTCAGTAGTTCCAATGTAATGTTGTCTACTCCGGGGGCCTTGTTTCGACTCAGGTCTTTCAGTGCTCTGTCAAACTCTTCACGCAGTATCGTATCTCCCATTTCATGTTCATCTACATCCTCTTCCATTTCCATAATATTGTCCTCAAGTGCATCGCTCTTGTATAGACCCTCTATATACTCCATCCACCTTTCTGCTTTCCCTTCTTTGCTTAGAACAGGGTTTCCATCTGAGCTCTTGATGTTCATACAGGTGGCTCTCTTATCTCCGAAGGTCTCTTTAATTTTCCTGTAGGCAGTATCTATCTTACCCCTAGTGAGATACGCCTCTACATCCTTACATTTGTCCTCTAGCCATCCCTGCTTAGCCATTTTGCACTTCCTGTCGATCTTATTTTTGAGACGTTTGTATTCCTTTTTGCCTGCTTCATTTACTGCATTTTTATATTTTCTCCTTTCATCAATTAAATTCCATATTTCTTCTGTTACCCAAGGATTTCTACTAGCCCTCGCCTTTTTACCTACTTGATCCTCTGCTTCCTTCACTACTTCATCACTCAGAGCTACCCATTCTTCTTCTACTGTATTTCTTTCCCCCATTCCTGTCAATTGTTTCCTTATGCTCTCCCTGAAACTCTGTACAACCTCTGGTTCTTTCAGTTTATCCAGGTCCCATCTCCTTAAATTCCCACCTTTTTGCAGTTTCTTCAGTTTTAATCTACAGGTCATAACCAATAGATTGTGGTCAGAGTCCACATTTGCCCCTGGAAATGTCTTACAATTTAAAACCTGGTTCCTAAATCTCTGTCTTACCATTATATAATCTATCTGATACCTTTTAGTGTCTCCAGGGTTCTTCCATGTATACAACCTTCTATCATGATTCTTAAACCAAGTGTTAGCTATGATTAAGTTGGGCTCTGTGCAAAATTCTACCAGGCGGCTTCCTCTTTCATTTCTTAGCCTCTTTCCATGTTCACCTACTACGTTTCCTTCTCTCCCTTTTCCTACACTCGAATTCCAGTCACCCATGACTATTAAATTTTCGTCTCCCTTCACTATCTGAAAAATTTCTTTTATTTCATCATACATTTCTTCAATTTCTTCTTCATCTGCAGAGCTAGTTGGCATATAAACTTGTACTACTGTAGTAGGTGTGGGCTTCGTATCTATCTTGGCCACAATAATGCGTTCACTATGCTGTTTGTAGTAGCTTACCCGCATTCCTATTTTCCTATTCGTTATTAAACCTACTCCTGCATTACCCCTATTTGACTTTGTGTTTATAACCCTGTAGTCACCTGACCAGAAGTCTTGTTCCTCCTGCCACCGAACTTCACTTATTCCCACTATATCTAACTTTAACCTATCCATTTCCCTTTTTAAATTTTCTAACCTATTTGCCCGATTAAGGGATCTGACATTCCACGCTCCGATCCGTAGAACGCCAGTTTTCTTTCTCCTCATAACGACATCCTCTTGAGTAGTCCCCGCCCGGAGATCCGAATGGGGGACTATTTTACCTCTGGGATATTTTACCCAAGAGGACGCCATCATCATTTAATCATACAGTAAAGCTGCATGCCCTCGGGAAAAATTACGGCCGTAGTTTCCCCTTGCTTTCAGCCGTTCGCAGTACCAGCACAGCAAGGCCGTTTAGGTTAGTGTTACAAGGCCAGATCAGTCAATCATCCAGACTGTTGCCCTTGCAACTACTGAAAAGGCTGCTGACCCTCTTCAGGAACCACACGTTTGTCTGGCCTCTCAACAGATACCCCTCCGTTGTGGTTGTACCTACGGTACGGCTATCTGTATCGCTGAGGCACACAAGCCTCCCCACCAGCGGCAAGGTCCATGGTTCATGGGGGGGGGGGGGTTTGTTTTGGTAGTATTTGTTAATTTTTTAAGTTTTCGTGCTGTCATCCTCATCTAAACGCTATTTAATCAATTTCTACTTCCATGTTTAATATTACAAATATTACTATCATTCAATGAATTGGCTTTCAGTCCAAAATAGTTATATAATGATAGAAAACCTCTGAGCCAAATGATAAACCGTGCGCCTGAGAATCTTGAGGAGACGACCAGGCGTAAAATTCGGAAGATTAGTATCTCCATGAACTCGTGGGTTCGTACAACGTACTATTTATTTTCCAGGGATCTCGAAAAATTTGGTAGACCACCATATGTTAGGTAGATGGGAAGCACATAACAAACTTCCTAAATATACACTTGCGTGGCCGGTTGGGGTGGCCGAGCGGTTCTAGGCGCCACAGTCTGGAACCGCGCGACCACTACGGTCCTTAGGTTAGTTAGGTTTAAGTAGTTCTAAGTTCTAGGGGACTGGTGACCTCAGAACTTGAGTCCCATAGTGCTCAGAGCCATTTGAACACTTGCGTGAAAATCGCCTACTGAAAAAGCCACTAGACTGGTTCAGGTGTAAGCGTTGCAACATCTACAGCTAAGATGAAGAATAGCTAAAAGTACAACAAGTGGACTTAAACTAAAACAGATACAATAGTGCTACAAGCGCTTCGACCACGCTGTTTATAATATTGTTTAGTGCTAGCATGGTCACGTAATTAACGCGTCTGGCTGCGTTCGCAAGGCATACAGGTATTTCCTGGCTCGTATAACTGGCATCCTAGAACTCTCAATGTCCCGTTGTCCGCCCCCGTAGCTGAGTGGTCAAACCCGTAGGCCCGGGTTCGATTCCCGGCTGGGTCGGAGATTTTTCTCTGCTGAGGGACTGGGTGTTGTGTTGTTCTAATCATCATCACTTCATCCCCATCGACGCGCAAGTCGCCGAAGTGGCGTCAAATTGAAAGACTTGCACTAGGCGAGCGGTCTACCCGACGGGAGGCCCTCGTCACACGACATTTCATTTCATTTCATTTCTCAATGTCCCAGTTAACCGGCTTTAACGTGGCGATGAAAACATTTTGCTGTCAAAGCTCACACAAAAGTAAAGCATAGAATACGTCTGCCTTAGCTAGACAAAGTGGAAGAGAAAAAAGTGATAGACACAGGATTTGGTAGAGTAAATGGAAAGAAAAAGCTTCAATACTCTTTTGCTTGTATCTGGACTGAAATGTGGAATACGAAGTATACCTCCGTTATATTATTGGAAACTTTAATCTGCAGTTGGATGAGTTGTAGTTATTTACTGCATGAAATGTGAAAACTTCTGTATCTGATGAGATCTTTCCTTGTCAGTCGCTATGAGAATGTTACCTGAAGCAGAACTGCAAACTCACAAAGTTTTGTAGCAAACTGAATCATGTAAGTAAATTATTACGGTATATTAATAATTTTTATTTATGGACCGTCTGACAGCAACTGAATAAAACACAATTTTAGTGCCATACGCGTTTCGCCTTTATTTTCTGCAAGGCATCATCAGTGGCCTGGAATATGTACGTATGTTAGCTATTTTATTTACATTTTTGTCATTGTGCCTATAGGTTATAAACAGTTCTGGTGGTTGGTATTTCCTATTAAGTAGTAATGTTTAGAACTGTACTTATAGGTTGCGTGGACAATTTCCTACATATTACGCTCCTGTTGCATTTTTGGTGTTGTTCTTCTTCTTATGAACGCCAATTTGCGGTTTTTTTCGCCATTCCACAACACTATGCACAGAACGCTTGTTTTAAAGCAATGTTTTGGTTTCTGTTCACGACTGTCAAATGTTTTCGCCAAAGATCGAATATTATTGCCAAACTTATGAGTGTAACTATTGAAGTATCTGTGGTCTGTAAGTGTATACATTTGTGTGTGTGTTTGTGTGTGTGTGTGTGTGTGTGTGTGTGTGTGTGTGTGTGTGTGTGTGTGTGAGTGAGTGTTTTTTGGTGTGATATATATTTTTTTGTGCTGTGTGTGTGCGTATTTTTTTTTCCTGTGTGTGTGTGTGTGTGTGTGTCTCTCCAGATGATGTGGGGAAGAGTTCCCTTTCTTTTTTTCCTTTTATTTTTTTTAATGTTTTTTATTTTTTTATTTTTATTTATTTATTTTCTTTTTTATTATTTTTGGTTTTTTGTTATCATTTCCTTTACTAATTGTAGTAGGGAGCCTGTGCTGATGTGTGTTTGTTCATTTATCACATGTTTGTTTTCTGCTATGGCTTTCTGGATGTGGAAGTTTTCTTGCATTTGTATAAGATGTTTGTCATGGTTGCTTATTCTCATTATTTTCATTTCTTGTTCCATGTACCATCATCCTACAAACATGGAACAAGAAATGAAAATAATGAGAATAAGCAACCATGACAAACATCTTATACAAATGCAAGAAAACTTCCACATCCAGAAAGCCATAGCAGAAAACAAACATGTGATAAATGAACAAACACACATCAGCACAGGCTCCCTACTACACTTAGTAAAGAAAATGATAACATAAAACCAAAAATAATAAAAAAGAAAATAAATAAATAAAAATAAAAAAATAAAAAACATTAAAAAAAGAAAGAGAACTCTTCCAAACATCATCTGGAGACACACACACACACACACACACACACACACACACACACACACAAAACACACACACACAGCACAAAAAATATATATCACACCAAAAAACACTCACTCACACACACACACACACAAACACACACACAAATGTATACACTTACAGACCACAGATACTTCAATAGTTACACTCATAAGTTTGGCAATAACATTCGATCTTTGGCGAAAACATTTGACAGTCGTGAATAGAAACCAAAACATTGCTTTAAAACAAGCGTTCTGTGCATAGTGTTGTGGAATGGCGAAAAAAACCGCAAATTGGCGTTCATAAGAAGAACAACACCAAAAATGCAACAGGAGCATAATGTGTAGGAAATTGTCCACGCAACCTGTAAGTACAGTTCTAAACATTACTACTTAATAGGAAATACCAACCACCAGAACTGTTTATAACCTATAGGCACAATGACAAAAATGTAAATAAAATAGCTAACATACGTACATATTCCAGGCCCCTGATGATGCCGTGCAGAAAATAAAGGCGAAACGCGTATGGCACTAAAATTGTGTTTTATTCAGTTGCTGTCAGACGGTCCATAAATAAAAATTATTAATATACCGTAATATTGCGCGCAACTGAGGAGGACAGGACTATAAAAGTTGAAGATGTAAGTCAATTATGCTTACACTTTTGAGGTCATGCCTTTTCTTCCACTACGGTCCCAACTATGGCACTAATAATTTTCCTGGATTACCTAGTTTAGCTCATCACTGTGACTTTCTAAGGCGGGGCGTTACGATCCAGCATCATAGTCTACTGTGTTTTCTCGGCGTTGGTTTGAGAAATACGTTTTTTCACGTATCACGTTTCTGTCACGTAGCCCTGCTCATTCCGCGTCGCAACGGAAAAGTTAGACCCAAGAAGCAGGCATCGGTTGAGTTTTTTGGTTCTCAGGAAGGATCTTTGACAACCAACGATAACCTAACTTGTGGTGCCTAAAGTTTTAGTTATAATCTCATGCGAAACACTCCGATATATCTAAAGAAAATTGTCCAGCTGTGGAGACATCGTGAAGCACCGGTGTTTACGAACGTTTTTGGCATTCTTATACGAACAGCACCACTGTGGCACCATATTTTCACTCATAGCTTGTGATCCACATACATCCCAAATTTCGAGATGAATCCCCACATTTTGATATCTTTTGCCATCATAATACAGAACAGATTTCATATAAGACACGATTTACAAAAAAATGGTTCAAATGGCTCTGAGCACTATGGGTCTTAACATCTATGGTCATTAGTCCCCTAGAACATAGAACTACTTAAACCTAACTAACCTAAGGACATCACACAACACCCAGTCATCACGAGGCAGAGAAAATCCCTGACCCCGCCGGGAATCGAACCCGGGAACCCAGGCGCGACACGATTTACAACTGCAACATTCATTATAAAATGCTACTATAAGCAAATGAGAAGTAATGTGTGTTTCTCCGTGTCACGGCTCTTGGCGCACTAGGGGAGGGGTCGGTCCGCGACTGTTCTATTACACACGTTACTGCCCGTGCAACGTGAAGGGGGCAGTTACTTTCTGAATAGCCTCAGTATCTCTTTAAAGTAATGTACGTAATACTGAAATATCTAAACGTTAAATTATTTTCGCTTCAAAGTTGAATAATGTTGGAAAAAAAGGAAATCGTTTATACCGTCAGCATTATAAAGATTCTCTAAGCCTGTAACATCCCAGATGGGATCTCCCAGTCAATAATGCCATACGGTCATTTCATTTAGTTTCATATTGAGTCCTTTTGCATCTGTTATTGAGAAGAAACTCCTAGTTATAAAATACACAATATTAGTTTTCACTTGAAGTTCACTTCCTACTGAATTACGTCTAAGAAACTTTCAACACTGATGCTTTTTCATTTATGCTTATCTATCGTGTTTAGTTACTAATTTTGGTATCTCATTTTAGTACTTCTCTAAACAAACAGTGAAGTATTACCTAATACCTTTACTTCCTTGATGATGTTAACCATCAAGAGGAAACGAAAATATGAAATAAGAATGAAGTATTCGAGCAGTGTATACTGTTTTTTTTCATTTACTAGTGCGAGAACGTCTGTTTGCAAACATAACATGTAACCTGAATCTGTGCATTTATTGTAAAAGTACTTCATATAATAGACTATACGAGAGAATGGATCGTAACAGACAGGAACTGAACAAGATTTAATAACAGTACTTCCTGTTGGCCGTCTACAGAAACATTCTTAGTAAATGGAGGCCATACCAATGTTATACTAAAGAATATTGTCAGTAACGTTATAGATAATTAGGTGGACAAAAAGACTCGTGCAAGGCGACAGAGAACTCACACACTAGTGTCACCGACAACACGAAGGGACAAACAGTATGGCCTGATATGAGTGCTGCTGAGATATCACAAGAGCTCATTTCTACTACTGTAATTCTCTTACACTGCCGGTTATTGAGAACACACGTCGTGAGGTTGTATACAACGCTAAAGCAAACCTAAAAGGAGTGAGCAAAACGTCAGGCTCCAATTTGAGTTCTTCCAGAGCTACGAAAGTCGACCTATTTTAGAAGAAAATGTGCTCTTCATGTTTTAGAAACACCTAGTATGTGTATATTAGAGTACAGCATATTTGCATCTGACGCGTATGTGTAAAATGGTGAGTATGCCGCGGCAGCTCAGCAGCTTTTTGGGTATATTTCCGCCTTGGGCGTCGCGATGCCGTTCCTCGCCGCAATGCAATCCACAGGCAGGTTCATTGTGTAATAACAGCGAGAAGTACTATGAATGGGATACCACCAGTTTCTAAAGGTTACGTAAGGGTATGACAAGCGATCGTTCTGGACTCAAGGGGATCTACAGGAATTAAGATTAAGCATAAGACGTGAATCAGGGGCATAATTTTGAGACAGGATTTATATTCTCATCCGAACATGATGTATTTTGTTTAACAACTTTCAGCGACAGCTTACGAGCAAATAGGGGATTAACCATTCGAATGAAAGTGCTCCAATGAATTTCCAGAACTGACCGAGATGTGTGAGGAAGTCAATAAACCGAATTTACGTTACTGAAGCAATGAGAAAGCTCATAAAACTGACAAGAAACGTGAGCATTAAGAGCATGTAACAGTACGGTTTTTCTACTGAAATTCTTGTCATCATAGCTTCGCATTGTTTGCAAGTGAAACGGGCATCAAGTGTTACTTTATGCTTGAATGCCAAGAGCCTCTTGCGTCCACATACGAGAAGATATCGTCACCTCACAAGTCAAAATGTGTATATCCAACGTAGTTTGCAATCGTCAGTGGACGAGTACCCAAAAAATACAGTTTCATGTTATGGCGATATCCTTCAGCAAGCTAAATCCCGCGATGTGTGCATTTGCGATGGGATATGCGTTATAAGGAAACCTACAATCACATATCTCTACTTACAATACCCGCATCTTAGCCGGGGTGTCAGAAACTGGTCGTGTGATGTTGGATCAAACATATGTTGACTTCCAGAAAAATGCTTGAAAACTCTTTTCAACAAGAAGGACACGACCAGTTTAATTTTGACTTGAAATATTTATAAGAATCAAAATGACGTATATATAGGAAATATTTTGTGCACCAAATTACGTTTTCATTAAGAAATAAGTGAGTTCTGTTCCTTTCAAATCCGAACTTTTGTCTTCGGTCACACTACGAAATGTATTTTGTTCCGTAAAGTGTCACTTTGTGTAGAAAAAAACAAATAATAGAACGTTTGCGAAAAAAAAGGAATTGTACTCCCGTCCGCCTCCGTAGCTGCGCGGTCAGTGCGGCGGGTTGCTAACCGAAGGGGCCTGGGTCTAATTTCCGGCCGGGTCAAAGATTTTCCCTGCTCGAGGACCGAGTGTTTTGTTATCCTTACGTTCGTATCGTCAGAAGTGACGTTTTACTATTTAGAAGGTTGAATTGGTGCGTCCCGAAAGCCAATAACTTAAATATACATACATAGGCCTACACTGACGAAAGACGTTGCAACACCAAGAAATAATCCATATAGAATAACGAAACGTCGAGAATACATTTGCCTCTGATCACATATCACGTAGCACATTCGCTATCGGAGAATCAACGTCTAGCTTCTCGCAGCCGTATAACACGATCTCGTTCAAACTCAGTGAGGTGTTGATAATGGTGTCTTTGTCGCCTTATAGGCATTTTTGACTACCATCAGTTCACCACATCCACTCTCAAAGGCAACGAACTAACGATAATGACCGTTAAAGCGTGTGTTTAAAGCAAATCTGAGTTGCATCCTCATAGTGGTGCTACTTTTATGCGGCTGGCGTGAAACTTTAATACGTGATATCATGTTTAAGGTGTAGAAATACTTCTGCCAACTCATCCTTTGTTTTGCGACATTTTTGCCGTCTTGTACTTACGGAATACAACAGAGGAGGGAGAAAGTAGAAATCACGCCCATCTGCAGACTGGATAGGAGGGAGTAGTGATTCACAACGGCTAATATCATTTATACCCAACTACAGTTCGTAAATGGAAAGGTGTATTGTAAAGCAACAATTCCTGTTTTAGTTGCTTTATGTTGTTGGAATGAAATCTCCAGCCAGTGCCACCCTTCTATTGTCTACACCCATTTTAGTTAATCATTTATTTATTATGTTATCTAAATTTACTATGTTTTCTGAGTTTATCATGTTGTCTGAATAACTGTCTGCATTTCAAAACATGTAAGTAGCTCCCAACTCTAGTGCCAACATGTGTCGCACTTTCAAAAACCAAGATACTCCCTGCGCTCACATCTACACGCTGCAACAGTATGTGAAGTGAAGTTCATAGTATGTAGTACTCCCATTAGTACCACGTATTAGGGTTCCCTTCCCTTCCACTGGCGTGTGGAGCACGGGATGAAAGACTGCCTTAATGCTAATGCCACTGTGTGCCCTGTCGTTAGTCTAATGTTGCCTTCACGGCGACTGTAGGAACAATAATTTGGGGCTGTAGTATATTCCTCAATTCATCAGTCAGAAGAGGTTCTACATGCCTTTTACATAGGCTTTCGCCGGAACGTTGACATCTACCTTGAAATGTCTGCCAGTTCAGGTTATTTAAAATTTGTATAATGCTCTCCCATATGTCAAACAAACTTGTGACAAATCGTGACGCCCCTGCGTTCAGTACCCTTTGTCACTTTATTTGTTAAGGATTCTATACACTTGAGCAGAATGCTAGAATGTCTCGACCAAGATTTTTGTAAGAATTGTCCAACTAAAGTCTGTCATCTGTTTTACTTATGTCTGATCCTATGTGATTATTCCACTGCATTTCGCCGTGAATCTTTAATTCCAACTGTTAATATGAACGGGATGATTTGAAATTTCACTTATTGACACTGTAACCATAGGATATTAAGCTTCTCTGTTTTGATACGATTTCTGAATGCTTAAATAAATTAAGTGAGCGCAGGCATTTGCCAGCAGGGGAAGAGTCAAGTGAGTGAAACATGTAAAATAAAGAAAAATTTCGTGCGACATTTGACCGGTCTGCAGTTTTAATTAAATTAATTTAACCAGTCCCCATAACACTTTCAACATATGAGCATCGGCTCTACTCTGAGGCGTAGTGCAGAGTTTTCTCAGACGGTACTTTATGTTAGATAGGTGCATAATTCGCAGAAAGTATGATGTTACTATTAATATTGTAGAACAGGTCATTGATGTAGGAAGGGCGTTCAATAAGTCATGCAACACATTTTTTCTCGACCAATTTCGGTTGAAATAAATGCAAAATTTGTTGTGCTACATCATGGAATATTTCTTCTTCACCGCCTATAGTTTCATGAAGTTCTAGCAGGTGGCGGGGCTGGAAGTAGTCTTCAAACTGGCGCCTGTAACGGAGGTGCGTTCCAACCAGACAGTTGTCTGTGAGTTGCTTTTGGCGGAACACAGATGCATCGTACATACTCACCGGCCCATGTAGAACGCCTACGGAGACTTGGCACTGAACAAAAGCACGGTAACTCGTTGGGTGAGGCGTCTGTTATCTCCCAAGTGCTAGCTGGCCGCAAGCAGCTGTTAAAATGGAGGAAACGACTTTGCACGTTCGTTGTTACTAAAAGGCAAACGAACTTCTCCTTGCCCATGACAATGCAAGGCCTCACACAAGTCTACGCATCCGACGGGAGCTCACAAAACTTTACTAGACTGTTAAACCTTATCCATCCAACAGTCAGGATCTTGTATCTTTCGACTTCCAAGCGTTTGGCCCAATGAAGGTTGCTCTCCGCGGGAAGTAGTACTTGGATAGTGGGGATATTATTGATGCAGCAAAACGTTGGCTCCGATGTCGCCAGTACAGTGATACTATGCGGGCACACACGTCCTCCTGACGAGTTGACGTGAGGGCATCGTATTGAACGGAGATTACGTGAAAAAAAGGTTTTTGTAGTTAAAAGAGTTGCGAAATAAATGGTATATTGCAATTCTGAGTAGAGCCAACCTGCTTTCAGCAGAAAAAGTTTTGGACTACTTACTGAACGCCCCTCGTATAACATGAACTACAATGTTCCTAACACTTTTCCCTGGAGCATGTCCGAACTTACATCTACATCTGTCCCTGAGTCTCCATTCAAGATAATTTCATTTTATGTCTCATATAATCATTCATACCTGAATAAGCGTTGGTGTGATAATGAGTCAAATAGTTTTCTGGTGCAAAGGTATACTGCAACAAACTGATGGGTGGATGAATACTTTCTTGATCATTGCATACTGAAATGACCCAATTGCCGGTCTCATGGATAAGATGTGGCAGTGAGCCGGATGACAAAACAGTTACCTTCGAGCCGCCAGCTGTGGCCTAGCGGTTTTAGGCGCTTCAGTCCGGAACCGCGCGACTGCTACGGTCGCAGGTTCGAATCCTGCCTCGGGCATGGATGTGTGTGATGTCCTCGGGTTAGTTAGGTTTAAGTAGTTCTAAGTTCTAGGGGCTGATGACCTCAGATGTTAAGTCCCATAGTGCTCAGAGCCATTTGAACCATTTTGAAGTTACCTTCGTTTTCAAATATGTAGTCGAAATGAGCACTCAGGCAGCAACCAGTAAATGTTGGGGAATGATGGACCACCTGTCATAGTAACGACATGAGTGCACCATTCTGTGTAAATTCTGGTGCTGCAAAAGCTCCACGATAGCAGCTTCAATCTTCCTTCATATGTGAGAATAGCCAAGTTGTCTGACTTCAAAAAAAGCTGCTCTGCCTTCTATCATTTCGCTAAAATCCACGAACCGAAACCTTTGCTGGGAATAAGCTTCTGGAGATGGGAAAGCATCTTACCAAAAGTCTGTCTGCACACCAAATTAGCTTATTTTCAGTACCCGTTTCATATCTTCTTTAATACAGCCGTGGCCTCGAACATGATAGACGATTTTAAGTAACGGATGGACATTAATTATTAGTGCAATTTATGAGAGATATCGGTCACACTCTGCTTGCATGTACACAGATGCCTCTAAGAAGTGGGAGTAGGATACGCTTTGTTTCGGTCCCTCTAACGGCGCTTATCAGATGACTGCACTTCCATCTAAAATCTCTATCTACTGGTGGCATAGGAGGCAATGTATTATGAAATACATGCATGTAATCTCATATTAACACTAATGGACTCCCAAAGCGTTTTGTTGATGTAAAAACCCAAAAATCGACAAGCGTACTGACATGTATGCTCTGCTGGTGTTGAAGATTATCAGAGAACCAAGAAACAAATGAAGTATATGTGCATATGTTATGGATAAAAGGGTATCAGAGAATTTTCTATTTCGAAATAAAAGTACTATTTTGTGGAAGTTGTGATCAGGATCGGAATCATAAATTACAGGTATACACAAGGAACGATATGAAGTATGTATAGCAAATTGGTTGCAAGTGGCTTTCTCTTAACAATAAATGTTACCTCCTTACTCTACGGATTCGCTTTAAATAATTATAGTTCGGTAACGAAAAACTTAAAAGAAGCTGATACACAGTTCAAAACTTTGTTCTATAAGTCTTTCTGGTTTAAGTAATCTTATGGTGATAATCCAATCTTTGGAACAATGAGTCATTTCTTTACACACTTTAAAAAATAACAACTTGTATTAGTAAATGAAGACTCAAACTCTTGTAGCCTTTGAATGATTTCCTGACACCTTAAACTGACGTTCTCTTCATTTTATCAAGGATTGTGCAATTTCGGAAGCATTATACACTGGATGCATTAGTATCACTTACAAGTTTAACATAGGAACAAGCCTTATCCAAAGATATTCCAGGTGTTTGTAAGTTATTTTATGGACTATTCGTGATATATGATGCCATCCTTGCGCCTGTTAGTGAATGTCACTGTAATAAGTAAATTAGAAATAGTTTTTCTCTGTTTCAGGAGTACGATACTTCTGAGTCGTGGTTGCAAAGCTCTTCTATACAAGGTCGAAGTTTTTAACATACTTACTCTAGGATGATCAAAATCATTGTACTGAAATTCGTTAATTTAGCTACGTATGCCTCTATTCTCAGTTATATTTAATTATGGTTCATCATTGATGTGATTATGTCTGTACGTTATTTCCTTAAAATTACTTGAATGTATTTGTTGTACTATTGTTGTTGGCGCACGTCATTTTTGATTAACTGTTACAAAGTCCTTTTATAAGATCACAGTACTCTGATGAAACAGTACTGAAAACCATTAAAATCGAGTGTAACTTTCCATGACCTGCTTTATTACTGCACGATCTTTAGCTTGACAGTCATATTTAGAAGTGAGTATGGCGATAAATATACTTTCTATGGTTCTATTTGCTTCGTCCTAGAACTGTTAAAAGTTGTCTAGGAACTTTCAGTTTTTGTCATCTCTTTTTATTGAAAAATCTGTCTGACTATCTTTTAGATGGATGTAAATGTTAATTTCTTCCATAACACCCACGATTTTATGTTACTGACACTCAAGTAATATTTGTAGCGATTCGTCAATATTAGGTATTTTGTGACTGGTGTCTTTTAAGTGTGCACCAAGGTGGGTGGGCTATGGTCGCTTATTGTCATGGGATCTTTACCACGTCTGCTAACTTTCCTTCCTTTTCTCCAATATAAAACTTTGAATATTTGAGTATTCTTCACTGTTAATTTATTAGGTTCCTGATTGCGATACGCGCTCTGATTTCTGTGGCATGTATGTCAATAATCGTTGAGTGCTCCTGTAGCTAGCATGTAACTTGTATTCCTGAAACTTCGAGTGTTAAAAAAACTTTGTTTTTCTGTTGTTCTTTTGTTTGTCTAAATAAAGTTATTTCATCCACGAGATTGGCGTGTGCTTGATTGGTTTTTATCGAATAATGTACCCATTAAAATTATTTATAGCCACGTGTCGGAGAAGATCTAATTCTTTTCAAACATTTTTCTTCTCTCGGTGCTAAGTTGGTTAGTCTGTGCATCACTGATCTTCTGTGCCTTCGGTTGCCATGATTGGTTGTGGATAAATACGTCTGTTGCCGTTGGTTTACGATAAATATCAAATGTGTGTCAGATTTATCGCTTGAAATTGTTAATTCCAAAACGTGCATGCTCTTATTTGATTCTGTTTCCATAGTGATTTTAAGTTTCTGATCTTAAGCTCCTAAATGATACCAATGCGCCCAATGTACAACGCTCTCATTTTTTGTCCTTGAAAACGGCCTAAGGCCAAAACTGTACAGTCGTACATTAAGTAAAGAGAATGTCAGATGAAGCCATCACGAAACCATTCAAAAACTTCATCCCGGCTGCAGACGCTATCACAAAAAAATGGTTCAAATTGCTCTGATCACTATGGGACTTAACATCTATGGACATCAGTCCCCTAGAACGTAGGACTACTTAAACCTAACTAACCTATGGACATCACACACATCCATGCCCGAGGCACGATTCGAACCTGCGACCGTAGCATTCGCGCGGCTCCAGACTGAGCGCCTAGAACCGCTAGACCACCGCGGCCGGCAGACGCTATCACAGTGAAGATTATGATGTACCTTTGCATTCCTTTTGAGATTCAGAATTTATATTTGCATATGAAGACTCAAACTGTATTGAATGTGATACTCCATATGAAATATCTACATTTACATTTACAGAATTCTCCGAAAGGCACCTGATAATATATGGCGGGGGTTATTTGGGTTACCAGTAGCTGGTCTCCCCCCTACTCTGTTCCATTCAGGAATGGCACGTGGGAAGAATGGTGGTCGGCAATCCTCTGCATGTCTTTACGGTGGTGTACTATACACAATACTAATCTTATTCGGTCAAGTTACTTCAGCTCAGTGTTTCAGTCTGTTCAACTATGACTGTGCTGGCTATATAGACGATGTTTCCTAAGGCCAAAATAAGCGTGTTTTGAAAAATTGTTTGGTGAAATGCGATTTCCGCGGACATATGGAACTCAAGCCATTTAAGAGAGACATTTCATATTGTGCCGGCATTTACAACACTATAGAACTCTTCTTATACCGTGTTGGACAAGTCCTCACGTGGCGAGGCCGTTGTGTTGCAGAGACGGAGCTCCCGGGGCAGGCGTACAAGGCGCTGCAGCAGTACAACATCGTGGTGGAGGCGCGCCCTGTCAACGTGGACTCGTCAGCGCAGACCGTCCTCTACAGCGCCGTCAACACCTTCCCCATGACGGTGAGCACCCAGCTAGGCGTCCACAGAGCTGCCAGGTTCTGTTACGACCTGTACACTGCTTAACTGAAGTACCACAGATGTCTCTCAATAGCAGGACCGGGGTGCATATTCCCTTCGTCTATAAAGTTTTCCGTGATTTCCCTAAATCGTTTCAGGCAAATGCCGGGGTGGTTCCTTTGAAAGGGCACGGCCGATTTCCTTCCCAATCCTTCCCTAACCCGAGCTTGCGCTCCGTCTCTAATGACCTCGTTGTCGACGGGACGTTAAACACTAACCACCACCACCATCGTCTATAAAACTTTCTTAAAGCCACATATTTAAGTTATGCGAACTATTGATCCAGTGAATATTGTTTCAAGACGACTTCTCACATGAAGATGTCCTTTAGCACAACAAAGAATAGCAAATGCAACGAAATAATACAACAAACACTTTTTTCTCATGGAACAAGGTAAGGAACAATGCACAAAAATATAGATGGTAAATACAATAGAGAAAATTTCTGTATGCCGCTTTTTCTAATGCTGATACTGGAATACTTGTAACAAAAGGCTCGATGAAAATTATTGTTAAATTGGTTTAGTGATGACTTTATCACAGTAACGATGTCATAAACAGGAAGTTTCAGCATTTTGTGATGCTTTAAACGGTAGAGCCGATCTACGGATGTGTGAGGAAGGTAACTGGCAAGTTATTTGACTTTGAGAGCTTGTGGTTTTCCTGATATCCTTGGACTAGAAAGCATTGCTTGAGGTGTCGAGGAAGAGATGCGATTGATATCTGTAGTAGTCGTCCTGCAAGGGCCTGGAAATTGAAGGATGAAGCAAAACTTGCCGCTGTAAAGCAGATTCTCACGAAGTGACCGGCTTCGCTTCCGTAAATTCTGGTTCAAATGACTGTTATCCTCTAGAAAATCTATTTCTCAGCCGTCTGCGAACAGAAAGACGTTTCAGAGATGCCTGTGAGTTCTGACGTAGACCATACTTACGACTGCTCATTTGTTATTATATTCACACAATAGGGTCACTGCTGTCCATTTATTTCACAGAATTTTATGGGTCAAGTCGCCTCCACTAGTCCATCTCAGACTTGAGAAACGCTTGTCCGCGCAACCTTTCCGGACGACGTATCTTCCGGATTTGCTTACCGCATGAATTCTTCGTACATGCAGCGGGTTACAAACAGCGGGACAGAGATGAGGCACAGGTAGTGTCATATGCTGATCCCTTTTCCTTGCTTTAAAGCCCAGCTAGTGTGTGTTTCTGTTCGATAGGTTGTAGGTGGTACTGCCGATGAAAGGAAAAAATAGGGTTTAACGTCTACAGGACAACGAAGTCATTAGTGGTGGCCAATCACCGGGTAGTTTACGGATAGGATGGGTAATCGACCGTGACCAGTGCAAGTGAACCTTTCCAGCATTTTTCTATATGTAGGGGAACTACAGGTTTTGTAAACCCTCGTCGCCAGTTTTGTAAAGGCCTCATCGTTCCTGCTGCGGAGGCCGAGTTGCCACTGTTGTTACGGTAGGACGAATTTGTGAGCCCGTGAAATGGCTTCTGGTGCAGTACACCGCTAAGATAATTTCTCCTTGCCACTTATTACACAGTTATATCCCAGGGTCAGGTAACAGGATAGGAGAACGAAGGTTCTACAACACTCTAAGAAATCAGTAACAAAGTCATACAAATGAGTTAAAAAGGTTTCCTTCTCTTCGTGACTTGCCGTATGATGAAGTCTACAACACTGCATGTAATATAACACAAAAGAAGGGCCCCAATGTCTAAGTGCAAATAATTGTAGATAAACTTCGCAGTACATAGCAAATGCAATTTACAACAACCGTGTGTTCACTAAACGATGTTCCCTGTCTAAGTCGGCCCTGGACGATGATTTACAACAAAGTTTGTAAGACCTGCTATTCTCTGTTCCAAGTAGGCTTCCGTCCGTTGTCGTCCGGTCATTGGTGGATTGTATTTGGTTGGCAATTGACCGAGGTGAAGTCGTTGTCTTCATCCTCAACGCCGTCCGTGGCGCTGGTGGAACTCGCGCAAGTGGCGAGTCTCTATGGCACTGGCACAGCTCGCATCTTCTCGCCTGTGGCGGTTTTGCCCTGGTTGTGTCTTGTTCGGACGACAGAGACACAGGAAGCTTAAGGTAGAGTGACTTGCGTATTATCACTCCTCGTGATGACTGGGTGTTGTGTGATGTCCTTAGGTTAGTTAGGTTTAAGTAGTTCTAAGTTCTAGGGGACTGATGACCTCCGATGTTAAGTCCCATAGTGCTCAGAGCCATTTGAACCATTATCACTCCCGTTAGAACATTTCTCCTGGCCGAAGAGCACATTTTTCTTCTTTCGAAAACACATTCAAGCGCCCTTGTTAATACAGTGGCTGAACTATTTCCAGAACACACTTAAGCGAGGTATGCTGTTCTACTGCCTAAAGTATCCTTCCTAGTAACGTTAATGGCCACGTCCTAAACATGGGAGTTGCTTTACAAAGTGGAAACAGTTGCCACATTAATTAAAATCAATAGCACGGTCACAGCATACATTTTGTTAAATTGTCCTGGACGCTCGACGTTTTTCTAATATGCCTCAATGAAATGCATCATCGGGTGATAGTTCCCGTTTTCTTACTTTACATCACGCCAGTGTATTGTGGTTATGTCGTATAAGCTTAAAACAACGTTTCAAGAGATAAGAACCGACCACAGCAATTATTTTGAATCACTTTTATTGTAGAGCATCAACCTACAAATAGGTTCGATGCTAACCTATCTTTTGTGATTACGTCTCGTAGTGACACTCAGCGTCCTCTGTTCTTAATTGGATACATCCCAGTGTCTGTTCTCCCCTCCCATGGCCATTGCCCCTGATGTCTTAAGTCGTGTTTTGTCATGCTGCCCCTGCTTCTAGTCAATTTTTTCCACGTATTCTTTTCCTCGATGATTCTGCAGAGTACTTTCTCATTTCACATCTTATAAACAAATTTTGAACATCCTTTTGTAACAAACATATTTTTTTACCATAGCCAGACATTCGTTTTCACACGAACGCTACTTTGTCAACGTATATTCTCGTAGATTACCCCTATAGTTAAGGCCTATGGTAGATACAATACTTCGATTAAACTATGTGACTGACATATCAGCAAGTAAAGTGGAATGGGAGAACCACCAGCCAGTCGTGGCTATTTCTCCAGCGGCAACAATGTTCTCGTTGTGTTTCATGGTTAAGAGATACATGTATACGGCTACATGATGACCAAACACGGTGTCAAGACTATTTATAAACCGAAAAAGAAGGTCAAAGAGTGTCTCAGATCGGAAAGGAGGAAAAGTATCCACTGGCAGTGTCGGGAATACAACGAATACCAAGTACACATGGAGAAGTATATGTTAGAATGACTGGAGGATCTATGAACGCCAGGATGACCAAACAAAAGTGGCAGTACAGGTTGGGGCAGCTAGAGAAATCCGCCATGGCGGAGCACGCACTGTGAGACACCGACCAAATAATATAATCCGTCGACACGAAAGTTCTAGCTGTAGAGAAGAGCTATTACACACGCTTGTTCAGGGAAGCTATAAAAATACACAAACAGAACAACAGCTTCAACAAGAAAGACGAAAGCCTTAAGGTGGCCGGATGGATTCACGTGTTGTAGACAATGGCGAATTGCAGGTAGCAAGGGAAGAACCACTGCGGTTATGACCATGGAAAAGCCCTCGGACGTTGGTGCGAAACGAACCTAAAATCTGCGCCAGGAGCGCAACTATAGTCCACCACCAGCTACGGAGGATGAAACATTGACATTGTCAGCCGCTCGTGATGGCGTCAGCAAAATTATCAAACAGACGTCGGCTGAGGAACCCGAGACAAGACAATACGAGGTTTGTTAACAAGTGGCCATGAAAGCCTTAACAATTTTATACATGCGTAACCTTGTCAAGCATGGCTGTCTGCACAAGAAAACTGCCCCCTCCACTACAGCCTGTCGCTCACAAAGTTATTTTTTTCGTGGTAGAGTGGACTTCCGTTGGCGGGGAATGCTCTCTATATGTGTGTCACTCTGCATCTTAATACCATCATGTCTTCATCCATCATGCGTTATTTTACTTCCAAGAAAGCAGAATTCATAGAATTTAATATTTTCAATAACACCAGCTTCGTACACTGACATGTTGATTACTTAATTCCGGTTATGTCTCACTCGTAGAAGCGAAATTCCTTCGCTTGATCTGCTTCGTAGTCCCAGGTTGTTGATGTTACGACCGTACCCGTGTACAGAGGGGGCCAGTGGAGATGAGCGTAGTACCGGTTCGCAGGAGGCGGTTGTGCTGGCGCCGTGCTGGCCGTCCCCCGGCTCCTCTGACGCGTCGGCGCCGCTGCTGGCGCCCGCGACAGCCACAGCCGCCCCCGGCGGGCCGCCCCCCGGCGCCGCCGCCCTGGGCTCTGCGGCGGCCTCCCCGCGGCTGCAGGACGCCGAGACGCAGACGGCGGCGCCCCTGCTGCCGCTGCCGCTGCCACTGCCCCTGCCTCTGGCGACGGCTGCAGCCGCCCCCGCGCCTGCCCCTGGCACCGCCGCCGCAGCTGCCGCCTTGGGCCAGCAGCACAAGGAGAGCACCGTGTAGCGGAACCAGGCGCACCGCATGCGCTGCCAAACACTCCGTCCTACGATGACACTGGTAGGCCTCGGGCACCGCTATTAGCCGCAGTTATTTTGAGTCATCAGTCTACTGGCTTGATACGGCCCAGCACGAATTCCTCGAATTCCTTTCCTTTGCCAACCTTTCCATCTCAGAGTTACACTTGCATAGTACGTGCCCAATTCTTTCCTACGTATGTTCCAATCTCTATCTTTCTGTACAGTTTTTGCTCTACAGCCGGCCGGTGTGGCCGAGTGGTTCTAGGCGCTTCACTCTGGAACCGCACGACCGCTACGGTCGCAGGTTCGAATCCTGCCTCGGGCATGGATATGTGTGATGTCCTTAGGTTAGTTAGGTTTAAGTAGTTCTAAGTTCTAGGGGACTGATGACCTCCGATGTTAAGTCCCATAGTGCTCAGAGCCATTTGAACCCTTTACAGCTACTTCTAGTATCATGGACTCCCTACTATTCTGTCCCTTCTTCATGTCAGTGTTTTCCTTATATTTCTTTCCTCACCGATTCTGCGGAGAACCTCCTCATTGCATACCTTATCAGCCCAACTAATTTTCAACATTCTTTTCTAGCAACACATCTCAAATGTTTCGAATCTCTTCTGTTCCGCTTTTCCCAGAGCCCATGTTTCACTACCACACCACGCCATGCTCGAAACGAACATTCTCAGCAATTTTTCTTTAAAATTAAGGCGATGTTTGATAATAGTATACATCTCTCGGGCAGAAATGCCCTTTTGTCCAGTGCTAGTCTGCTTTTTATATCTTCCTTTCTCCGTCCGTCATGAGTTATTTTGTTGCCTATATTACACAATTCCTTAAGTTCATCTATTTCGTGATCGTGAATCCTGATTTTAAGTGTCTCGATATTCTCATTTCTGCTACTTCTCAGTACGTTCGTCTTTCTTCGATTTACTCTCAATGCATACTCAATACTCGTCAGACTGTTCATTCCTTTCAACAGGTTTTCTAATTCTTCTTCTTTTTTGCTGAGGATAGCAATGTCACCAGCGAATCTTGTCACTGAATTCATTTCGGTAAAAACTTGTTAAAAAGCTGCAAGCTTTCAGCTACGATCAGTTCACATGTGCACAAAAATACTTACCGAACATCCCACTTACCGTGGAATTATCCTACACGCAATCATCAGATATACGTATTTTATACGAGGGTGTGCTGAAAATAATGCCTCCGACTTTTTTATTCTTCATCTCTACATGTTTGCATCCCCCTGCTGCTGTAGTGCTTTGAATTGCACCGTCTAACATTGCGGTGTTGTACGTAACTTTGAGAGCTTCGAATTCCAAGTTCGTCCACACATAGAGCACCCTTTCCTTCAGAGTGACAATGCCAGACCACTTACGACTACTGCGACATCTGTAATAACCCTACCGACGCCTTGGGTTCACTGCCGTTGGTCATCCACCATAACGTTCAGACTTGGATCTGACTTTCGTCTGTATCCATAACTTCAAGAACATCTTCGATGTCTTCCCTTTGATTGTGATGAAACGGTACAAGCAGATGCTACGTTGCAGCTCCGTCAACAACCTGGTTTCTCGTTGCGGGAAATTTCTTCGTTGCCAGGGTCACTACGTCGAGAAATATATTATGCACACTCAAGAATAAAAATATAGATGGTAATAACGTTTGTTTTGTTTAAAAACCTTTAAGAGTTTTCATGTAAGAAATTCGGGGGCATTACTTTTCAACACCCCCTCGTACACTACACAGAGTGGTCAAGCAGAGTAATTGGAATTTCGGTTAAATCATTATATTTTCTACAGGAGGTAGCAATTTTGATATCTCTCGGTGATGACGTGGTGATGAGGTATTGAAGAATAATCAGTGTCCTGATCAAAAATGTTGCCTGTCATCTGTCAATTGTTTATGTGAATGACTTAGTCAACAGCTCGCAAAGCGAAGCATCTGAATGTATTGAACTATGTCCACGTATATCAGTCGAATCTCTTGTTCGCTGTCTACCAAACCATACAAACCTTTTAGATCTCTGTTTATCTCATCCTCGTAATACACATTTGTGGAAAAAACAGAAAAAAACGAAAAATCTATTATAAATGTGTTTGCCTCTGTAAGTTACGAAATAATAGGCGACGGAAATATTTATTGCGGTAGGTCACCATAAGAAACATTACACTGTCTGCGGAGCTATGAACATAGTTTTGTGTGTTATTATCCAAAGAGTTACAGGAAAAAGATACCATTTCTTAAATAGAACAATAATTGTTTCTATCATGAACTGGAATCAGTAGCACCAGCAGTGTATACATCAATTTAAATTACATTCCTATAACTTTTAATTTGGGAGCTACAACCCTTCAAAGTTTCAGGGGCAGATACCACACACTCTACCAATAACGCAATGCGCCTTATAAATGTGGTGCGGCCGAGTTGTAACGTCGCAGGTGTCACGGTGCGAGGAGCTTCTTCGATGTGCTTTTAGACTGCCGAGTGTCGCCGCACACGGTCGTATACCCGACAGTTGGAGCCACACAAACAAATGGGGCTCAATGTACCACAGTTACCGACATCGGATGAAGATGGCATACACGAACAACTAGTACGTTGACATATTGCTGATGCTCGGCGAGTGAAGACACGATGCCACTGAAGCAGCCATGGCGTACGCCGTGAGATATCCTAGACGAAGAGCTCCGGCAGCCATTACGTACCGAACAACGATTTCGGGAAACAGGCAACTTGGTAATGCGCCGCAGTAACAGACGAAGAACTGCAAGAAGTGAGGAGACGGAGGTGTTTGTTTTAGCTGCAGTACACCGCGATCCTCATGTCAGCTTACGGGCCGTTGCTGAAGTCGTTGGTGTCAGTCTCTCATATGTGTGGCATGTAGTATACGGCCATAGGTTTCACCCTTACCGCCTGTCACTGACCCAGGAGCTGCATGGGAACGATTTCCGTGCAAGAGCTACATTCTGTGAATGGGCCGTGCGTAATTTCATGCTGGAGTCTTTGCATGGTGTTATGTTCTCTGATCAGTCCACGTTCACAGATTATGGTGCAGTGAATTGCCATAATGTGCCCTACTGGGCCGCAGACAATCCTTATTGGGTACGACCTGTCGACCGTCAACGTAGGTGGTCTATTACTGTATGGTGCGGAATCCTTGAGGATGGAATCATCGGTCCACACTACTTCCCAGGTGAGTTATATCGCGCGATAATAGTCGACAGTTTGGGTGGTCTCCTTGAACATGTGTGTCTACAAATTAGAGTCCATATGTACACTCCTGGAAATGGAAAAAAGAACACATTGACACCGGTGTGTCAGACCCACCATACTTGCTCCGAACACTGCGAGAGGGCTGTACAAGCAATGATCACACGCACGGCACAGCGGACACACCAGGAACCGCGGTGTTGGCCGTCGAATGGCGCTAGCTGCGCAGCATTTGTGCACCGCCGCCGTCAGTGTCAGCCAGTTTGCCGTGGCATACGGAGCTCCATCGCAGTCTTTAACACTGGTAGCATGCCGCGACAGCGTGGACGTGAACCGTATGTGCAGTTGACGGACTTTGAGCAAGGGCGTATAGTGGGCATGTGGGAGGCCGGGTGGACGTACCACCGAATTGCTCAACACGTGGGGCGTGAGGTCTCCACAATACATCGATGTTGTCGCCAGTGGTCGGCGGAAGGTGCACATGCCCGTCGACCTGGGACCGGACCGCAGCGACGCACGGATGCACGCCAAGACCGTAGGATCCTACGCAGTGCCGTAGGGGACCGCACCGCCACTTCCCAGCAAATTAGGGACACTGTTGCTCCTGGGGTATCGGCGAGGACCATTCGCAACTGTCTCCATGAAGCTGGGCTACGGTCCCGCACACCGTTGGGCCGTCTTCCGCTCACACCCCAACATCGTGCAGCCCGCCTCCAGTGGTGTCGCGACAGGCGTGAATGGAGGGACGAATGGAGACGTGTCGTCTTCAGCGATGAGAGTCGCTTCTGCCTTGGTGCCAATGATGGTCGTATGCGTGTTTGGCGCCGTGCAGGTGAGCGCCACAATCAGGACTGCATACGACCGAGGCACACAGGGCCTACACCCGGCATCATGGTGTGGGGAGCGATCTCCTACACTGGCCGTACACCACTGGTGATCGTCGAGGGGACACTGAATAGTGCACGGTACATCCAAACCGACATCGAACCCATCGTTCTACCATTCCTAGACCGGCAAGGGAACTTGCTGTTCCAACAGGACAATGCACGTCCGCATGTATCCCGTGCCACCCAACGTGCTCTAGAAGGTGTAAGTCGACTACACTGGCCAGCAAGATCTCCGGATCTGTCCCCCATTGAGCATGTTTGGGACTGGATGAAGCGTCGTCTCACGCGGTCTGCACGTCCAGCACGAACGCTGGTCCAACTGAGGCGCCAGGTGGAAATGGCATGGCAAGCGGTTCCACAGGACTACATCCAGCATCTCCACAATCGTCTCCATGGGAGAATAGCAGCCTGCATTGCTGCGAAAGGTGGATATACACTGTACTAGTGCCGACATTGTGCATGCTCTGTTGCCTGTGTCTATGTGCCTGTGGTTCTGTCAGTGTGATCATGTGATGTATCTATCCCCAGGAATGTGTCAATAAAGTTTCCCCTTCCTGGGACAATGAATTCATGGTGTTCTTATTTCAATTTCCAGGAGTGTAGATACAGCACGATGGTCACCCAGCCCATTCTGCGCGTGCTGTTGTGGAAGAACTAAACAACAGGTTTGCTGGAAGTTGGTTGGGGCGTCATGGTCCTCATTCATGGCCCGAAAAGACTCCCGATTTAACACCATTAGATTTATTTTTGTGGGGATGTCTAAAGGATCGTGTTGATATCACTGAGACCGCATCCCCAGATGATCTAAAACGGCTCATCGAGGACGCATGTTGCTCCGTGACACCGGCGATGTTACATCTCGTCCGCAGATACTTTAGAAGGCGCATAACATTGTGCAGTCAGGAACATGGACACACATTTGAACATCTCACTTAAATCATTTCTCACCGCCAGAACATCCATCACCCACCACACAGCCATGTATTATGTACAGCGTGTGGTATCTTCCCCTGAAACTTTGAAGGGCTGTAGCTCCCAAACTAAAAGTGATGGGAATGTAATTTAAATTTATTTATACACAGCTGGTGTTACTGATTCCAGTACATGATACAACTATTGTTGCATTTAAAAAATGTATCTTTTTGCTGTAACTCTTTGGATAATAACACAATAAACTATGTTCATAACTCCGCAGACAGTGTAACGTTTCTGATGGTGACCTACCGCAATAAATATTTTCGTCGACTATTAGTTCGTGACTTACAGAGACAAACAAATTTATTGAAACACCGTGTATGTCAGATATACTCAAAATAATATTTAAATAGTGGCTCATTAGAAAAAGTAAAATATTTCAGATACTTTGGATGTGAAATTGTTAATTTTCAGAACGTTCGGTATGCTAAATGATGAGATTATACCTGTGTCGACAATGTGTAACAGAAAGGCAGATTTTGTTTATAATATTTGAGACATATATCTACATCCATGTGATTACTCAGCAATTCCATTTTAAAGTGCTTGGCAGAAATTGTATAGCACCACTTTCGTGCTATTTCTCATCTCTCGAACAGCACACGGGAAAAATTTAATATCTTAAGCTTTGCGTGCGATGTTAATTTCTTCGTATGTAGGTGACAGCCAAAAAATTTTGGCACTTGGAATAGAAAGGGGGTGACTGAAATTTCATGAAAATAGCTCGCGGCAACTAAAAACGCCTTAGTTTTAACGAGTGCCACTCCAAATGTCTGATAATGTCAGAGAGATACTCTCTCGTATTTCATGATGATACAAAATACCGCCTTCCCTTGAACTTTTTCGATGTTCTCCGTCAGTCTCATCTGGTAGGAAGCCAGTAGCGCACAGGAATACCCCATACGAGGAAGGACAAATACAAGGTCGGCAACATCTTTAGAAGATATGTTGCATCTCCTAGGTGCTTCGCAAGCACTGGGTAAGCCCTGGCTCACCTTCCCCGCAACGTAACCAATTTTTTGCACGGTATCGAAACTTAGATACATCAACGACGATAACGGAGTCCGCCCGACGGATTACAAGACTTCGAGTATGATGTGAACGAGGTCAGCTCCAGTTATTCACTTGGTATGTAGCACAGAAACTTAACCACTACGTGTGCACGCAAATATGAGGCAGTACCTCTTAAAAGATCAGTATGTGTGCAGCCCCTGGCTAGAATTATCACATTCTGCCGAGGTTCTTTTCAACATCAAAAGAGTGATGTCAAAGTGCAGTAAAGTTTTAGAGCATGCATTGTGCCCTACGAAACAGTAATAAAATGACCGGCGCCATTCCAGGGTTAGATGAGTAACATTTCTCGACAGCCCTTTCACACTTTCAGCGTTTAAATATACTACATCGAAGTCACTCTTAAAATCGGGTACGAGTAATTGAGTTCAGAGTTACAGGCTTTACGGTTCGCACAGCAGAGTCATCGCACCTGGTAAAACCGGTATGGAGCCTATGAATATGCTATGGATAATTATGTCCAGAGTCGCCACATCATATGAAAAATTATTTACCAACGTCTGACATTCGGCGTATGGTGTCATATAACTGTGTTTCACATCAGATGTGTTCCAGCAATGGTAAGCAAGAGAGGCATATTCTACTCTTTATGTTATGTCTCTAATCAGTGGTGAAATGTAACATATTTTCATATCTTCGGATAAAATTGTTGTTTTGTATTTTATGAAAATGACGTGATGTTGAAACGCTTAAGTTGATTTTGCCAATAATAAAAAGTGTGGTCAAGACATCACAAAGTTAATTAAATGTAGAATATAGTTTAGTTGTTCTAAGTCTATAAGGTAATGTCCAAACAAGTGGTCTCTCTATTTTATTAGAGCTATACTGAAAAGTTTATCTTATCATGAATAGAATATACACTACTGGCTATTAAAATTGCTACACCAAGAATGAAAGCAGATGATAAACGTGTTTTCATTGGACAAATAAATTATCCTAGAACTGACATGTGATTACATTTTCACGCAATTTAAGTGCATAGATCCTGAGAAATCACTACGCAGAACAATCCCCTCTGGCAGTAATGACGGCCTTGATACGCCTGGGCATTGAGTCAAACAGAGCTTGGATGGTGTGTACAGGTACAGCTGCCCATGCAGCTTCAACACGATACCACAGTTCATCAAGAGTAGTGGCTGGCGTATTGTGACGAGCCAGTTGTTCTTCCACCATTGACCAGACGTTTTCAATTGGTGAGAAGTCTGGAGAATGTGCTGGCCAAGGCAGCAGTCGAACATTTTCT
This sequence comes from Schistocerca cancellata, assembly GCF_023864275.1. Taxonomy (NCBI): domain Eukaryota; kingdom Metazoa; phylum Arthropoda; class Insecta; order Orthoptera; family Acrididae; genus Schistocerca; species Schistocerca cancellata. The sequence goes on from NC_064626.1 coordinate 969,211,604, forward strand.
CTATCCAGAAAGGAACGTACAGGACCTGCAACACGCGGTCGTGCATTATCCTGCTGAAATGTAGGGTTTCGCAGGGATCGAATGAAGGATAGAGCCACGGGTCGTACCACATCTGAAATGTAACGTCCACTGTTCAAAGTGCTGTCAATGTGAAAAAGAGGTCACCGAGACGTGTAACCAATGGCACCCCATACCATCATGCCGGGTGATGTGCTAGTATGGCGATGACGAATACACGTTTCCAATGTGCTTTCTCCGCGATGTCACCAAACACGGCTGCGACCATCATGATGCTATAAACATAACCTGGATTCATCCGAAAAAATGACGTTTTGCCATTCGTGCACCCAGGTTCGTCGTTGAGCACACCATCGCAGGCGCTCCTGTCTGTGATGCAGCGTCAAGGGTAACCGCAGCCATGGTCTCGGAGCTGATAGTCCATGCTGCTGCAAACGTCGTCGAACTGTTCGTGCAGATGGTAGTTGTCTCGCAAACGTCCCCATCTGTTGACTCAGGGATAGAGACGTGGCTGCACGATCCGTTACATCCATGCGGATAAGATGCCTGTCATCTCGACTGCTAGTGATACGAGGCCTTTGGGATCCAGCACGGCATTCCATATTACCCTCCTAAACCCACCGATTCCATTTTCTGCTAACAGTCATTAGATCTCGACCAACGCAAGCAGCAATGTCGCAATACGATAAATTGCAATCGCGATAGGCTACAATCCGACCTTTATCAAAGTCGGAAACGTGATGGTACGCATTTCTCCTCCTTACACGAGGCATCACAACAACGTTTCACCAGGCAACGCCGGTCAACTGCTGTTTGTGTATGAGAAATTGGTTGGAAACTCTCCTCATGTCAGCACGTTGTAGGTGTCGCCACCGTCGCCAACCTTTTGTGAATGCTCTGAAAAGCTAATCATTTGCATATCACAGCATCGTCTTCCTGTCGGTTAAATTTCGCGTCTGTAGCACGTCATCTTCGTGGTGTAGAAATTTTAATGGGCAGTATTGTATGTGTGTACGTAATGGGTCAATTTTTCTGCTTGATTCAGCTATCGGCTTAGTATTTCTTCACTGGTTGCTTGTTCGGGTAGTTCCTTGCAACAGAAGAAATTAGTTGCCATTCCACCCCACCAAAAAATGTAGAAATGAAGTTGTGCATACGGCAAATGTCGATAGACTCATCGATCTGAAGTAAGAACTTACGGCTGCTCTTCTATTTTCCCTTTCAAAATGTCTTCGATATCACTGGACGTATCACTAACTCGGCGGCTGATAGTGTTGGCAGAGAGAGTAATTTCAGTAGCCCCTTCCGAACCAAGGACAATTTTTACTATGTCTTTACTAAGGGGCATTAAAAACATTTCTGATTTTGTCTGTGGTTTTACGACGTTTACGTTAAGTTCGAAACATCTACCGACGTAGTTATGAACTTCAATTGTGTTTTTCTTTATTTTGTTCCAACAAGCGCCGAATTTCACATCTTTACGTAACAGATGGGATTATTTTGTCGCTAAATATCGTTTCAGTTCATTAGGAATCATAGCAGCACCTTTTAGATCCCATAGATCAAAGTCTGCTTCGTTAATAAGTGCCCTTAGCAAGTACTAAATGATGAAGTCGTGACGTCAGGTATATAGCAAAAAACCATATGATATACCGATCTTCATGAAAGCGTAATGCAATGTATACGAGTTTTAAAAATTCACTCGCCATGCAAATGTTATCTATTGGTGTTACTTCGTCTGTTAAAGTGTGCAAAATCAGGAACTCACTCTACAAATTTGCAGTATCCTTGTACAAAGGGTAAAAATCGTACATACAACTCCTTTCCCGAAACTAAACTGCGTACATAGTTCAGAAATGTTATCAGATCATTTTATTTGTTGCTCAAGCTGACCGTACAGGCCTATTCCAAAAGGCCGTCGTTGAAACTTTTAAACATGCCATCATTCGTACCTGAACTTTTCTGTTGTCTTTCATAAAAAATATGCAGTATCGTTTTGTGTTCGCGATAGGTAATCAGGGAATGAGCGTGACACCCTCCTGTTGAGCGTGCGTTTTGTTTCAGCACCGGAAGAACGCCCCAGAAGCGGCTCCCGGTGCGGGGCCGCGGCCGTGGCCGGCGGATCGCCGCTGCGCCAATCGCAGGTGAGCTGCAGCCGCCCCGCGCGAGTCCTCACACGACAGCAACACCCGTGCTTTGTCAAGGGCCCTTGCAGAGTACACCCCCTCAGATAGAACGAAAAGTCTTCTCTGTCCGCCGCACAAACATAAAGTTAGTTCCTGACTGGTAAGTTACGGCGTTATCTTCTGTACGAGCTAGTACCACGACAAAAATGTACAGACGGTGCAGAAATTACCACCCGTGCTCCATCATAGTTCTTGGTAATGTGTACGTGATGAGCGCTGGCCTCACTGGTTTCTGTATGTGCCCAAAGATGAAATGACGAAACATCTTGTGTCCAATGTGTTTGCTAAAGGGTGATTTTTGATTGAACAGTTTACAGTGTTAAATTTTAGTAACGTGATTTATGAAACTAATTGATCTGAACCGTGTTCATTAGCAATAAAAGAGCTGCAGTTGGAGTGTACCATTAGCAGTTGGGTGCAGCATTAGCAGTTAAAGTATTAAATATGCAAGATGTATAAATATAAACGAAGTTCACTACCATTGGTTTTATTTGGCGATATATACTATTTTGTACTGCAACCATATACATTTCAGATCCCCATAACAAAAAATATTCTGACCGTATTTATTTTTATCTAATAGGGACAGAAAACTTTTAAAAAAAAAGCGATTGTAAGAATAACGCTCTAAATTAAAAGTCTTCACCAGAAGTATGTTTATTTATTAGTAAACAATAATTGTCAGTAAGTTGTATAATATTTGCCAATCATGATTTTGTAACAACTTCTAGGTGTTTGGGGAATTAAACGTCTACGCCCCCTTGCAACAACAGTGAAAATATCTCCTGCTAAATTCTAATGGATGCTAAAAGCACGAAATACCATAACGTGAAAGTAATAACTGAACTACTTTAATGCGATCCCTGAGGGATTTTACAGTATGTAAGTAGCGACTTATACTCTTCATTTGGTAGCAGATACTTGTTCAGTAATATTTGGAATTTTTCTGATCGTTCGTACGTTTGGCACTTCAGAGAAATAACTTAACAGGTTTCCATCCCCTTATGATGTATATGACATTATCTTATCAAATTGCACAAGAGAGGAAATCAGTTTTACGGAACAACACTCTAAGCATGTTCTCAGAAGTTCCTCAATCTTATTAAATTACAGTTGCCAAAGTGTGTGGCACAGAAGTAGCATTTAGTACATAGTGCAAACCATCACAAAAATAAAATACAAAATGAAAATGTTTCTTTTTTTTCAGAAGTAACCCACAACCATCCATTTCATAATTCTCGTAATATACAGGGTGATTCACCTGGCTCTGCCGATGGGTTTTATGCAACCCACAACGCCTTCAAATACCACGTGCAAAATTTTCATATTCTCTCGCTTGCCACAATCTATTGGTTTGAACTGTAAATTAAAACTGAAGAAAATGCAGAAAGGTGGGAATTTAAGGAGATGGGACCTGGATAAACTGACTAAACCAGAGGTTGTACAGAGTTTCAGGGAGAGCATAAGGGAACAAATGGCAGGAATGAGGGAAAGAAATACAGTAAAAGAAGAATAGGTAACTTTGAGGGATGAAGTAGTGAAGGCAGCAGAGGATCAAGTAGGTAAAAAGACGAGGGCTGGTAGAAATCCTTGGGTAACAGAAGAAATATTGAATTTAATTGATGAAAGGAGAACATATAAAAATGTAGTCAATTAAGCAGGCAAAAAGGAATACAAACATCTCAAAAAAGAGATCTACAGGAAGTGCAAAATGGCTAAGCAGGCATTGCTAGAGGACAAATGTAAGGATGTAGAGGCTTATCTCACTAGGGGTAAGATAGATACTGCCTACAGGAAAATTAGAGAGACCTTTGGAAAAAAGAGAACCACTTGTAAGAATATCAAGAGCCCAGATGGAAACCCAGTTCTAAGCAAAGAAGGGAAAGAAGAAAGGTGGAAGGAGTATATAGAGAGTCTATACAAGGGCGATGTACTTAAGGACAATATTATGGAAATGGAAGAGGATGTAGATGAAGATGAAATGGGAGATATCACACTGCGTGAAGAGTTTGACAGAGCACTGAAAGACCTGAGTCGAAACAAGGCCCGGGGAGTAGACAACATTCCATTGGAACTACTGACGGCCTTGGGAGAGCCAGTCCTGACAAAACTCTACCATCTGGTGAGCAAGATGTATGAGACAGGCGAAATATCCTCAGACTTCAAGAAGAATATAATAATTCCAATCCCAAAGAAAGCAGGTGTTGACAGATGTGAAAATTACCGAACTATCAGTTTAATAAGTCATGGCTGCAAATTACTAACGCGAATTATTTACAGACGAATGGAAAAACTGGTAGAAGCCAACCTTGGGGAAGATCAGTTTGGATTCTGTAGAAATACTGGAACACTCGAGGCAATACTGACCCTACGGCTTGACAATGTTGACTGGAATACTCTGTTTCAAATTTTGAAGGTGGCAGGGGTAAAATGAAGGGAGCGAAAGGCTATTTACAATTTGTATAGAAACCAAATGGCAGTTATAAGAGTTGAGGGCCATGAAAGGGAAGCAGTGATTGGGAAGGGAAAGAGACAGGGTTCTAGCCTCTCCCCGATGTTATTCTATCTGTATATTGAGTAAGCAGTGATGAAAACAAAAGATAAATTCGGAGTAGGAATTAAAATCCATGGAGAAGAAATAAAAACTTTGAGGTTTGCCGATGACATTGTAATTCTGTCAGAGACAGCAAACGATTTGGAAGAGCAGTTGAACGGAATGGATAGTGTCTTGAAGGGAGGATATAAGATGATAATCAACAAAAGCAAAAAGAGGATAATGGAACGTAGTCGAATTAAGTCGGATGATGCTGAGGGAATTAGATTAGGAAAGGATACACTTAAAGTAGTAAAGGAGTTTTGCTATTTGGGGAGCAAAATAACTGATGATGGTCGAAGTAGAGAGGATATAAAATGTAGACTGGCAATGGCAAGGAAAGCGTTTCTGCAGAAGAGAAATTTGATAACATCAAGTATTGATTTAAGTGTCAGGAAGTCGTTTCTGAAAGTATTTGTATGGTGTGTAGCCATGTATATAAGTGAAACATGGACGATAGATAGTTTAGATAAGAAGAGAATAGAAGCTTTCGAAATGTGGTGCTACAGAAGAATGCTGAAGATCAGATGGGTAGATCAAATAACTAATGAGGAGGTGTTGAATAGGATTGGGGAGAAGAGAAGTTTGTGGCACAACTTGACTAGAAGAAGGGATCGGTTGGTAGGACATGTTCTGAGGCATCAAGGGATCACCAGTTTAGTATCGGAGGGCAGCGTGGAGGGTAAAAATCGTAGAGGGAGACCAAGAGATGAATACACCAAGCAGATTTAGAAGGATGTAGGTTGCAGTAGGTACTGGGAGATGAAGAAGCTTGCACAGGATAGAGTAGCATGGAGAGCTGCAACAAACCAGTCTTAGGGCTGAAGACTACAACAACAACAACAACAACAACAACAACTCGCTTGCTACTCGCGAACTATTACTATTACAGAAGAAATGAAGACGACCTTTGTGTAGGAAATTAGATAAAGTTAAATTTTGTTGTGTGAAATGTTTGCGTCAGAGGCCGTAGTTTCTAATTATTAAAGAAAAACGTACTAAAGTAACCATCAAATGTGTGTGTGTGTGTTCTTTTCTTTCTTTTTTTTTTGCATAATTCGAAAGTAGTGGCCTTCAGTGAAAACTTTTCCCAGTACAAACTATAACTACATAAAATTTCCTACAAAAAAGGTGTTTCTCATTTGTTCTGTAAATCTACTAGCTTGCACATAACGAGAGAGAAAATATGAAAATCTCATGTGGAGTTTCTGAAGGCTTTGCAGGTTAAATAAAACCCATCGGTAGGGGAAGCTGATATCACCCTGTGTTACTACCTACAGCAGCTACAGATGATGCTTTACACAGAATGGATTGAGCCTATCCATTTCATCATCTTTTCTCTTGTCTGTTGTATGTCCACCACGAATAAACGTCTTCATATGAGTGTAGAACTTGCACCCAAACTTGTCATTTACCTGTCGGATGTATTCCAATCTCTGTCTTCTACTACAGATTTTACCCTCTGGAACTCCCTCACGTACCGCGGGTTTTATTCTTTGATGTGTTAACACATGTACTATGACCCTGTTCCTTCTTATTGACAATGTTTTCTGCGTGTTCCTCTCTTCATCAATTTTGCAGAAGACGTCATCTTTCCTTATCAGTCCAACTTCCTATGTAGCACCACATTTTCAGACGCTTCGATTTTTTCCCTGTAGTTCAATATTCCATGATTCGCTATCGTACAACGCTGTGTTCCAAACGTACGTTCTCAGATTTTTTTTCCCCTCACATTAAGGCCAATTTTTCATGCTCTGGAATTGTTTTGGCCGGGAGTGCTATCTTTGCCTGTGCTATTTTACTTTTTGGTCCTCCTTCATTGGTTCTTCATTTGTTATTTTGCTTTCAAGGAAGCAGAATTCCTTCATTTCACCTACTCCATGATACTCCAATTTTGATGTTTAATATATTGCGAATCGCATTGGTGGTAATCAGTACTTTAGTCTTTCTGGGAGTTAATCCAGATCCATAGTCTGAGCTCATTACACTGTTCATTTCACTCAATAAGTCCTGCAGTCCTTTCACACTTTTACTGAGGATTCTACAATCTGGTTTGAATTGTCGTTTGGTTGCTGCTTTCCCCACTGATTCTTAGGAATTCCGAATGAACGTACGTATGCCCTCCGCCTTATCGAAATACTAGTCTTCCAAAGCACTGTCTTTCGCAGGAATAGAATGTTTTTCAGTCTTGTCTTCAGGTAGTCCTACCCTGCCCGCATAGACCTTCAGCGTACTGTCTTCACCTATCGGCTGTCTCTTTTACTTGTAAAGGTAGAATTCCTCTTTCAATCGTAATGTTGCTGTCTTTGCTTTTTATGTCACCAAAGGTTGTTTCGACTTTTATGTACAGTGGTTCAGTCCTTCGTTTTTCTATTTCTTTATAGTGTTTTCCGGTGCCCATATCGTCTTCGCTTCCGTGCACTTACCATTTATTTCATTCCTCATTATTGATGTATTCCTGTCTTCTCAGCATATTTGCTCTTCCCTCTTTCCTCATCAGGTGAAGTACTTTTGCTGTCACCGAAGGTTTTCCTGTACCTACATTTGTCCAAGTTATGTGATTGCTCTTTTTACATATGTTCATTCTGCTTCAACTGGTCTGTATACATCATCGCCATTTCTACAGTCTTAGAGAACTCCAAATGCATCTTATCATTCTTTACCACATCAGTGTCATAGTTCTTTATACGTTGATTCCTCCGAACAATTTTCTTAAACCTCAGTACATCATTGCTAAAATTGTTGTCTGAGTCTATATCTGCACAAAGGTACGCCCTAAGATCCATTACGAATGAAAGGAAATTATGACAGTAACAAATGACCAATTGGGGCTGAATGTGGTATCCTGAGCCCTTGTGTTCTCAACGTAAACAACGGTGATCTTCGTTAGGTACCTATGGTATTTACACTTACAAGCTGGTGATCTATCACGTAGCTCATGAAAAGATGATAGTGGTAACGAAAAGAGTAACAGAACAGATGCATAAAGGCCAATGTAGTTAACTCCTGTCTGTTCGTGGAATGAGGAGCATATATCAGGTTCAAACAAGGTCTTATACTCTGTTCCAAATTGTCGTCCGAAGGCCGGGATACGATCGTGTCTTGTACACTGACAGATACGTGACTCACTTGAATACTTTTGCTGGGTACACAAGTAGAAACTAGTACGTTATACTGCACCATGGGTGTTCAACAGAAAAGACACATCGGTTGTGTCCGTGCGTCAACAACACTCTCAGATTGTTATCGACGATCTGGACGACTGTAAAAAAGTTCAGAACAATTTAACCATAATTTAAGCTCTCCCTAGTGAATGATATCCCTTTTTAAATGTGAACAAATTAAAGTAAAATCGTTAACAAAGAGAGATATAACGATTCTGCTATTAGTATCAAAAGCCAATAGCCTCATTTAAATGTTTACAGTTGATAACAAAAATGTATATGAAATTGGGCACTAACGTAAAATCAGTATTAGAACAAACATACATCTTTGAGAAGGTTTTGGGAAAGCGCCGTGTAAGTTCCTTTAACGCCACGTGCAATACGCTATATTAGAGCAAATGGAAAGCTTTGAGAAGGTTTCGGGAAAGCGCCGTGCAGATTCCTTTGACACGCGTACAAGACGCTAGTACGACTATCTCAGAGTACTGGTTCAGCAGTCGTAGCCCTTATCACATAACTATGACAATAGAAAATGCATTAACTCAAAAATGGGTTGTTAGGATCGGAGAATGCAAATCCTCGCAGTATGTAAACAGCAGACTGTGAAGAAAGACGACGTTGCAGGTGAGAAAAACTCTCGAGTATATTCGAGGAAGACAATAAGACATTTCCGCTACCGATACCGCACAGGTCGAGAACAAGTCCCGGGAATAAGCCAAGGATTCGTAGAGGAGTACTGGAGCCGTGTAGTGCAGCTGAACACGGATGTACATTTCCTTTGTCTTGTAGGGACGAAGCTCATAATTTAGCTATAAAGTCAATGAGGTGTCTGGAATAGAAGGACAGAGATAACACTAGCGCAGAAGCTGTTAACAAGAAATGGTTTGATATCGTAGTTTCTAGAGAGGTCAGCAGGCCACGCGAATTTAATTTATCTGCCAGGATATTTCCTGTCCTGTAAGCGTGTAAATGAGCCTCTTGTTTAGCTGCATTGGCGATTTCAGAGGAGCTAATATAACTTGATGATATACTATGTTAGTTATTGCGCATGTACGACGTTGCTTTAGTGGATAAGTGACTTCTTTGGCGAGTGATGGAGCTTCAGTGTTTGTTTGCAGGTACCGCAGATTCGTCTCGCACTCGCAGCGAGGCCGTGGAGTGACTGCCCCAGCGATTCGTAACCTCATGGCCTGCGTCAAAGAAAGGCGATCTTTTTTCCATCGTCTGTGTCTTTATTGTTGACTGTTTGTACTCTTTTAATAAAAGCGGATTTTTTGATCGGCAGTCTGCTATTGTATTTCTTAACAATAACAGTTACGTTTGATTCAGTTACCCTTAATTCTAAGGTAATATATTCGAAAACTGCACCTGGGAACCATACAAGCTACTTGAAACGCTAAATGTTACATTCTAAGAAAGACGAAAAAAAGTAAATAACGAAGCACCACGAAGGAGTTACGCAAATTGGTCACAATTTAATATACACATAGCTGTCCACAGAAAATGCAAAATTTTAAACTTTGTCGGCCGATGGATGAATGTGTGACGTGGCAGCGCAAATATCAGGACACAAGTAACCGGCGAATCGCTCGACATTTGCATAGCAACGATGCCAGTCTTCAGCGATGTTGGCGAGAGTGCATGAACCATGGCCGAATACAGCGTCAAAAACGAAGCGGTCTACCTAGGGAGAAGTCAGGACGTGAGAACTGAGAAGCATTCAGAGCCCTGGATTCATCATTATCAGCGATCCGACGTGCAGTTGGCACTTCAGTGGCCACCGGACAATTAATAGGAGGCTCACAGGAAGAGGGCTGAGCTCACAGCGTTGTTTGCGGCGACTACCATTGATCTCTGTACACCAATAAACATATTTGTAGTGGTAACGGGCAATCTCATTTACTGGAGTAGAACTGTCTTCAGTGATGAGTCCTGCTTTGAACTGAGCCCCGGTGACCAACGAAGTCGTGTCTAGATACGCTCCGGACCGCTGTAGAATGCCAGCCTGACTGCCAACCGCCTTACAGCCCGACAGTCAGGAGTGATTGTCTGGCGTGCCATTTCTTTTCACAGCAAGACTCTTTTGGGGGTCATCCACGGCACCCTTACAGCACAATGGTAAGTCGGTATTCTTGGCTCCGGTTTGTTGCCCTTCGTGGCAAGCCACCCTGGGCTTATATTTCAGCAAGATAATGTCCTCCCGCACAGGGCGAGAGTTTATCCTGCTTATCTTTGTGCGTGCTTGCCAAACCCTGTCTTTGCCAGTAAGCTTGCCGGATCTCTCCCCAGCTGAGAATTTTTGGAGCAGTCGGCTTGGGATTTTGACTAACACGACAATTGGTCAGAATTTGGCACGATATCCCTCACGCGCGCATCCAACCACTCTGTCAACCTGTGCCAAGCTGAATAATAAGGGCATGAGGCGGACCAACTTTTTATTGACCAGCATAATTCATGAAACTGTTTCTCTTGATTAAATCATCCAATTTTTCTGAAACTGTAATCATTTCTTTGCTCGTACATGTACATCGTATCTACCGGATTGCATCCCATTCGGGTAATTCCTCCGTGGTGCATCGTTTAAGCACAGAATTTATTTCTGTATCCTTCACTACTCAGAGAGAGACTACTTGGTTGCTACATCACTATCACAGATACCTGTCCGACTACTGCGCTGCTTCCAGGGGAAGCATCTAGAATTTCAATACTATTCCCTTTGATAACGTTTCTCTACCACACGTTGGAGCCGAGATTTGTGATCTAACTTTCGAGATTTGAGGATGCACCGCAAGGAGAATACCACGGCAGGCTTGTGGTACAAAAGAATACAAAGTTTTCAGATTCGAGGTACGTTTCTGTGGAAGGTTCTAAAATGGCTACTTACACTGTCCAGTCAACTTAATGTGACCACCTGTCAAATGCTTGCATAACCACTTTTTGTAGCGCAGACAACTGCTAGACGTGCAGGAAAAGTATCAGTGAGGTCCTGGGAGGAACTAACAGGGATGTGGAGCCACGCAGAATCAAATTCTCTGGCCACCTACACTATGTTTCTCGCTTGAGTATCCACGTCGTGAACAGTGCGCTAGAAGTGGTCTTACAGATTCTCTATTGGGTTTAAATCGGGACAGTTGGTGGTCAGGGGAATTCGGTAAACTCATCCTGATACACTTCGAACAACTTAAGTACACTAAAAGCTGCCTGACATTTTGCATTGTCCTGCTGATAAAAGCCATTCTCCGGAGGAAAATTAACGAGCATACAAGGGTCGACATGGTCATCTAGGACAGGTCATACTTGTGTTGATCTGTTGTGCCTTCCAGAATGACAATATCAACCAGGAAATGCCACGAAAACATGCCACAGACCATAACGCATGCAGGATGTTTCCTTTCAGACGCTTCACGCCGTATGTGCCAACAGCATATTGTGGAGCATAAAACATGATTCATCTGAAAAGGTCACCTGTGGTCCAGTTACGATATTAGAGTGCAAATTCCAGTCATCATCGATGGACAGCAGTCAGCATGAATTCATGGAACAGGCGCCTGCTGTGGAGTCCCATACGCAACAATCTTCGATGAACGGTCTTTGAGGATACACCTTTGGTAGCCCCTTGGTTCATGTGGGCGGTCAGTTGTTCTACAGTTGCACGTCTGTTCGCCCACATACATCTTTGCAGTCGTCGTTTACCCCTGTCATCTATGGCCCGTGATGCACTACAGTTCCGTCTTGCCACTTTTGAACAGTGCCATTTCATCATGCGCTATATACTTAAGCCACTGGAGTACGCGACTGTTTACAAACAAGTATTTCGGGAATGCTTCCACCCGTTTCCCGTAAGCAAATCATCATGCCAGGTTTGACGTCACAAAAACCGTTCCGATTCCTCATTACGACAAAGGCTGCTATGTTATTCGCCCCCCCCCCCCCCTCTCCCGCCGCAACCTCCACAGCTAGTGCTGCCACCTGGTGTGTCTGAGTGGTTAATGCACGTTGACGTCGTATTAAGACGATGGTCACATTAATGTGACTTGACTGTGTATTATTGTGAAAAACCAGATATATATATAGTAAATTGTGAGCAGCTTTTAGCACTATCTTATGACGATCGTCACAAATTTCAGTATGAGATGGAGGATCTGGACCAATACACAGAAAATCTGCTCAGCGTAAATGTTTCTCAGATTGGCGAGTAATCACTTACCGACAAACATGCTGTAAAAATGAATGTTTTCCACGTCTGAGAACAGTGTGCATAAGATATTAAGCCAGGTTTCTCACCTTTTATCTGAGAAAATAGCTGCAGCAGTTGAAACTAATTTAATGAGAAGCTTGCAGCCCTTTTTAATTTTTTTAGTCAGACGAAGAAATAGTTTAGTAGTAAAGTCATCGATATCCAAAAAATAGCCCTTTGCGACAAGTACTTTGGGGCTTAATGAAGTAAATCACACACGTCGTCCCTCGTTAAGACCATTGCCTACCAAGGGTGGTACATCATCGGGAATTAGTATATTTTTCTTATTTTCTGCAGACACAAAAATAGCACTCAGGTTCACTACGAAATACTGGCAGTATATAGACCAAATGGAATGCTGCGTCCAGCAGTAATGAAATGGTGCCAACAATTTGACCAAGACAGCAGAGGTGTGGGGAATGCTGATTGGGTAGGAAGGCAATCGACATCGGTCACAGACGTCATTGGGGCATCCGAGGAAAGAGATTTTCTAACGATGAGGACGTTTATACAGAGGTTCTCTAATGTCTCCTTGACCAAAGAGTCGAGGAATTGATCAGTTGATCGAATGTTCCGACTATTTTTTATGGATACTTCGTGACTATGTTGAAAACCAGTGTCGTGTTCTCTGTGTCACTCTGAAGCGCAGTCCAGCATTTAATAAACGTTAATAGTGTTGTAACGTAACTTTACCACTTATCATCGCATAAAATCGGTCACATCTTATAGTTTCAGGGATTTTGAGCAGGTACCATGAGGCGGAGGTTTGTGTGTGTACCCATTACAAACGACAAACTATACGATATTGTTAAAAAATTACAAGAGACTGAATTTGTATTATACAAAGAACTTCATACATAGTTGATGTGCGTGAAACGTATCGAGTCTCACATTTATCGACGATAACGAAGTAAGTTGAAGAAATGAATTAAAATTTCTACCAGCACTGGGATTCAAGCGTGGGTCTCCAGCTTATTATGCAGATTCGCTAACCGTTACGTCGCAGTGGCACTGCAATTAGCACGTCTGCATGACTTAAGGTTGTACATCTCCCTCGCCGACACAAATGCCAACTCATGCCTGATGCCATTGCTGTCCCCACTTCTATACTCACACCAGTATTGCCAAGGCTCTCCAGTACCGGAATAACAGTTTAGCAATGAGTGATGTGGGGTTAATCTGCCTGGAACTCAGGCACATGTGATATATTAATCATATAGGTCCTAGTATGGAGGCACCTTTATCTACAACAATTATCTGGTCCAAGGCAATGCATTAAAATTTGTGCCAGCACTGGGATTCGAATGCGGTTCTGCTGCTTACTGTACATATGAGCTAGCCACATTGGCACTGCGGTTACCACAGCTGCTGGTATTAATTTTAATACTTTGTTTCGATCTATGTCATTATAGTACACAAAGAACTTTAACAGTGAAGTAATTGGTATCTTCGAAACTAGTCAAAGAAAATAGTTGCCTTGTTTAACAGATATTTTAAAGGACTGTGGACGGAGGCAAACTGAAACCTTGTGCAGAATCGGTAGAGCATCGATTAACCATTACAGATTCAACGTCAGTACTGCAGCTGATCACAGTATCTGTGCATTATGGGTAACGTCGGTCCACACCTCTTCTTTTATTTTAGTGAAGTCTTTTATTTTGGTGAAGCATGGCTGCATTTATCGTGGTACTTGAACTCGGAGAACAAAAACCTCGGCACATTGTGAAAACAAGAGTACTATGTAAAATTAGTACATCCCTATCATGGACTTATCTCTTTCTACGAAACCATAAGTTACAGTAAGTAAACAATATGCTGCAAAAGTTTTAGTAGAAATTAACAGCTACTGCAGGACAATACCACAGCTCAGATCGTCAGTGTGTCTATGACACTATTATGAAGTATTTTTGATGATAGGAAACTTGACTGCTGTCTTGCAGGGGTTTGAATCTCTGTGATTTCAATGTCTGTAGTGTGTACAATATAAGTCGTACGCAAATAATGTACTTAAAGAGTTGGAACGTTTTTGAGTTTTGATTTCAAAGATTTCGGCAGCCGAAATTCCACGAGTATTTCGTAAAGTGCTTAGAAAGTGTCCTGCCAAAATCGGATGTCATTACGAGCATATGCTGTGAACGAAGGTAAGCTTAATTTAATCGCATTGTAGCTGAGTTTACAGGCAAGAAAGATGTTTAAACCATTAGAGGAATACGAATGGCAATATGTAGTGAGCTTCTGGACATATGTTCATTATCACAAAGGTGATAATTGAAGGAGAAAAAATGAGAACCGTGAGAACGCTCAATTTAACAGATTAACCTACACCTACATTTACATGACCACCTTAAGCACCTGGAGGATGGTTGTTCAAACCAACTTCAGGCTATTTCTCTATCATTCTACTCTGTAACAGCACGTGGGGAAAGTAAACTCTTAAATCTTTCTATATGAGCTGTCATTTCTCTTGCGTTATTGCGATGATCATGTAGGGAGCGACAGTAAAATATTTTCACATTCAGAAAAGAAAGTTGGTGACAGAAATTTTGTGGAAAGATCTCACCAGGACTTAAAACGTCTATGTTTTAGTGACTGACATCCCAACTCGCTTATCATATGTTCTGGCGTAAGCGCAAGCGCCGGAACGATGATAAGGAACGTAAGAGAAGAGAAGGCGGTGAAACGAAGTCGGTCAGTGGGGCGCTGATTAGGACCGCACCACGACAGGAGCGGCCTCTACAAGAGGAGAGTATAAGCGCCGCTCCCGCCAGCCCCGGCCGCTGGGTATTCTGACAGTATACGGACAGGCGTAGCAGAAAACGCTACAATAGCAGTTATTACTGATCCGCAAACTGTGTGTCAAACTTGCATGAACACTGTATACAGCATAGGACTCGGATTAATGTTGCACGTCGACACCATTGCATATTCCAAGTATTGTCAATCTGCTTTATTGAAATAAAACTACTAGTCTTAGTTGCTTGTATTGTCGTATAGCATTCCGATAACGCAGCAGCCCTTACGCACCCTACACGCGACGAGTGTGCAGGACCCCACATTACATCCGTGAAGCTCTCTGCCCTGTTGCGCGATAATACAAAACTTTCTTCGATGTTCTCTGTCGGTCCGATCCGGTAAGGATCCCACACAACACTGCATTACTCTAGCACAGAACGAACAAGGGTAGTGTAGCCAGTCTCCTTAGCAAAGCTATTGCATCTTCTGAGTATTCTGTCCATAAAAAGCAGCCTTTAGTTAGCCTTCCCCCACAACGTTATTTGTGGGAGAATTCCGTTTTCAGTTGTTGCTCTACGTAATTCCTAGTACTTAGTCGAAGTGACAGTATTTAGGTTCGTGTGATCTGTCGTGTAATCGAAATTTAACTGATATCTTCTTCTACTGATGTGAATGACCTCACGCTTTTCCTTATTCAGAGACAATTGCCACTTTTCGCACCATTCAGATATCGTATATAAGTCATTTTGCAAATAGATTTGATCTTCTGATGACGTTACTAGACGGTAAATAACAGCATCAACTGTATTATAAAAGAAATATCCTGTAAGAGACTGATAGACTCGCAATCAGGCCAAGATTACTACGGTGTTATAATAAATGCGAAAAATTCGAAATTAGGTATCAGATCCCAAGGATACCAAATATATTATTAAAACACTTCAATAATAAAACTAAACTGTGGCTGCCCACCCAGACAAGTACAATCAGGAAAAATTCTAAAATGCATAACATTCTCAAAAAAACTCATACAAGCTTGCCCAACCGTGAGAACCTTTACATGAGAGCTTACTGTAAATAACGGTGCACATAAACTGGCAGATAACACATTCACAATCGATCGGAAATATTGCCAGCTATAACAAATATCGAAAAAATTCGAAATTACAGCACAGTGCCCAAATGTTCTCAAAAACTGCTCAAAGTAGTTTAGACCTTGTGTTCAAAGCGAATTTATGGCAACGGCAGTAACAAGGAAAAGTGAGACTTCTACAAAACCACTGCAAAAGGGAACCAGAGCGCTAATCTAGAGCTCTAGACGAAAATATAGCAAGGGTTTGTTTCATTTACAGGGTGTCTCAAACCTTTGCGTGTAGTTGAAACACATTATAGCGGCTCCACAACTGATTACATTAGGATACGGAACCAATGGTCGGAAATGTACGTTTATTGTGTTATAGATATAAACAGTGTAAACCGCATAACAATAACGTAGCTCATAATAATTGTTCAAAGTGATGACCGCCAGTCTCAGTGAATGCATGGCAACGGCGTGTGCAGTTCTGCCGCACTATGGCAGAGATTCCGGTTGTATGTTGTTCATTGAACAACAATAAGACCCGTAAAATTGACCTTGAAACGACCACTTCGAAGGATACACTAGCGAGTATTGGTGGAACAGGTATTAAACCGATATTATAATGAACGTTTACAAACGTTGGAACCAACAAATTTTGAAACCCGCGTTCACTTCTGTCAATGGATTGTCCACAGCAATGCAGTAGTCCCGAACTTTGTACAATTGGTATTGATCACAGCTGAGGCATCATTCACACCTGGTGGTGTTTTGAACATCCGCAAGAGCCATGTCTGGACTGAGGACAATACCCACGCCACCCACATCGGTGGCCACCAGGAACAATTCTCTTTAAATGGGTCGGCGGGTAATGTAGAAAATCAGCTAAAAGTACCTTATATCCTGCCTCCCGGTTTGACTGGTCCCCGTTATCTGGTACTCCTGTGAGATGTGCTGCCACAGTTCTTTGAAACTGTGCACCTTGTTGTCCGATAAAGGATGTGGTTTCAACACGATGGTGCACCAGCCGACTTCGATGTTAATGTCCGTGAGCATCTGAACAACATGTACCATCATCGTTGGATAGGAAGTAGTGGTCCTGTCCCATGGTCAGCGCTATCGCCGGATCTCATACCTCTTGACTTTTTCCTTTGAGGTTATGTCAAGACGTTGGTGTGTGGAATCCCCTTAGAAATTGATGAAGACCTGCTTGCTCGGGTCCCAGCCACCTGCCTCCTGGTACAATAGGCATCAGAGATCTTTGATAAAAGGCTACCAACTTAATGCTCCGCTGTCGTGCATGCACTGATATTGGCTATCGTCACTTCCAAAAATTGCTATGAGCTATGTTGTTGTTATGTGGTGTACGCTGTGTATGTCCATAACACAACGAACTCGCATGCCCGACTGTTGTTTCCCTAACTCAGTATGATCGGTTGTGGACCCACTATCATCTATTTCAATTCGACATAAAACGTTTGAGACACCCTGTATACATGTTCACATCACCTGGCAACAAGTAGAATAACGTAACTGGCTTTACTGAGCACTGCAACGTAACCCCTCTGAATGGTTAACATGACATAATCGGTAACAGCAGTGATTTTATAACGAATTTAACATGCACGCAATAATCTGTAGTCGCCCTAACACTGGCCAGAAGCATAAGTAAAGATTACACAACAATAAGTCTGCTCTTTACAATGAGCACACTATTGGTCGTATTGGGGAGATAGGTAACAACCACTTGCACCAAGTGTTTAGGGAAGCACTGTATGACAACAGATTCAAACAGCTCAAGACGCTACCCTGAGCAGCATCTTACGTGAAGCGACAACAGCTACCCATCCCGCTCCCTTACTCCATGGTAGTTTCTGGTTCCGTCTAAGATGTAGTTTTCTGTTCTGCTCAGCGTTCTGCCTTCCAGCACGCCGCGGCCTCTCTCCTTAATTCCTGAGTAGGTGCTGATAAAACCGACCGTTTAAAACCGATGCCCATATTTTAGTCTTGAATAACCGGTACTTTTCGATATTTATTACTTTCCGGTTATAACAGATGTTTTTCAGATTTTACTATTAAACGACTAAAAAAACGAAATATCAATTAGCCATAGTAGTAGTCTGTAGAGTAGTTTCTCGCTGTCGTTGTCGGAAATCCGCTATGTTGCGGAATGACTCCAAACCCTAATGCGGAACTATTTTTAGGGAGTGACGTAACAGTGAAGTACATTGCTTCATTCGGTTTAATAGAGTAATGATTTGTCTGTGATTCCTATGAAATAGTGAAAGAGAAAGGAAATTATGGAAACAGTAATAAATTAAAACCATAACAATTCATTCAACGTATACAATAAAAATTTAAAGTAGGTCATCTGCTGCCTGCGTCTGCATAATAGGCCTTTATCTGCTTGTAATCCTTGAAAACGGACAATTAAATCAAAAAAGAATGTTTTCAAACATCAGTTTTCACCCTTTAGCAGTGACTATTCTGAATGCCCAAATAGTAGTGACTGAGCCCCAATTGCATCACTATTTTTGAGCAGGTTTGATATTTGATTCAGTAGGAGAATTCCGTTAATTTTTTGCAGCATTCAGGCACTTACCAATTTTCGATGAAACCAGTGAATAGTGAACGGACTAAGTTTTATTTTATTTACCTATTTACTTAAATATTTTAAATATAAATATAAATATAAATTAAATATAAATTATTACAGAAAATAACACACATAAAAAACCGAAAATTGGTGATTTCAAAAACCCGTTATTTTGAGCGGTGTTAATAGTCAGTTTAAACCGGCGTGGAAAAAAGACAAATATAGCCAAAAACTGAGTGTTTCAGCGATAGCCGCCATTCCTACTCCAGAGGGGTTTGCTGCAGTGTGGAGCGCGATGTAAACGCCGTAACGTTGCAGCGCGGTCGCCTCAGGTCGAGTCGTACAGCTTCTGAACTTACTACGGACAGTGGGTTCTAGTGACGCACCGTCTCCAACTCATGCGCTGCAGTTTTCCGTGTTTTCTTGCTTTGTTTCATACTCACTCACGTATCAGTCTTTAACTACTTCATTCGGACAGTTAAAATATTGAAGGCAGTCGTGACAGGCGATGTCGTCCTAGACAGCTGAGACATGTCCGCGAGGAAGGTTGATGTGAATCGGTAGTACGTAGCAAAGAGAGGTTCAAATGGCTCTGAGCACTATGGGACTTAACATCTGTGGTCATCAGTCCCCTAGAACTTAGAACTACTTAAACCTAACTAACCTAAGGACATCACACACATCCATGCCCGAGGCAGGATTCGAACCTGCGACCGTAGCGGTCGCGTGGTACCAGACTGTAGCGCCTAGAACCGCTCCGCCACTCCGGTCGGCTGGTTTTCCAGGTTAACAACGGTTCACAGCATTATGGATAGGTTTACTGATGAAGAGTTGGCCTATATGTATCTTGTATTGGGTTCACTCAATGAATGCCAGAGCGGCACAATGTCAGTAAGCAGAGTTTTTCCCGCAGCAGATTCAATGGAATTACAGTCTGAGGGTTGTAGCACTACTCTCCGTTTTGTGTTCTACGTTTTGGTGACTGCATATTAAAGGATCGATCACTGCTGTGAAGGTATTTTGAGACAAATGAAAGGCAATAGTGGTAATAAAACGTTACCTTGCGTTGCATTATGGTACGTTATGTTATCACTCAGTGACGAGCGACAGGAGATCACAGCTAAATTGCCTGTAAAGATTCGGAGATGAAGTTCGGTTTCACTCAGCACGAAAGCGTGGTCTCGCCAGCTGTTCTCTCTGGCCTTCACAGCATCTTCCATGGCGGCAGTATCTTCCTTAAAATATTGAATCTATCTCCAGGTTATACTGCTTGAATTCGAACAATAGGTCCGGCTCAAACATCACGACCTCGAAAGTGCACATCACCTTCTTGGCAATAGACTAGACTTACGCTGGTTGTCGTAATAAAAGTGCAGCTTCTCACGGAGATACCATGTGGAAACTTCGCAGAAATGCTAATGCGTTAATGCCAAACCGATGTACGCTGGAACAAAATAACTTTCAATTTAGGCCACCAGAAGTAAATCTGGAGCTGTACAGCGTTTCGTCGACGTTCCCGGTGCTCATATTGAGCAAATTGTGTAAGCGACGATTTATAACAAAATAAACTTCTCACTTGTTTGGCCTTTTGTGCGCAAGTCCCGTTCATAATCCACTGCATATGGAAATAAATCTGTATATCTTTCTTGCATTCACAGCGCCAAATTTGTACTTGGTGGACAAAATTGGAACTAACTTTTTTTATACATAAATCAGTTTCTCAATAAGGCTTAGATTATCTGCCGAGTATCGCTGCTATACGATAATTAAAGCCCACACCGGAGTTCTTCTAGTTGCTGCACTTTAATTACATTCATCAGGTATAGTTTGCTGTTTCCAAGGGTCCATCCCTTATAAATTGCACGCAGTTTCTACATGACACACAATTTGCCCAACAATTGTTGAAAACATTATAAAACGAGCTTCTCGCCCAGACCGTGAAGGCTGAACGGTGTCTACCGGCCGCCGCGTCAGCCACTGCCTTGCAGCATCGTGCGCTGCGGAATGAAGGGGCATCCGGTCAGCACACAGCTCTCCCGGCCGTCACGCAGATTTTCCAGACCGCGGTGCCGCTACTACTCGGTCAAGTAGCTCCTCAATTGGCACCACGAGGCTGAGTGCACCCCGTACCAGTCCTCCCGCCATAGGAAATTTCTTGGCAGTACCGGCAATCGATCCCGCGTCCTCGGCATGCACGTCATCTACGCCGACCGCTCATCAGCAGAGTCGGAACAGAAAACGTAGTTGACTTCCCATAAATACATATTTCATATTCATTTTTCGCTGTAGTAAATGAAGACGGATAGAGAAGGATAGTGTTGTTTCGGTTAGCGATTTGGTGCCTTCCCCAGGGCAGTTTTGGTATCCATTTCAAACAAACAGTCAATGTGCTGAAATGTATTCACCTTAAGACATACAAAAGGTATTATTCTTTGCGGGATATTCCAACGGGAAATAATCGCTATTTTGTACTTGTATGTATCTTCTAGACACAAAAGAAATTTACGAATTACGCAAATGAATGGTTTCACAGCCGTGATAAGTGGTTTAAAATTCACGAGCTTTCGGCCGTGTACTCCGCCCGCGGCAGTTGATAATGCTTGAAAGAATTTTGTAAGTCGGAATACGTGCATGTAAACAGTGGTAAGTGCCAGAAACATGGTCGCCCATAGTAATAACGTGTGGGGTGTTCGTGCCAGGAAAGTCCTTTTCAGGGACGTGCTGTGAAATTATGAGGATGATATGGATAACTATGAGTCAGATAAAGTCTCTAAGGTCTTGCTGAACACAAATGACCCTCGAAAGCAGTGACGCATTTATCCGTATGTTACAAAACAACTACCTCTTCTTTTTAAAAAAAGAAGTCCAAATGACTGTCCTAAAAACCACATCTCTATGCTAGCCACTCCAACGGTCTTTCATACGGTTGCATGAGCATTTATGATGGTTACATACAGGAATACATGAACAACTACAGAGCAGCTCTGTTTCGTTGAATATCTGTGAACAATAGATTGTTGTCCACAAAGAAGTTACCGCCAATGGAAAGTGCTTTAGATTTTTTTTTACAAGCAAAAACTAATGGACTCAGAGAATCGGTCTAATTTCGGTTAATCTCTGAGTACTTTTCCAGTTTGTTGGCAACATTATACTGTGGCCGCTAAACATGAAAGGAATTCAGCGCTTGAAAACCCTCGAGTTAATTGTTCTACATTTTCATACTCACCCCAAAAATATGACAGAGATCCAGAAACAAATCGTCGTACAGACAACTGCAGACTGTGATGGTTTTCGGAACACAGGATGTAACGTACTGGGCAAACAAAATGGAATTTGTACCTGGTTTTCATTGCATCGCTTTCTTGTCTGTCTGTCTGTTCGGTACAAATCTTGTAATTGATTTTAAAATAACTGCCCGATGAGCCAGAGATATAGTCAATATCTTTGAATCGATGGAATCTACATAGCTTTTTCGCATAGAAGTTCATATGTAATTCTTGAAAATCGTATAATCGAATTTTGTAATATTGGAAATGTAGTATGTAATCAGTCCTTTTTGACATGGCTTACCCCACCATCACTGACTAATTTCGATAAAGGAAATGAATGAAGCTTTCAAGCTACACACAACTGTGTGTAATGAAGCTGGTTTCTGAAATACATTTTTAGAAAATAAACTGTACACAATGTGCTGTCGGGTTATTCTCAATGCACCTAATTGAAATATCTAAACATTCATTATTAGTCTAATTACTTATTTTACTCATACTTGTTTTGTGTTTTTAGTTGCTATTATTCGTTTTACATTCATTTTTTGTTTATGTTCTTTTTAGCTTAGATTTTTACATATGTGTATTTTGTTAATTTAATATGATAATTATCTCCTTTTTATGATACAAAATCATTACCATAATGATAATCTGAAAATAAATGCTTGAAACATATCGTTTTTTTAAACCATGCACAGAAAACGAACGAAATTTCTTGTCATAATATACACGACAGAGAACACAATATAAACCAAAATTCAGAAGAATTTAAAATTGTCATGACTGATCCTCTAAATATCCTGAGTTGTATCAGTCATATTTCGGTACATTGGTAAGTTGTGGGGAAAATAATTAATTATATACCAATGACTGCAGCGTAATTATATTGTTTCTCAAGTGTAGGTTGACCTCAAAATCATTCAACAAACTAAATCTGAAAATCTTCTCAGAATATCCTTCAAACATCCTAAACATGTATCACGACCATACCTGTGCCGTCGTTTCCTTTGGTATCATGAGAGAACAAATTTCTAGTCCTCGCGTATGATGGTCAAAACGGTTTTTTTGACACTGACCACCCACATTTTCATAGTTTTAAAAGAAACTAATGGAGAATTTGGACCAACAATTCGCGAACCTCTTTTTGAAGTCCCAAATGTAATAATGATATAATCAAAATCTGATGAACAAACGTCGGACCATGCAAAAGTAATTTGAAAGTTCTTTTTTTTTTCATTGAGAGAGAAAAACCTGTATTACTGTTAGATTCTAAGGTCTCTCAAAGTGAAAGAACCGTATGGAGCGTCGTACCTGAGGTCAAGAAACTTGTTCGTCTGGTCATACAAAAGTGCTTGACAACAATGTTACAGTCTCGAGATGTACACCACTTTCGATATTGGAAGAATTTCACGAGAAGTCTTTTATGTCTAGTTCTGTTGAATGATTTTGGTGTCAATATACACTCCTGGAAATTGAAATAAGAACACCGTGAATTCATTGTCCCAGGAAGGGGAAACTTTATTGACACATTCCTGGGGTCAGATACATCACATGATCACACTGACAGAACCACAGGCACATAGACACAGGCAACAGAGCATGCACAATGTCGGCACTAGTACAGTGTATATCCACCTTTCGCAGCAATGCAGGCTGCTATTCTCCCATGGAGACGATCGTAGAGATGCTGGATGTAGTCCTGTGGAACGGCTTGCCATGCCATTTCCACCTGGCGCCTCAGTTGGACCAGCGTTCGTGCTGGACGTGCAGACCGCGTGAGACGTTGCTTCATCCAGTCCCAAACATGCTCAATGGGGGACAGATCCGGAGATCTTGCTGGCCAGGGTAGTTGACTTACACCTTCTAGAGCACGTTGGGTGGCACGGGATACATGCGGACGTGCATTGTCCTGTTGGAACAGCAAGTTCCCTTACCGGTCTAGGAATGGTAGAACGAAGGGTTCGATGACGGTTTGGATGTACCGTGCACTATTCAGTGTCCCCTCGACGATCACCAGTGGTGTACGGCCAGTGTAGGAGATCGCTCCCCACACCATGATGCCGGGTGTTGGCCCTGTGTGCCTTGGTCGTATGCAGTCCTGATTGTGGCGCTCACCTGCACGGCGCCAAACACGCATACGACCATCATTGGCACCAAGGCAGAAGCGACTCTCATCGCTGAAGACGACACGTCTCCATTCGTCCCTCCATTCACGCCTGTCGCGACACCACTGGAGGCGGGCTGCACGATGTTGGGGCGTGAGCGGAAGACGGCCTAACGGTGCGCGGGACCGTAGCCCAGCTTCATGGAGACGGTTGCGAATGGTCCTCGCCGATACCCCAGGAGCAACAGTGTCCCTAATTTGCTGGGAAGTGGCGGTGCGGTCCCCTACGGCACTGCGTAGGATCCTAAGGTCTTGGCGTGCATCCGTGCGTCGCTGCGGTCCGGTCCCAGGTCGACGGGCACGTGCACCTTCCGCCGACCACTGGCGACAACATCGATGTACTGTGGAGACCTCACGCCCCACGTGTTGAGCAATTCGGCGGTACGTCCACCCGGCCTCCCGCATGCCCACTATACGCCCTCGCTCAAAGTCCGTCAACTGCACATACGGTTCACGTCTCCGCTGTCGCGGCATGCTACCAGTGTTAAAGACTGCGATGGAGCTCCGTATGCCACGGCAAACTGGCTGATACTGACGGCGGCGGTGCACAAATGCTGCGCAGCTAGCGCCATTCGACGGCCAACACCGCGGTTCCTGGTGTGTCCGCTGTGCCGTGCGTGTGATCATTGCTTGTACAGCCCTCTCGCAGTGTCCGGAGCAAGTATGGTGGGTCTGACACACCGGTGTCAATGTGTTCTTTTTTCCATTTCCAGGAGTGTATATTTGAGAACCAACATAATTATTGTTTGGTCAGTAGTTCGTAATCATTTCTTTTAGCCACATCTTACGAATGTACTGAATTAGGATAAAAATCATGATGTTTAAACGACCACCCGCGGCAGTTATATATCCTGCTGAACTTTGTTTTACATTATGTTGTCTGTAATGTATATCATGTGAAGAAATTTCGTTTAATTTATGTGCCTGACGTAAGAAAATATGTTTCAAGCATTTATTTACAGATATCAAATGGCTCTGAGCACTATGGGACTTAACTTCTGAGGTCTTCAGTCCCCTAAAACTTAGAACTACTTCAACCTAACTAACCTAAGGACATCACACCCATCCATGCCCGAGGCAGGATTCGAACCTGCGACCGTAGCGGTCGCGCGGTTCCAGACTGTAGCGCCTAGAACCGCTCGGCCAATATGGCCGGCTTACAGATATCATTACTGTAATGATTCTTTATCGTAATAATGAGTTACTTATTATTTTCAATTAACAAAATACACATTAATCTAACACCTATGGCCAACCCGCACACCAGGCAATGTTCGCCCATGTCTAGAACATCACAGGTAACACAGCGGGGCAGCTGCGAAGTGAATCCTGAGAAGGCGTGATCGCCATTCTTGCTTCCCTTGATTAGAAGATACCATGCGAAGTGGACGTCAGTGGCAAGATCCTACCAGTCACCAGAAAGCATGTTAGTCAACATGGGAATGCTTCTTCTCAGCCACAATTGGTGATTTGTTCTGCTGCAGAAATCCGTAGGTCGCCTTCGTGGACATCAAGCGTATCGGCAATATCGCAGGTCGGTCGTAGCTTATTTCGAGGAAAAAAGGCAGAATTGAGAGAAGAACGGCGGCACAGCAACATGTGAGAGCTGATGTCAAGGACTATCGCTCTGTCAGGGACATGATACGGGTCTAAACTCGTACAACCCCTGCACCGCGGGAGGAGGAAGGTCTCGTACATCTGGAACATCAAATCGTGGTAAACTTATGGACTCAGTGCCCCTAGCTTTCGGCGGGCCACGGGTAATAAAATGAGGAGTGTCTGTTCCACGTGGTGATTACGTCAAGTCAAATATTAACATATTTTGTTCGTTGCTGGAAATCGAGGGCTCGTAAACGATTATCCTCGAGCCCATCTCGTAACTGGGACAGATAACTGAAACTTGGAATCCCACTGGTACCCCACTTTCTTGTCAACAGTCAGTGCTTATTATTAAACTGAAAGTAGTTCTGTTCTTTTATCAGATCCAGCAATTTGTGTATTTATGTGATGAATTCATCTGGTAGTTAGCTCTAATCATTCAGGTTTTATACTGTGATATGCACTGCTTCACTGATACGCTACGCTACACATTTTCTATGTCAAAGAAGAGAAGGGTACATGTGTCAGGAATTTTTATTCCTTTTATGAGTTGTATTAGCTGTGATGTATTTCTTATAGTTCTGCCGTCTTGTATTTCATAGTTCTCAATTTTAACAGGTGTTCTGGAAGCTTGCAAGTGGGAGGTTTTTTGAAGCGCACAATCGGACGTACAGCGAGTGTAAGGTGGCCTGGCCAACATTTTTACAAACCACGCAGAAGAAACTCATTTTCAAACAACATTACGACGAAGAATTATAACACACCTTATTGAATCTTAATTTCGAAGACATCTTTTGTTTAACTGATGAACCTCCAACAAAAACTGATCGGTTGAATGCAGGTATTAACACAATACACAAAAAGATAAGATCCATGCTAAAAGAAGAATATGACAACCAAACAAACTCCTCAAATATAACCATCAAAAAAGGAAACAGCCTATCTTTGAAATTTACCGTAAACCTCCAACAATGGACTATCACACATCAGACTTCAAACATGACTCTTAACACTATGGGACTCAACTGCTGTGGTCGTCAGTCCCCCAGAACTTAGAACTATTTAAACCTAAGGATAACACACACATCCATGCCCGAGGCAGGATTCGAACCTGCGACCGTAGTGGTCGCGTGGTTCAAGACTGTAGCGACTAGAACCGCTCGGCCACTCCGGCCGGCCATCAGACTTCAAACCACACACACTCACAGAAGTCATCAGCACTCAGATACGTACTTTGTAGACTCAAAACAGTAGCCCTAAGGACAGAAAACTACCAGAATGCACTAGACATCATCACACAAATAGCAACAGATAATGAATACAACCAATACAGTCTGTAAGCACGACACACATTGAGCCAAAAACAAAACACCACACAAACCAGCACACACAGCAACTAAACAATAATGACACAGAAAATTCATGAAAACAAGAAAGAAGATCCATGATGGCACACAATGACCCACAAGCATAAACGCACACATAAAGTAACAAACATTTTCAAAGAAAAAGGCCCAATCACAGCATTCGAAGGACATTTCAATCCAAAAGTAGATTTCAGAATTAACAAAAGACACAGACATCTACCAGGAAGCAGTAATGTACCAACTACAATGCAACACATGTAGTGGAAGATATGTAGGACAAACCAGCAGAACATTCAGCACCTAATAAAGGGAACGTACAAGAGCGTGGAAATAATTACATCTACATCTATACTCTGCAAACCACATTGAGATGCATGGCAAATGGCAGGTCCCATTGTACCAGTTATTAAGGTTTCTTTCTGATCCATTCACATATGGAGCACGGGAAGAATGATTGCCTGAATGCCTCTGCACGTGCAGTAATTATTCTAATCTTATCCTGACACTCGCTATGTGAGCGATATGTAAGGGGTTATAGTATATTCCTAGAATCATCATTGAAAGCTGGCTCTAGGAACTTTGTTAGTAGAGTTCCTCGGGACAGGTTACGTGTATCTTGAAGAGTCTGCCAGTTCAGTTTCTTCAGTATCTCTGTAACACTTTCTCACAGATCAGGCAAATTCGTGATCATTCGTGCTGCCCACCTCTGTATACTTTCAACATCCTCTGTTAGTCCTATTTGGTACTGGTCCTACACAGTTGGGCAATATTCTAGAACCGGTCGCACGAGTGATTTGTAATCAATGTCCCTTCTGGACCTTCTGTACTTCCCCAGTATTCTAGCAACTAACCGAAGGCTACCACCCACTTTACCCACGACAGAGCCTATGTCATCATTCCATTTCATACCCCTAGAAAGTGTTAGACGCAGGTATTTTTATGAGTTGGCCGATTCTAGCAGAATCATTGATATTATGAACTAAGGATACTATGAATTTTTCGTTTTTTGAAGTGCATTGTTTTACGATTTGAACATTTAAAGAAACTTGCTAGAGCCTGAACCACTTTGAAATCATGTTAAGATATAACTAAATGCTTATGCAGCTTCTTTCAGAGAGTAGATCATTATAGATAACTGCTTCATCTTCCAAAACTCTGAGGTTACTATTAATATTGTCTGTAAGCTCATTAATATAAAACATGAATAGCAAGGGTCCCAACACACACTGCGGCACACACTAAGTTATTTCTACATCTGATGAGGACCCCCCATCCAAGATTACTTGTTGCGTTTTATATACCAAAAGGTCTTCAAACCAGTCACAAATTGCACTTGATACAGCATATGTTCATATTCTTGACAATAACCGTAGGTGTGGTACTGAGTTAAATGCTTTTCGGTAGCCAAGAAATATTTCATCTACCTGACTGCCTGGAACCAAAGATTTCAGTATGACAAGTGAGAAAAGTGCGAGTTGGGTTTCACTTGATCGATGTTTTCGGAATCTGTGATGGTAGGCATCAATGAAGTCATTGTGTTCAATATACCACACTATGTTTGAGCTCAGAATGTGTTCTAAGAATCGACAACAATCGATGTCAAGATTACTGGACGGTAGTTTTTTGGATTATTTCTAATTCCCAACTTGTGGCTGGGCGTGCCCTGCGCTATTTTCCAAGAGCCTCGCACGGTCTTTTTCCTGACGGATCTACGATAGATTGTAGTTAAAAGAGCAGCTAACTCAGCCGAAAAATCAGTATAGATTCCCCCGGGACCTGGAGCACTGTTAAATTTTGACAGTTGCAGATGTTTCTCAATACCACTGACACCAATACTTATTTCATTCATCTTTTCAGTGGTAGGAGCATTAAACTGGGACACACTGGGGTTTTCTTTGTAAAGGAACATTTGAAAATGTAGTTTAGCATTTTAGCTTTTGCTTTATTACCCTCCATTTCAGTTCCTTTCTCGTTCGATAGGGCCTGGTCACTAACTTTGGTGTCACTAGCAGCCTTTACATACGACCAGAATTTCTTTGGGTTTTGTGAAATATCATTTTACAGTATTTTGCTAGCCATGTATGGAAGTGAAACACGGACAAATAACCAGTTTAGACAAGAAGAGAATACAAGTTTTTGAAACATGGTGCTACAGACGAATTCTGAAAATTATATGGGTAGATCAGGGAACTAATGAGGGAGTACTGAACAGAATTGGGGAGAAGAGGAATTTGTGGCACAACTTGACTAGAAGATGGGAATGGATGGTAGGAGACGTTCCGAGACATCAAGTGATCACAAATTTAGTATTGGAGGGAAGCGTGGAGGGTAAAAAAGCTAGGAGAAACCGAGAGATGAATACACTAAGTAGATTCATAAGGATGTAGCTTGAGGCTTGCAAAGGATAGAGTAGAATGGAGAGCTGCATCAAACCGGTCTTTGGACTGAAGACCACAACAACAGTCATTGAAGGCATCACACATTACTCTTCTTACAGCCAAGTGCGTTTATTCAGGATCTCTCTGTCTATACGTATATGCTTTGTTTTACACATATTATGCAGTAATCTCTGTTTCTTTAGAAGTTTCTTTACAACGGGTGTATACTATGGATGTTCCTTCCCATCTTCTACTGGGTACATATCTATCCAGTCCATGGTCAACTGTTGTTTTGAATCTGTACCAGAGTTTCTCCACATGCTCCTGCCCTGTGCTAAAAGTTTCAACTTCCTGATTGAGATATCACACTACTGACTTTTTATCTAGTTTACTGAACATATATATCTTTCTGCTTGTTTGAATTCCTTTGAACTTTGGTAATTATTGTTGCCACAGCCACGCCATTGTCACTAAGAACAGTTTAGTTATGGACATCCTCAAAGAGATCAGGTATATTTGTTTCCATTAGATCCAATATATTTCCATTATGAGTGGTGTTCCTAGCTACCTGTTCTAGGTAGTTTTCAAAAAAAGGCGTTTAGCAATATCTCAGAGTAAGTCTTATCATGCCCACCACTAACAAAACTGTAATTTCCCCAATTAATTGTTTGGTGATCAAAGTCTCCTCGAATTCACGTACAAGTGAACTGAGGTTTCTCTAAAGTTTTCGGTTATATCAGAAGATGAGTCTGGTGGGCGATAGAAGTCTCAAATTATTATTTTATGCCCATCGCTGATGCATGGTCTTGCCCAACAAAATCTCACTTGTAGCTTCAATTTCTCTCTTATTGGACTTAGGTTTCTTGTCTATTGCGACAAATAGACCACCTCCATTTCCCATTACCTTATCCTGTCAATATACACTTAAATTTTCTCCAAAAATCTCACTGCTATTAATATCAGGTTTCAACCAGCTTTCTGTGCCTAGTATTATCTGAGATTCCCTGCTGTTCAGGAGCACTTCAAATTCTGTCACTTCGTTGGGAATGCTTCAGCAGTTAACAATTGGTATTTAAATACTATCACTTGTGGGAGGCTTTCTTTAGCTATATTACGGATACTGTTGGGTTTTTTACAGCTGTCGTCATCTGGATTCGACAGAGTGTCGCCTAATCAAATAACACCTGCCTGCACCCCACACACAATCAGCTGCTTCAGTAGCCGCCTCTGATGTGTAGTGCACACCTGACCCATTTATTGGAACCCAACATTGTCAATCTTATGGCGCAAGTCCAGGAAATAGCAGCATAGCTTGTCATAGAACCTTCTAAGTTTCTTGTTCAGTCCTTCCACACGACTCAGAACCAAAGCGTCACTATCATTTCTGGTGACAATGCTGCAAACTGCCACCGTCGTTGAAACTCCATTCACAAGGCTGGTATTCTTAACATTCTCTGCCATTCGCCAGAATGACTCAAGTATGACCTCGGAGCCCAGACAAAAGGCATCACTTGTTCCAATGTGCGCCATAATCTGCAAATAGCGGACAAGTCACTCAACGTTAGCAGAACATTTAAGGGAACCTAATCACATGGCACATGAAATGAACCCAGTAACAATATAAATGCTTTTTTAGGAAAGCACGCGCGACTTTCCTGCCTAGAGATAGAATTTGGATAAATTAACAGATGTCTACTATGGAACCGGACGTGAACCTCGAACAAACGACCAGAAAACTACCGAACGTAACAATCAGAGTGCTGGTACAGGAAATGGCAATTATAACTGTGGCTGCTGCCAATGCTCGGCTCACTCGCCTCTGATAAATCAAATCGGAAGCTCACCAAACGTAACAGTACAACGATCTAGGAAGCACACACAACATAGCGGCGGTTGGCCGTCCGTCTCCAGGGCCAGGAGGTCGCGGAAACGCACAACACACTCCTCCCATCGGTAGTGCCCCACATGTCCAAAGGTTTGCAGCCGGCGGCAACCGGGGTAAAAATATTCCGCAATCCAGCAAGCCGCCTCAGTGACTCTTCTTGGTACCGCTGTTCCGCTCAGAGCCTGCGACTATTAACTGCGGAAGTTTACCGGCCGTCAACTGCCTGCACACTACTAGCCTCGCCGTCAGGTTTCAACTCGGCCCCCTCTGCCTGAGCGAACTGATTCATCTTCCCCATCTCACTGTCACTGCACTCGCGTCTTTTATCTCCGCGCGGAACACTCCCTGCTAAGAGAAGGATGCTCTACTAGAGACCGTTGTGCGGCTTATCTGTCGCGCAACGGTTCATAAATAAGTAAACTGATGAAACAATGTAAAAGTACCCCCACCCCCCAAATCACACAGGCACACACACACACACACACACACACACACACAGACACACACACACACACGCATAAACACACTTCACTTACATCAGCGCACATAGAGTCAGAGAAAAAGCAACCGAAAAAAAACCGCAGGAAATTGTCAACACCTACAGAAAGAAATGACACCATATCTACAGAAAATAGCAGTTCAAGTGCTGTAAGTTTAAAACAGTGACCCAACAGGAAAACTGCAAACTTTCAACCAGTTTGCCTTCTGAGAGAAAGCTGTTTGGCTTACAAATAATGAATTAGGCTCTGATCTGTAAGTACCTTTCCATATTATGATAAAAACCTCAATGAACTCTTTTAAATTATACCTTACATGTGCAAACGACAACCTGTATGTGTAAACAAAAAAGTGTGTAATATTTCAGGACTCCCTCTGATGATGCCTTGTGACTAAGGTGAAATACGTTTGGGTACATACGATAAATAAAAAAACTTAATATGCAGCATGCAAAAGGAGTTTTTCATTTGAACTACTGTAATTTATACACAGCTGGTGCGAAAAATGACAGCAAAAGAGACTTGTTATGCAAGATTTGTGATGATAAAATTCGTTTTTAATAGGATTTGACATACTTATTCCTTTTATTTTCACCCTCCTTTCAACAAGAAAAATTTCGACTCTGTCAGAGAGCAACCTATGGCTGGTTCCCCTTGCCAGGCATAATTTCAGGAAACTGCCTATGTAACTTTCTGCCCATGTGTGGAACCTGTTTTCGTTCATAAGTGCCACACAAGAAACTTACCTCCGCCAATCTGTACAAAAAAAAATGTTCAAATGTGTGTGAATTCCTAAGGGACAAAACTGTTGAGGCCGTCGGTCCCTAGACTTACACATAACTTAAACGAACTTATGCTAAGAACAACTCACACATCCATGCCCGAGAGAGGACTCGAACCTCTAGCGGGAGGGGCGCGCAATCCGTGACATGGCGCCTCAAACCGCGCTGCCACTCCGCACGGCCAATCTGTACAGATGCCTAATGTCAGGCTTGAGAAAATGATCTGTACTGAAATTAATTACTACATGTGGGTCTGCCTCAGGTCTGCTATGATGACATTAGGATCTTGTAAGATCAGGCAGTTAGGCTGTATTTATTCCGTGGAAACCGACATGTCCAAATTCCTGTGATTTCTCGACCATTTTACTCTCGGTTTTTGATGTCTTGAAGTACTCATACGTAATTGCTGAGTTTTGGGTAAAACTGTAGGGTGCTAGTTGGGACTACCATCACACTAGGACTGGAATGACGGTGTCAGGTGCCAGACAGCCCCAATTGTCACCTTCAATTACCACTCCAAGATAACTTCAGTTTGTTATCGGTGTAGCGGCGATTTCGAAACGGAGACACCTCATGGTTATAATTAAACTGCAGCTACTCACAGAGGTCCATTGAGGACTCTGGTTTTTTATGGTAGTAAAAGTTGGTAGATATTCTGATGTATTAATAAAAAACCGAATTACACAGGAAAAAAGTTTTCCTGTTTGGGTCACTAGGTACGAATTTGGTGCTATGAATGCAAATACGCAAATACGTATACAAATGTTTCCATATGAATTGGATAAGGAATGGGATGTAGATAGAAACGGTGAAACAAGTGAGAAATGCATATTTTTGACTTTATTATTTACCGCCTCTTGCACAATTTGTTCAGTATGAGCATCAGGGACGTCGACAATACTTTGCATCCACAAAACTACTTCATCAACAGATGCTCGCATGTTTCTGTAAATCGGCCTTCAGATCAAGTAGAGATCGAATGTGTCGTTGGAAAATGCGTTCTTTTATATATTCATAAAGCCCAAAGCCATATGGATTCAGATTAGGTGACCTTGTGTGATGTGCATTGGCGAAACCTCTGGAGATAGTATGTGTGTGGAAGGCTGCATTAAGCAGATCTTTCACTGAGCGAGCGACATGAGGTGTAGCTTCATATACTGTATAACCAGTGGTTTCCTCACGGTTGCGCTCTGCAAAAGAAGGTATCTTATACTGCACCAGGAGATCTCAATAATGTGCAGACATCACGGTAAACACCACAGAGTTGTTAGTGGGGCAGAGCCAGTTCTGGTGCATTTTTAATATCAATCTGACATGCCAATTTATTAAATTGATCTATTGAACCATCCTTCCCACTCAACATCCCCTTAACTTACTGCTCTGCTAAGTGGTTTATGACTCCCAGGAGGTTGATTTATGACCCGTGGGATTGATTTATGACCCCCTGGGGTTAATTTATGATCCCTTGTGGATAATCCACCCTTGTGAGAAATGATCCATGCCTCACCCCCTCCTCTTCCCCACCCCTCTGGGAAAAGGGACACTTTTTGTTACCCCTCCCCAATTAATTTCTGAGACACTGTCTCCCCTGGAAAATTCTCCTGCTGTCCTGTCCCCTTCCCCCCCTCCTTTCGCCATCACCAATTGGTTAATTGGAAGCAAGAGCTGCTGGAAAGTAAAGATCTCATGACGTGAAATTAAATCAGTTTTGGTCAACACAATAACATATTGCTCAATTCAGTTTGCATATTCTTTGTTTAATTAGTTAATAGGAAACAAGACTCCCCCTCTCCACTTCCCCCCTTGGGTAGGGCTTCCATCTGAACTCCACACCATCCCCAATTTCCATGATGTAATAAGTGTAAGTACTAAGGAATTGAGTGAAGTGCTATACATTAGCCTCGTTTTGGGTCGGCTGTGCATATGTCAGCTGGGTGGGTACTGGGCATGCTGTTGTCTATGTCTACAGACCAGGCACTGCTAGTGCCAGTGCAGCTGAGCGCTGACAGCTCCATTTGCTGTGGAAGCCAGCAGGCTAACGGTGCATCAGAGATACCAAGTGCCAGAAGCATCACTAGCATTTCCACCTGGTGGCCAGCAGAACTACTATGGGACTACACCTGCACATGGCACCCATCTACCACACCACAGAGAGAAACTCCATCTATGGCTGCACAACCCACCCCAGAGAAAATGATCTCAGAAGCTGCACGGACCGCTACTGCCAGAATCCACACCCACTGATACTAAACGGAGTGGATGCATGTGCTTACTCACCCAAGGGACCTCTGTTTGTTCTTGCTGCTCCTGAACAAAGCAGTAGATGGCGGCATTCCTTTCATCACGAAATTCCAGACTAGCTTCCTAACTCTCTCTCTTTCTGGTGATTACTTGTTGTTTGTGTGAACAATTGCATGAACAAATCAGTCCAAACACGATGTCCAAGGTTTCCATCCCTCCTCAGAATACTGTTTTCCTATTCGATAATTCTGGGGATCTGGCGCAACTGTTAAATTAAAAATTGCGGAAAACAGTCCATTTTCACCTTGCAAAATTAATTACTTAACAGTTTACAGGAGACAATGCAAGGAAGAAATCTCTCGAAGTGAAACAGATCGCATAAAACACTCACCACCACCTTACAATGACTCTTCTTCATAAAAAAAAGTATATTTCCAACGTTTGAGTAGCACACACACGTTTTGCAAATCAATTAATTAAATTTCCACCACAGGTAGATCGTAACATTAAATACATCGGAGATCCAGTATGTACCGACCTTTGAGAACACAAGCACCCTCCTCTAACACAACTTTTACATCCTTACAGTAAACGTATCTGGTGAGGAAGACCAGTCAGCAATGCTGCACTGGCAGAAGCTGCAGTCTCACTGGCCGGGAGAGGATTGGAGGCCTCACCAGCAGTTGTACGGCCATCTCTTACTATCCACACGCCAGCCATACCAGATGCTCAGAGACAGGAGAGACTGTCACCGTGACAGACTATTTAGGTAATACTAGGTACCACTTTGTAATTTCGGAAATATAGCTGATTTTATTACGATCGCCATCTCTCTCCTCGCAGCAGCGAAACAAAGCCTGTTTACCATTCCAACTCGCAAATCATTTATGTGATACTCACGCTCTTGCTTCCAAGCACCCAGTGGAAAGTCATTGAAATCAAATTGATTGACTAATTACTAAATCAATTATGGGAGACCAAAATTGGTGTTATCTGTCATCAGATAGCTGAAGATATGCTAAACTAATTATATTTTGTCAGTTACATTGTCGTGCGGGTGGAAGTTGGTCGCTTACAATTCCAGTATACTGTCCTCGAACTAATGCTGCTAATGACTGTCGGTCATGCGACATCACCAACTCCATCCTTGCTGCTGCCATCGGCCCGCAAGTGAACAGTAGCGAACGTCGCCACTGCGTGACGAAACTCTGCACACATGTTGCGGTCGTACCGCTCCTGCCGATATACGGCCGCTCATAGCTCCAGATAGCTGTTAATGTTCCCAGATTCGTAGATATTGTCCTGTCCTTGTCAAAACGACAGGGTGCTTATACGTCGCTGAAGTAAATACGAAGGTTTTGAATAATATGCTTTGTCTCCTCCCACATGCAAAACAAAATGATCTGAGATGTGTTTTCGAAATATGCTGAAACGGCTATCTCACTGAATAACAGCAAAATTCTAAGGGCACCAACATAGTTAAGGACCACGAAGATAAGATAGAAGAAATCAGAGTTTCTCCTGGTGCATACAATTTTCAAACAACTTACGGGAATTCAGCCAGGTAAAATTTACAGCGACGGCCGATATTTCGGCGGGAGTACACCGCGCTATTTTTAAGGCACAAACTGCAACGGACAAGCGATGTAGAAGCAAATTTAAAACCTCAGTTCTTGGAGTAATTCGGGAAAGATAACACACACATACTGAACACTAGTGTCACCAAAGATGACCAAAGTCAGAGGTATCGATAGTGAGACTACGGACTAACGGGTGAGGTAACATTGACTCCGTCCCTCTGTTTTTGACAAGGGAGAGAGCAGGATTATAAGCAGAATTTTAACAAAAACCCCCATCCCTGTTTAAAAGGTTGCTCGCTAATTTAATCTCAACTGCCTCCTTAATAACACTGTCGCAATAGCTGGACGTGCATGTCAATATCTCGGTATTGTTATTTAACATAGGGTGACAAGTATCCAAACAGTGTCCTGCAATAGCAGAGCTACTTGGCTGCTGTAATCGCGTGTGCCGTTTATGCTCAATATATCTGTCCACCACGGTCCTGATAGTCTGACCAATATGTGCCATGGCACAGTTACAAGAAATGCGACATACGCCCGCCTCACGGAAACCAAGATCATCCTTAACCGAACCCAAAAGCCCTCTAGTTTTAGATGGAGGTTGGAAAACAAATTTTGCGTCGTATTTCTGTAAAATACGACCGATCTTGTTGGAAGTGCTTCCTACGTAAGGCAAAAAGGCAGTAGACATAGGTGTCGACTCAGTATTATCATCAGTCACCCCATGCACAGTTGGTCGATAGCGCAACCCACGTTCAGCCTGTCTTTCACTGTAACCATTTTGACGAAACAGTACGGCACACACGATTACAGCAGCCAAGTAGATCTGCTATTGCCGAACGTTGCTCGATGTCGGCGGTCGCTGTAAATTTTACCTGACTGAATTCCCGTAAGTTGTTTGAGTTGAAATCAGCGCCATATGGAGGCATAAAGACGGACTTATTTCCCTCTCTGTGTCTGTGAGTGGAATAGCAAATGAATTGACTAGTAGTGGTACAGGGTACCCTACACCATTCACAGTACGATAAATTTCCTTTACAAATATGGTCACAAATTTTTTGTCGGCCTACCGGGTTCGGTCTATAATGACAGTCTTCGGATTTGTTTTATAAAAACATTTTCTAATCATTATAGATCGAAACCGATAGTCTGGTGACAAAAGGTTTGTGACCATAGACGTGAAGTAAAGGAAAAGTATTCTATATTCGGGTAACTTTTCAATTCGCGAGCATGTCGCAGCTTGTGAAATCACAGTTCGATGCCTTGCGGAGTATGCACATAGTTGTAGATGTAAAAGAGCTCTATTACATTAGTCAGAAGGCTGTCTATTGATCCACACATCACTGACTGGATAGAGGGCTATCACAAAGAGAAAAAAAACACACAGTGATTGTCTATATATTTCCTCCTCTACATGTCGTAATCTCTTTTGCCGTATTCCAACGATTACTTCGATTGAATTACAACAGTGTAATAATATCAGAAACTTCATTCATAACATAGCGTTTCGTGAGATATACATAATCTTTTTTCGGATGGAGCATACGTCTATACTGCCATTCTAAAAGTATGACGGAGCTTCCAAAACACTGTACATTGAATCATTTCCATTGGTCCAACAGTCTCACAACTTCACGCATAATTCAGTAGTTTTGGAAGAGGAGGGAGTGATGCAGGACTTAATTAGAGGAAGGCTCATTTTTTACCCCCACTTGCTGTTCGATACTGCATCGCATATGACACTGTATTTCATGTAGTGCAGAGAATATCTACTTGGTTAAAACGCGTATGCCTAGCCCTAGATATTTATTTAGAAGCACACCCAGAAGTTACATACTTATCCCACAATGGTATGTTTAAGAGCAAATTAACCAACAAGTACAAGCTACAGCAAATCGAGGTCAGTGTTTCCTCCAGCAACAGCAATCATCTTAATGCCCCTTACACCACGATCCACATTGTAGTGCAATTATATCTATGTGACATACCGACGGGATTTGCGGTCACTTGTCTCCTACACCATCACATCGTAGTGGACGAACTACAAATCCCTTAAAATCCATGCATATGAATTTGAGCCTGCCATATTTTTCTGACTTTTCAGTTGAGAGTGTTTGGATTGCGTCCCGTAAGATTGCATCAAATCAGCTAAGCCCAGAAACATGAATTCCACTTCAGCTCTCTTCGGATGCTTACTGCTAGGCATTTTACGGCAATTAACGCTTCCAATGACAGTGTACGGAATATCTACCTCTATTAATCTTCTACAGCAGCAGTGGTAGTGCATCAATACTCATTGTGCTTGGTACAGCTACGTTAAAATTAACATCTTGAGAGTCATGATAGGATGTATCTCTAAAGCAACGAAGTCCCATGAACGCAAATGCTCTGCATTAAACGGGATATACTGCAGTGAAGAAAGAGTAGTTACGCAGTATTGTTTGCTTAAGATAATGCGAGGATTTAGAAGGAGGTGTACTATTCTGGATTTCGGTCACTCAAACATTCTAAAACAACAAAAGTCCCTTGTAAGATGGTATACCTACTCCAACACGTTCACCATGGAGTAAATGTGAAAGTCACAGCATACAAAAAACAATTCTTTGCAAAATACACTCCTGGAAATTGAAATAAGAACACCGTGAATTCATTGTCCCAGGAAGGGGAAACTTTATTGACACATTCCTGAGGTCAGATACATCACACTGACAGAACCACAGGCACATAGACACAGGAAACAGAGCATGCACAATGTCGGCACTAGTACAGTGTATATCCACCTTTCGCAGCAATGCAGGCTGCTATTCTCCCATGGAGACGATCGTAGAGATGCTGGATGTAGTCCTGTGGAACAGCTTGCCATGCCATTTCCACCTGGCGCCTCATCCAGTCCCAAACATGCTCAATGGGGGACAGATCCGGAGATCTTGCTGGCCAGGGTAGTTGACTTACACCTTCTAGAGCACGTTGGGTGGCACGGGATACATGCGGAAGTGCATTGTCCTGTTGGAACAGCAAGTTCCCTTGCCGGTCTAGGAATGGTAGAACGATGGGTTCGATGACGGTTTGGATGTACCGTGCACTATTCAGTGTCCCCTCGACGATCACCAGTGGTGTACGGCCAGTGTAGGAGATCGCTCCCCACACCATGATGCCGGGTGTTGGCCCTGTGTGCCTCGGTCGTATGCAGTCCTGAATGTGGCGCTCACCTGCACGGCGCCAAACACGAATACGACCATCATTGGCACCAAGGCAGAAGCGACTCTCATCGCTGAAGACGACACGTCTCCATTCGTCCCTCCATTCACGCCTGTCGCGACACCACTGGAGGCGGGCTGCACGATGTTGGGGCGTGAGCGGAAGACGGCCTAACGGTGTGCGGGACCGTAGCCCAGCTTCATGGAGACGGTTGCGAATGGTCCTCGCCGATACCCCAGGAGCAACAGTGTCCCTAATTTGCTGGGAAGTGGCGGTGCGGTCCCCTACGGCACTGCGTAGGATCCTACGGTCTTAGCGTGCATCCGTGCGTCGCTGCGGTCCGGTCCCAGGTCGACGGGCACGTGCACCTTCCGCCGACCACTGGCGACAACATCGATGTACTGTGGAGACCTCACGCCCCACGTGTTGAGCAATTCGGCGGTACGTCCACCCGGCCTCCCGCATGCCCACTATACGCCCTCGCTCAAAGTCCGTCAACTGCACATACGGTTCACGTCCACGCTGTCGCGGCATGCTACCAGTGTTAAAGACTGCGATGGAGCTCCGTATGCCACGGCAAACTGGCTGACACTGACGGCGGCGGTGCACAAATGCTGCGCATCTAAGCGCCATTCGACGGCCAACACCGCGGTTCCTGGTGTGTCCGCTGTGCCGTGCGTGTGATCATTGCTTGTACAGCCCTCTCGCAGTGTTCGGAGCAAGAATGGTGGGTCTGACACACCGGTGTCAATGTGTTCTTTTTTCCATTTCCAGGAGTGTACTATCACATGGTTCCAAACGTCTGTCAGTGGCATTTAAGTACAGTGATATTAGGCATGGCACTCCCCACAATTAACAAATATTCCATAAAAAGTAAATTATTCAAATGTGTGTGAATTCTGAAGGGACAAAACTGCTTATGTCATCGCTCGCTATACTTACCCTCTACGTAAGCTAACTTATGCTAAGAACAACACACACACACACCCGTGCCCGAGGGATGACTTGAACTTCCGGAGGGACAGACCGCACATTCCGTGACATGGCACCTATAACCGCGCGGCCACTCCGCGCGGCTTAAAAGCAGAGTCTTCGATGCCATGTACATGCACTCCATCTTGATTTCGAAATGTAGACGCCTTACGATGAAAAAACGACCTATCCAGAGAAGCAGTAGTACCAGATGTCTGTAACATTGCTACCAAACATTTTTCAGGGCTATTGAAGTACAGTGAAGCTGTATGTGGTGCTCCGTCCCCCCATCATAATATATTCTATTAAAATCACAGTCATCCATGCCATATAAGCTCATCTACACTGAAAACCCAAAGAAACTGCTAAACCTGCCTAATATCGTGTAGGGCCCCTGCGAGCATGCAAAAGTGCCGGAACACGACGTGGCATGGACTCCACTAATTTCTGAAGTAGTGTTGGGGAGAACTAACACCATGAACCCTGGGGGGCTGTCCATAAATCGGTAAGAGAGGTGGATATCTCTTATGAATAACACGTTGCAAGGTATCCCAAATATGACCAATAACTTCCATGTCTGGGACGTTTTGTGGCCAGCGGAAGTGTTTAAACTCAGAAAAGTGTTCCAGGAGCCACTCTGTAGCAATTCTGGATACGTGGGGAGTCGCACTATCATGCTGGAATTAGCCTAGACCGTCCGAATGCACAATGGAATAAACGGATGCAGGTGATCAGACGATCAGACGAGATGCTTACGTATGTGTCACCTGTCAGAGTCGTGTTTAGACGTATCAGAGGTCCCATATCACTCCAACTGCACACGCCCATCATTACAGAGCCTTCACCACTTCGAACAGTCCCCTGCTGACATGCAGGTTCCATGGATTCATTAGGTTGTCTCCATACCCGTACATACTCGTCCGACCAGGCAACATGTTTCCAGTCACCAACAGTCCAATGCTGTTGTTGATGGGCGCAGGCGAGGCTAAAGCATTGTGTTGTGCAGTCATCAAGGGTACACGAGTGGACATTCGGCTCCGAAAGCCCATATCGATGATGTTTCGTTGCATAGTTCGCACTCTGATACTTGTTGGTGGCCCAACATTGAGATGCACAGGAGTTTTGGAAGGACTGCACTTCTGTCACGTCGAACGAGTCTCTTCACTTGTCGTTGGTCCTATTCTTATATGATCTTTCTCCGGCTGCAGCGATGTCAGAGATCTGATGTTTTACGGGATTCCTGATATTCACGGTGCACTCGTGGAATGGTCGTACGGGAAAATCCTCACTGGTGTTGCTCAACGGAACACTCCCATTCATTTGTTATGGCTTGCACTTCTTGGTTAATTCATTTTAACGACCTCCATTGTTACGCGCAGTTGAATGGCCGTTAATTGTAATAAATTTTCAAGGGATAAAAAGTATTTGTCGAGTCTAGTGGTAGTTTTTTAAAAAAATTCTTGTCTCGTTTTTAAGGATCTCCTTCAACCCGTTGCTTGAATTTCTTCTGTGAAGAAGCCAGCTTCTCTTGTAGGCCTCGAAACCCTATAGGTTGACGTGTTTCTCGAAATAATATAGACGGCTAACTGATTCGTATGTAATTTTCATTGTTAATAGTCCTAGATGCCTTGCTGTCATCAATTACAATGTTCATCTAGCAAAGTACACTTTATTTGTACGGAACTCCCAGAAAACTTTACATCTCTCCTTCCTTTCTTCGCGCCAGAGAACATACAATCCAACTGGCACCCAGTTAACATCGTTCCAAAGTACATCAATAAAGATATAGTCAAAATAAGATCAAAACATAGCACATTAAATAGAAATTAATTTACAGAAAAAGAAATTCACTCAACAGCACAGTACAACAATTATGACAATAAATATTCACATTAAAAAAAATGTCTTTTTGTGGTACAGTAATTTTATGAAATTTACCTTTATTATCACAGGGGTTAATTGTGTTAGCACGACATATACTACTATACAATCTTAATTTAAAACATTTCAAATAAGATCGAAAAAGATAAGATCGTAAATTTGAGAATATACATGGTCCAAACGGCTTATTGCACATTACATGATTCACGATGTAAGATAGTTGAATAAATAAATAACTAGCACTACGCTTATGTGTATTACTCAATTGGATGTACTATGCTCTAGACAGAATATAATATCCTGGTCAATCAGCACGTGGGGGTAAAAAAAAAATGTGCAAAGCTGTGATTAACTCGCGAATCGCCCCCTACGCTTGCAATACCTTTTAATTATGAATGGATGCGTGAGTCTGCTGCACCGATGTAAATGATTCAATGTGTACTGTAATGGAAACTTTGCGACACTGTTAGCTTTGTATTATGGATGGAATGGTGATGTATTTCTCATGAAACACAATGCTATCACTGAAGACTCTGACTCAACTACGCTGTCGAATTTCTAGAGTACAAGTCATGGGAATACGATAAAGAAGATTATGACACGTACGTGGTGATATTTATTAACAATCATTTGAAATCAATGAGTGTAGCTATTATGGTTCTGAATTTCGTTGTGCAATCCACGTATACTCTGCGTGGTTGTGACTTTCCTCCTGTACATTAGTACCCTACTTTTCTCATTGTAATAGCTGACTACCTAGCCAGTGACAGGTGG